>NC_082608.1:4807534-5110034 GCF_030936135.1 Gavia stellata
GCTTTTTATTCCTTCATGGCTAACTTACTTTAATGTTGTTGATGAGGAGGGTGATTCAGGGAGGCAGAGAGACCAAAAGCCTGGAAACTTTTAGGTTTAGCATGTATATCTTCTGACAGGACTGATGGCCAGCATATCACCCCATTCACTCTGCAAAATGCTTGTTGAGCAAGATTAGAATTTTTCTACCTAAAGAGACGTAATCAGATTGAAACGAACCCTGTGATGCCTGTACTTAGGAGGAAAAGGCTGAACACCCTCTTTGAAGGTTGTGGATAAAAAGATGCTATTAGTAGTTAGAGGTGCTCCTGTACAACAATTTGTATTTATAAATATTTATAAATAAAAACTTACAAATATGTATTTAATGAAATCTTGCTCACATTAGAAGAATCCAGTGGTGATGGTCAGACATAGTAGGCTGCGTCTTTATGGCCTGGTTAGCAATCTGTTGGGGGAAGGTGTTCAAGTGTTCTGTATCTACAAGTGTAAGTAAAACATTTAGTGTCCAACTCCATCCATGGCAGCAGGAGGCCATGCAGAGACTCGCGTCCTGCTGCAAACCCTACGGCTCTGAACCTGCTCCTGTATTCTTCAAAGCCCTTCGGCATGTGCTGAAGTTCTCTTCCAATTCAAGCAGAAATTAGCTTCCGTGTTGGGCCTGGCCTCGAGGCAGCCGGCAGAGCATGGCTTCTTCCGTAGGCTGATGGATTTTGGACACTCGGGTTTCTTGGTCATCCACTGAGAGCTGCCAGGCAGCGGGCAGGGAGGGCCCTGCCGAGCCGACGCAGCCGTAGCCTGCTGGTGATTTGTCTGGAGCTCAGTGCGTGCAGCAAGTGTCTGTGAAATACGTTAGATTCTCATCTGCCTCTTCTAGTGAAACCAGGTTTTGTCAGAAAGATTCCTGACCAGGGCTAGCCTTATTGTTCTCATGGTTCAGCTGAGGTCAGTAATGCATGTAATCAGTACCAGGGTGTGGATGCATCTGGCAAGTAATGGCAATACCCCAGCCTGTGAAGATTTCCCTCTGAATGACAGTGCTATAATTAAGTCTCCAAATTCAGGACTCTGAGCCAGAATTGAAGTTCGGGAACTTCATAGAGGTAGGGGCCAGCTGTGAAGCTCATCTAGGGATGTGGATTGCAATTTCCCAAAGCCCTGGGGCGGTTTGGTTCTGGGGGAAGATGCTCGGGAGCTGTATAAAGAGATTGAGCAAAGATAGCAAGTTCTCTCTCACAGTGCTAGACTGAGTAAACAGGTTTGCAATAATCAGCTGTTGACAGATGGCAGCAAAACACCTGTGAGTGACTAAACTTTTCAGCCCCTTAGTCAGAGCTCCAGGAAGACTTGGTGCTGATTCTCAGAAATGAGAAGCAGATCTTCTAACATGCTCTCTATCTCTTGCTGCTTTCTTCTTTAGCCACAATAAAATGCCTATGGATGAAGCTCATGGAGGTTCATCGAATTCATTTGGCACTGGTTTAAGCCTACTTTTAAAATATGTCAGATGTAACACTAATCTTGGTGCAACCACACTGTAATTAGTGTTTGGCTCGCCACACTTTAGTAAATGCACCTGACTCAGCTATTTCACAGTTAGGTATCATTATGCTTTGAAGCTGTATTTACCATCTGCAGCTGAAATATTTGCCTAAAAGTATCTCATAGACAGTAAGGCATTGGCTCTATTGTGTTGCTTGTGCTTTGCTTATATAATGACCCAGATGCATACCCAGAAGATGACCGTTTGCTTACAAGTGTTAGAGCCTTGTATGTTGTGGGGTATGTTTCTTGACCTTCTGAAGGGATGGTTTCACAGGGCAACAAAGAGGAGTTCCTAATTGGACCTTTTGATAAATTACAGGCTCCCATTACAGAGCCATTTTAAAATCGGTGTAGTGGGAAGGTTTTGCTCAATCGCATGAGAACAACGCGAGTGTAGGGTAGACAAAATAACCGTGATATGCTTCACAGAGGGATCTGTGTCAAAGCCTGGCTGACCTCCAGACTAGACCCTCTGGGCTAGTGCTGGGTGTCGTGTGGAGATGCAAAGTTCAGACTGTCGTACTCTTGGTGGTGCGCACAAACCCCAGCATAAAGGGGACCTCAGGTCTGCTCCCCCCCAAGGACATCGTGGGGCTTCACACCTGGTCTCTCCCGCAGACTGCCAGAAACCAGTGCACAACCCGCACCGTGTCCTCAACCTTCAAGAATTCATCTCCAGTCTTGCATTACTTGCTTAAAGGTCTAGTATGTGGATTCCGATGGTGAGGAAAGTATCTCAGTTTTCATGTAGAAAGAGAGTTTTTAGTTCTTATGGTTATGGAGAAGAGCCTGAAAACATGAACTTTAAAGGCTCAAAACCCAGAAGGCATTTAGGTGTGATTTATGTGTGTGACTCCTGCTTTATGGTTTTTCAATGCTGAGGGTTAGCAACACAGCCAGCTTTGGTTTATGAGGTAAAGCAGAGCTGGAACGCTCCAGATAATGGAAAGTCCCTGGTAACACCGATACAGCTGGCTCCTGCTGCAGCTGTTTGCAAAAGGGCTCTTATCTCGGGTGCAGCACCTCATGCATGCCCCAGTCCAGCTTGAAGCTGGAGTTGCAGAGCGTGTGGGCAGTGTGGTGTCTGCGCCTACAAGCCCCTTGCAAACAGGGATAGAGGTGCCCCGCATATTGCACCGAAAGCGTGGGGCTGGCAGAGGTGAGCACAGGCCACGGGCAGCCCACCGCCTCCGTGCAGGGCCACATGGGTGTTGTGCACACAGGCGGCTCGGGGTGCCTGTACTTGTATCAGCCTATGTCTGCAAACCAGATCATCTGGCCCTGGATAATATGCTGATCACATGTTGATGACTGTACAGAGGAGAAAAAAAAAAAAAATCACGCTTTTTCTATAGAGGTCAGATATTCTGACTGGGCATCATTTATCCCTTAATCTGTGGATCTGGGCTGCAGGCTCGGAAAGTGCTTTACTCACTGGCAGAGCCCTCTGCAGATGTGTCTACTCATCTGCTGGAGTTTACAAGAAAATATGACCCTTGTGCATAGATCCCTGGACTGAGTGGGGTTGAATTTCATTCACTGGGTGCGCAGAGAGATGATGGACACATGATTTTCAGGGCAAATTAACCCTTCAGCATGCAGTTTTGCCACGTTGCACATACTTGACACATATTTGGAGGGTAAACTGTAGATCAGCTTTTCCTTTATTATGTTTTCAAGAGCCTGAAGATCCATACTGGCACCTATAGGGTCTTTTTTCTTATTTCCGCTTCAGTCGTGTAAATTTCAGACATTCAGAAATCATGAGATTTGCTTGAAAATAGTGAGGGTCTGTCTGCATAGATTAGGAATTTCTGGCACTTAACTTCCCAGCCATTAGGTTGGATATGTTTCACTTTTTAAATCTTTGTTCTACAATGATGGGGCCAACAATGATATTTCTTGTTGCTGCTGTTGGTGCTTGTATTTGCTTTAGACTTTAAAGGCCTTTATCCTCCTTTCTCTCCCCAAAACTCATGTGCATGTGAACTAGAAATGCACACTCTTACCCAGTGGTTCTCTTGTGTAGGTACAGGGTAGCTTACTCCTCTCTTGCTGCAGAGCGTAACCCACCGAACAGTCAGAGCCCGAGCGTGCTCTTAGCTACCTGTTCACACGTTCCTACCGCATGCTAATTTTTTGGCTGTGATTTCTTCCTGCCACTATATGAGTGCTTCTGTGTGTTTATTAGCAGCAGGATACAGGTATTGTGTGGTGCATGTGAAACCAGTTTTGAGCAGTCCATCCTTTCTACCCTGGGTGCTCAACTTCATTCCTAATCTGTGCTCAGGCGTATACAGCTGCTTCAGGGAAAAGGCACAGCTTTCACTGAGCAGGAAACCTGGCCCCATAGCTTTAAAATGTAGTTAAAAGATGCAATCAAATGCTTTGTTCTTGCAAATAAGAGTGAGATTACAATATTTAAAATAAGCTTAATTAAGAAGCTACTCAAATATACATTGGGTTTGATTTTTCATGTAGAAGAATTAAGCCAAATTATAACATTTCTTTGCAGTTACATCAATGACAGCGTAGGTATAAAACTCAAGAGAATTATACCTTTAATATCTACTTTCACTTGGCGAAAAAGATCAATTTATTTGAGTTGGTACATTTGCTTTATTTGAATTTTTAAATTCATCACATTTCCAGGAAACTCTAAAGTAGCATTTTACTGGGCTTTCTCTTTTCAACCACCAGGGAGACCATCTCTTACTAATTCAATAAAATGGGAGTTCTTTTTTATTATTATTTATTTTAATACCAACCATAGCTATGACATCTGTGAAAGGAGCTGCTGTGTTATTAAACTTCTTAATAAAAATGTAGCTCCCTCTTCTGCTGACCCAGATTATTAGTTGTTAATGTTTAAGGAAAAGAATTTACAAATACGTGTACAAAACTGCAGCTAATTTCTTTTCATTTTCTCTTGTTGCACAGATTTGTGAATATCTGACCAAAACTCCTTATACGCTTCTGTGCTCAGAATTAAAACTAGCAGCATTAACTGGGTGAGCGATTCATAAACATGAACAGTTTGCGTTTTCTAAGCATACCCATGTTATGTTCCAAAGTAAAAATTTGCTCTAATTATGATGCTGCAATAACTGCATGGCATTATTAAGTTAACATTTATATCTAAATTATGTTCCGTTCTCCTATACAGGGAGGGAGAGTGCAGTTGGTTCTTTCCTCAGGCTTTAGTGCAGTAGACCAAGCATCATTCAAAGGTGTTAATACATCTTGCAGTGTGGCTTTGGAGATACCCCTTCTCTTTAAATTGCTCAATCTTATCAGAGTCATTAGTGAGTTAAGAGTAAGCAATCAAAAGCCACTCCGCTGCAAAGTCCCCAAGCTTCCCTTATTACATTATATTTTAAATTACTCAAGACACTGGAAAAAAAAAAAGAAAAAAAAAGAAAAATACCCCTCTAATTACCAGCAATAAACAGTCTTGGCTGTAAACTTCAGATTTCAGGTAAATTTGCATGCTTTTACCAGTTCAGAATCCGTCCTTATTATAAACCTCATTATAAAATGAGCATACTACAGCCTCTGAAGAAATCACTGTAATAAATGAGCTTTGCATTCACAAGATGAGCTCCCACATGTGTGAAAATGTTAATATTCCCGTGACTGAATTCAATGACATAATGAATCTACAGTGGAAAATCATTCCGCATCAAGCAAAGACAGGCATAACTGTGCTGGGCTGTTCTTGGCAGACAGGACATTTTGTATCTCAAGTTAGGAAAGGAAAATAATTGCAGCTGAGTGTCAGCGTGCGCTAACTGGGCATTGAGGGCTAGATCCCGAGGCTATTTTATTTGGCTTGTGGCTACACCTGATTGAAAAATGTTACTTGAGAGTAAACAGAATGAGAAACCTACTTGAAGACGACTCTAAGATCCAGGATAGATACCCTTTTAACCCTGAGTCACAGCAGGCATGTTTATAAGATCTTTTGTAACCAGATGTGAACAAACTCCTTCCAGTCTTGCTGCCTTTGGGACTGAAACCAGCTGTAAGATAAAGGCAATGCACCCGCAGTGCGATTCCATGTCTGTGCACATGTTGGAACTGTTACTCCGTAGAGCAGCCTTAGAGTTGTTTCTTTCACGCGTTTCAGGTAAACGTGAAAGCCTAATAACTATGCAGGCAATTAGAAAATTGAGTGCAACTCAGAGCCTGTCCTGACTGTCTGCTAATAAGAGAGTTGGACACCACGTTAGGAAAAATCGGTTTGTGCATTTAGAAGCAAAGGAGAAGTTGTGGAGCTGTTAGTACTAAATCTTGAGTGCTGTTCCATTTGAGAGTATGATCAATTAGCTATAAATTCACAACAGACTTAATGCCTCTTAAATATAGGACTTGCCAAACTGATTCAGAAGCTGAATGACACCAACCTTGAAATGAGTGCAATTGTAATTCTTTTGCAAAAGGGCTAGAGGAGGAGAGGTAGGTCTGAAATAAGAGATGGGTTTCTCGTCCATGGGCACCTTTCCTTCCCATCCAAAATAGTATGGGTGGGAATTACCATATGCTGAATTTGGAAAACCCAAAAACATACAACCCAATGCCACCTTTTATGAGATGAAGTCCCCTGCTGCCCCAGAGAATAAGTCTCCAGCATTAGTTTGGCAGATCTAGTTGGGTTCAGTTTGGGGGTCCAGCCCATATCTCCCTACATTCAGGGAGTTAGACTGACCAAAACTTACAGGGAAAGAAATCAAAGAGTTCGATACAACTCCTGTGAGCATATCCACTCTGTTGTGTATACTGCCTGAAAAAAATAACCCTACAGAATATAATTTATGCTGAAAGAATGCTTTAATTGTTTGTGAGTCAAGTAGTTCAGTGCTCTGGCATATAATTTTGTTGTTGGTCCTTTAAGTCCAACAAGTATGTGTGTTTTGAAGTTCTGAGTGTGCGTTGCAGGAGCACGTTCCTTAGCTTTCAAGTTTCGTGCTGCTGCTTCTTGGGCATTTTATGCAATCAGTTGATGAACTATCTTACAGAATTAATCACATACCTTCTTTTCTCATGGGTCACCAACAAACTTTGAAGGCTGGGCTTTAAGATGTGCATCAGTCGTATTACTGCTTGATTTAAAGAAGTAAATAGGCTGTTCTTTCGTGGTAGAGGAGAGGAAAATGGACATATTGTCAGTAGCTCCATCATTTGGTACCTTGCCTGTCAGGAGAAATGCCTATTGTGGGGGTTCAGGTGGGAGATGTGTCAGATTGTGACATGCAGCAGTCATGGATGAGGAGATCTAGAGTTCCTGGTTCTTGGCTCCTCTCTGTTGCCCCTTCCCATGAATTGCCAATTATTCTGAGAAAGAATCCTTTTCCCTCCATCTCTCTCTGAAGAAGTGCTAGGTGAGCTGGGGGCACCCAGTTGATGTGATAGCTGGATAGCATGCAGAGTAGTGGTATCAAATGCTGAGTGCCTGAACTGAGATACCCCAAGCCTTCTTGATGTGTTGATGCAGTGCATTCATGTTTCACATGACCTACTTCAAAAAAAAAAAAAGAAAAAAAAGATACAGCCACTTTGAACCATAAAAATGTCAGAGTCTAATTGTGAAGGAGGCTGAACAAGCTATCATAAGATAAAAGCAAATGAAACGATATCTCACAAATTCTTGAAATCTACGGTGAAAACAAGCAAGAACTGGAGCCTGAGCCAAGATGTCTCTGAAACAGTGCTGCGTGTCGAGAGGACACTGAAATCCATAGGCTTCCAGCTGCTTTTGCTTGGTCTTAGGGGCATGGACATTTGTTAAGGTAAATCAGGACCCGGATAAACCAGCAGAGGTAAACCTGGAGCTGATGCATTGTGCCAGCATATGAGGAAAGATGCTGGTATTTCTATTGCTCATCTTATAGAAGATGGCACGGGATTATATTTAACTGCAAAAGCACAATGCTTTGAAGTGCAAATATCGATAGCATATTGCACTCAATGATCCAAACAGTTGTATTAAGTTGGTCAGAGTGATCATCTTTGTGACATTTCTCAAGGGGACAAAATAGGAGGAGGGAAAACTTCAGAGAGTAAAACCGAAGCATGTTCAGCAAGCAACATGGGCTCAGAACAAAGCAGCAGTGCTAAAGGGAGCTCTAGCTATGTTCAGGTAACTATTTGGTTAAAATAAACACACCATCTACTGGCACACATCTTAGGTGCAGCCCTGTTCATAATTGACTAGAACTGGTCAAGTTGTTGGTCTGCCCAAGACTTTCAGTTTGCACCTTGTAACAGCTGGTGCGTGTTAGTTGTTGCAGCTGAGATCACTTAAAAGTGCATTTGTTTTTTTTGTTGAACGTTCTGTTTTTATTATTCTACCTCTCCCCTTTGGTTTGCTATCACTGCTTCTCTGCCATAAATCCAGAACTGTTCATTTTGACCAGGTTTGCTGCAATTCTTAAGTGACCTGCTTTGCTGCAACTTCTGTTGTGTTAGATCTCAGTCCAGCATGGAGCTCTTGGAGGGCGAAAGCGCTCTTTGTGTCTGCGGGGGTCTGCCTGCAGGAGGAGAAGCAGTTTCTTCCTGCAGGATTTCCCGAGACAGTCTGTGAAGTTAGTGTCCCGTTTCCTACCTCTTTTAATGGGCCCAGTTCACTTGGGTACCTGTCGACCACTTGCAGACATTCAGAGCAACCTGCCCACTGTTTGGCATCATACATTTCTGCTTTGTTTGGATTTCTGAGGCTGAACTGGGCTCATGGAGAGCTTTTGATGAGACAGCTTCCTTGAGGAAGGAGGCTGGAAGTGCATGACTGCTGTCGTCTGCTTCACTCTCATTACCAAGCGGTGAGAAGGATGAGAACAAGCATGGGAGGACGGCTCTCGGGGAGCTGGGGTATAAATGCCATATGCAGCTGGACTGGCCATTCCCCACTCCCCATTGAGAGAACATCCTGCAGGAGAAGGCACCATCTTCCCCTTTCCAGAGCCAGCTGAAGGCTTTTCAGGTGACGCAGTCAGAATGAATAGGAAGGGGTTGAGAGGGAAGGCTGCGCCCTCCCTGCAGACACCACCCCACAGCCCATGGTGAGAAGCAGGGCAGTGGCCGCCCAGCTGTGCTGTGCTGGAGCACTCTTTCGTCTGTGCTGAAAGCTGCCGCGTATCGCTACCCAGATACTGCCAAATTATAATGGCTTTTCTCCTGCAGCCAAGCATCTGATGGGGTTTCAGCTCCTGCTTTTCGTTCAGTGCTATCTTTCCTCTTTGCATGCTCCCAACAGTAGTGCTTTGCTGTCCTCTACAGAGCAGAGCTTCTTTCTTTTTGCTTTCCCCCTCTTTCACTGAATTTAGTAATCTCCTCTTTGCAGCCTATTTGAGTCCCTGGAGGCTTCTCATAGTCATTGACTTCTGCATTCATGTCTTTTTGAGTTATGCCCTCTCACCAGTAATTTTGTGGCTTTATTGGATTCCTTCAACCTCATTCAGGACATTTCATCGGCTACCCAGACAGATAGGCACACTCTGGATCCAGGCTTTTATTGGCTAGCTAAGGTATGGATGATCCAGTTATTTCAGCCTACTTACTTCTTTGTAAGTTTTAAGCAGGTCTTCTCACATCCTCGCCAGCAATCTCACCGTTAACCCCCCAGTTAAGTCAAAGGAACATTTGGGCCCAGCCCTCTGCGGCAAAGGCTGCCTGTACCCTGACTGGTGCAAAGTGTGTCATTCACATCGTCTCTGCTTGCATTTTATAAGCAAACCAGACAGTACAAACCTCCATCTATCAATTTTACATGCTATGTCAGATAATGTCTTCCACAGCCCCACTACGTTGAACTGCAGTGAATACGTCCTGAAACAATCCATATTACAGAGATAATTGCTTTGTTATATAAATATTATACCCATCAGGCATCTCCCCGTCCCTGTAAAGGTAAGGTTAGCAAGACTTGAGATTGCTGGAGTCATTAATCAGTCCATTCTGGTTCTTTCCCCTTTTGAAATTGAGTGGGATGGTTAGGGGTCATTTCTCAGTCTGTCCCAGACTGTACTTATGAATAATAAATGGTCACTAGACCTGGAGTTACAGCTGACTGAGAGCGAGACCTTTTGGTTTCATTGAATGAAACCACAATTGATTTCAAGAGTGGCAGGATCAGACCCTTAACGCAATTTTGATTCACAGGTGAACTGTAATCTGATAATAATAATAAAAAAAATCTTGTTAACATTATTCCAGCATCATTTAAGCAGAAAAATAGCTTCAGAGGGATGGTGATTGGGTGCTGAGAGTGGGTATGAGATTGAATAAGTTGAAAATGAGTTGGGAGAGAGAGAGAGAAGGAAATTGTGGAAAAGGAAAAATGTATGTGATTATATTTCACAGACAGACATTTTTAACTCCTTCGTAGGGAAGGTTTTTTTCAGAGGAAAGTTGTAAACAGTTCAGAGTGGTTCGGTACTAAGCTATGGGTGTTACAAATGGATTCGAGCTTAAAATAGCATCTAACACTGTCTGTGTCCTGCACTGGCGTGTATGGAGAGCACACAGCCCATCTCCTGATACGCATGACTCTTATTAGTCTGATTTTCCTGAGACGTGAACTCACAAGGTCAGTCAGAGGCAAGCCCGGAGCCGAGGCCTAGCTTGTATTACAACTCTGTCATTTTTCTGCATTGCCAGCTGTGGTGATCTTATCGGGTATCTGTGAATATTGGGTGGTTTTCTTAGTACTTTTATTTCTGGAAAAATGTGAAATTGTGATAGTCTCTCATTTACAGCATAAAGTTCTTAGACCTCGTGGTTGTAGAGAGAGATTTTGGATTGTGGTTAGGGTTAATACTAAGGGCTTTTACAGAAGCAGTCATTGAGAATACAGAAATAAATGCCAAATACCTTTCTTTTTGCTTATTTTTACCTAAGCCTTTTGAAAATTTGTGTCTGGCAATACTGGTCACCGAAGTTTTGATTTAAGCTTAGACTTTGTGCTTAGAACTGGCATCATCTAGCAGTCAAGGACTAGCAGACATCGTTAACTCAGCCTTTTGTGAACCAAAATTGTACATGTCAAGAGATACCATCTGCATCTGCTGAATTCTGCCTGGGTCATGTATTGCAGGGTCGTCTGCTGAACAGCTGCTAATTCTGTGGGACATATTAAACACCTGAAAAGGGCAGAAAAACCTTTGGCAGGGACAGCTCTCCTTTGGAGGGACACATGATACAGCCGCCTCTCAGCAGCCCTAGTGCTGCCCGTGGTTGTGGGCTCCCTACTGAACCTGAAGAAACTCAAAGTTACTGTCATCAGCTTCAGGCAGAAAAGGGCCCCGTGGGAGGTGTGTGTATGGCACCAAGTTGGTGATAACAGGGACTTGGATGACAGAAAATCCCAGAGGCCCATCTGCTTTTTTCTTAATATATTTTCTGGCAGGCCCAGTCATCATTCACTCTCTAATACAGGCTTCAAATATTGTTGGGATTCCTGTTTATAAACATATTCAAAATCCATTTGTTACTGGGTCCAGTCTCGCCGCTTTCAGAGCTATTGCCATCTGACGCACATGCTGTGTTTTGGCTGAAAACAGAAATAGCCTGATGAAATTTCTTGCTAAAAGGAAAGTTATTGCACATGTACATTAGTTATTTTTCATTGCCTCAAGGGGAACCACAAATGTGTGTTGTTTCTAATTAATTGCTGGGTTATGTAAAGAGTGCTCCATATAGCAAAGTGGAGCGGGATGCTTGGCACAGCAGTCAGGTTTTCTTCCCTTATGTTGCTGAGCTTTCCTCATTTTTCTCCCAGTCTCAAGTAGCTGTTCTTGTCCCAGTGAGTCCTGGTTCCAGTGGATGGTTGTATTTCTTTAGAGTGCAGATGTTTACAAACAGACAGACATTTCCACAATATTAGCCCTTCAACACTTCACTGGAGGATGAGGTTGGAGACTTATCCTGAAAGAATGAGAGTGAGAAACTTACTGGTGTTTGCATACAACTATTTATCCTCCCAGAATCTCTATTTTTGTCTTAGCATTTCTTTCCTTTATAAGAGCCATACTCAAGTTGTGTGTTCCTAGTCCTGCCTCCATTTAGCATCCAGTGTCAGTCACTTATGCCTGGGAGAAGTGAAAATTAAGTGTAAGTCTATGCACTAGATACAGTGGCCACTCTCTTAAAGCACCTTCTGCAGGGGCGGAGGTGACAGTCCGAAGTAGAAGGATGCATTCCCTGCTGTGCACCGGCCGTCCAGCTGAACTTGCCCAAGGTGTTGCAAAGACTTAGAGCCTCCCATTCCCATCTCCATGCCATGACTACAATTCAGGTGCAGTTAATGGTGTTTGTTCTGGCTGTCAGAGGTAAGTGTAAGCGCAGGATAAAGCCCTACATCTGCCAGGTTATGGAAACATGTGCATAGTGCATTATGCCAGAAGAGGTCAGGCAGTGAAACTAGTCAGGGCAGGTATAGCACATTGGCCACAGGGGTGGGGGCGGGTCAAGAAAATGGTTTTCAAGGGTATCCCAGGTGAACTCACACACTCAGCTGCTAAACTAACCCATTGAAAGGGCTCATCTTCTCCATGCTGCATGGAGGCAAGCATGCATCCCACTGCTGAAGGGGGTTACAGCAGCGGGAGCCACTCAGAGCTGGGCCAGGTCCTTAGGGCTAAGGGTGTTTGGTTTTTTGATGGCCCAAACCCTCCTTGCACTCCTGGAGAAGAATATTGGGAGATGGTTGAGTCATCTTTTGTTTCTGTTTTCTAACATGTACAAAAGGATTCTGGCATGACTGGACTTCTAGGTGCTACCATGATGCCAATAATATTAATTTTAATTGGTGTTAAACTTCTGGTTGGTTATTGGATCTGTTATCTTTATGTTTAAATCTCTAACCCCCTCTCAAATGTTTATGGACTCTCTGTTGCCTTTGCTGAGCAGTATGTTCCGTGTGTAATAGCCACTTTGTATACCTTGGGCAAGCGTTAAAAACTGTTTAAAATAGTATGTAGAAATCCATATGTTGTCTGGAATCCTGCTCTGCTTTTCATGCAGAAAGAGAACAGAAGAAACAGCATGTATTTATTAAAGTCATATTTCTTCAGATAGCTTAACCTCTGCTTTATAAATTGTATTTAGCATCAGTATCGTATTCTGTCTTCATCTACTATTGCATTTTAAACTCTTGTTCCCATGTCGGTCTGGAGTGGTCCATGCAAATCAGTCCAATGGACGGAAAACAGGATGGTATTATGTAGTGGCTCTTTAGTGTTATATCCAATTTTATGCTTTGTTGAGAGCAGAAGGCACACTATAACAATCCCTCAAAGGCTCAAAGCTAAAAGAACATTAATCAACAGCAAAAGTAAGTGACTAAATATAATGTCCATGTTGGAGGAAAGGAGCTTGTATCTGGTTCCATGCACCCTGTCTGATGCCTGGGACTTTTATCAACTAAGGCTGAGGGGGAATCTTTAAAAAGAAATACTTGAGTAAGAATGATTTATCATGTGATTGGGAAGAGTCCACTGGGAAAGGTGACTGGCCAAGTCCATGTTGACTAAGTAGATCAAGAATGAGTGCCACAGATATGCCTCAGTTTTAAATGCCTGGTTGCTGGTCTCATTAATCTGCTAAATTACCCAGCTCAAATTGCTTATGTGTAAGTGTTACATCAAGGTACACTATTTTGTATTAGCTGCCATATAAAAAGGAAACAGCCACCGAAGGTAGGAGAGAGTGAGGGTGAGTTATTGGCTGTTAAATAATCCAGCAACAAAGTACTTACTCATGGGGAGCAAAAATTGCCAAGAAATATTCACATGGGTATCTGATAATGTCTAATTTGTTCCCAGAATCACACATCATTGTTTCTGCATACTCACGAGAGAGGCAAAAACAGCACAGGAGAGAAACAAATATACACACAGACACACAAATAATTAACAGGCATGCAATCATAGAGTCCAGTATTAGAGCTAGAATACAGTGAAGAGACAGCATAAGAAATGTTTATTATGAGCACAGATGAAAAAAACCTGACATTAGGGCTGGCTGGTCGCAGTTATGAATAACAATTCCTAAATCATCCATGGCAAACACTTCTTACAAAGGAAATGAATTGTTGCAACACAATACATCCTTGTTGTATCGATATGATTAGCTAGTTATCCATAACGTGTTGTAATTTGTTTTGATTTTTAAGTGTTCTTTAGCTGCAGAGCCTTAATGAGGCTTCTCTAAATTGATTAGGAACTGCGAGATACAGCATGGTTCACAGATTATTTCAGGGAGCTGTCAAGATCCTGTGACTTTCATTTCATTGGATTTAATGATCGTTGGAAAAGGTGTGCATTACAGCCAGATACAATCACATTTGTCAGCATGATCCTTTTAAGTGCAATTCAATTAAAGTGTTATTCTCTAATTTTATTATTCCTCAAGCTGAGTGCTAATGCTGGCTACCAATAAAGCTACAGGTAGATAATGGTATACAATTTAATTTAACTAATTGGAGTTTAGTGATCTAACATGCTTTTCATATCTTAATTCTTTGAATAATCTTTGATTTTTGCATCTGCTACAATTCTTTTAATGGAAGAGGGCAACTGAAAACACCAGTTACATTTGAGATTAAATTATCTAGTAACATCTGCCTTTAACAGTGTATCAGTATGCATGCGAATTTTCTTCTATTACCTGCCACTTGCATCCATTTTCCATTGTCAGTGTGCTTGACCTTGAAATTAATTTATCTAACTGTGCTTACATTCCTTATTAAGTTAACTGCAGCCTTGGAGTGCCAGAAACATTCTCACTGAGGGGATGCTGGCTAGATGACAAATTAAAGGGTCAGGAGCAGAGATAAACCAGTCCCTCCAACTAGACAAAGCGTGTATTTTTTCCTACAATTGTGAAGAGTTACAGAGAAATAAAGTATAGATGCAAGAGCACATAGATACATGGGGACAAGATTATTTTATTTACCTGTAAACTCCTTACTGCTGCTTTCCTATACCAATGTTTTTTGCTGGTTTCTTATATCTGCTTTATTTTGGGACATGGATATTAACACTGAGGAGAGGCTAAATTATCTTTGCTGCATATTTAAAACAGGAAATTCTATGATTGCAGTGCTTCAAGCTTTCTGAGCCAGTTCAGGTGATTTGCTATGAATTGAGTGAACCTTAAAATATTTTATCAAGGCACGACAAAACCTGAACTCCAGGAAGGTGGTGCTGTCCAGTCTCTTCTAGATACCTGTTTTGCCTGCGTTGACTGTTGCCCCACATGTGGCTATGGTCTTGTGATGTAAACTGTAACATTTTGAATTAGGCAAACTTTTCTATATTTTTCTATATAGAAAATGGAAGAAATTTCGGCTGCATCACCTCATGCAGCAGGATAGCTTTATTTTGGACCCTCTCTGCTCACTTTCTCTTCCACAGAGCCCTGGTATTAGTGCAGAAAAAAGGTTTCTGTATCCTTCAACTGTGTTCTCATTTTCTGCCAGTGATGAAGCCGTTAAGTCACTCCTGGTCATAAAGTTACTGTAAGTCACTGCAGTGGCAATATGTCCACTGAGCGCTCTGAATCTCTTTAGCTACCTCACTCAGGTACTTGCAGCAAACCCATTGCTCCAGTAAACAAATGCATCTCTGTCTTTAATGGATTTGTGACATCTCTGTGACAAAGCAAAGTGCTATCGTTCTTAAGATATAGATGGCAGTAAAGGCACAGGGGAGCACAAGGAGTTGCCTTAGGCTGTACACAAAACTTGTGTGCAGGTTGTGCTGTACACAACAGAAAAGTGATGAAACAGAAAAGTAACCCAGGTCTCCTCCTAATGGCCCCATCACTGGCCTTCTCCGGCAGAGATGGCAGCTATGGCCAAAAAGTGAATTCTCCTTTTTCTGCTCTATTGCATATGGATTCGTGTTCTTCCCTTGAAGCAGCTTTTAAAAAGAAATCAAAAGCACTTACAAGCCCCATTTCTGGATGTCATGAAGGTTTTTTTTACCAAATGCAAAGAGATTCCACTGAAAAAGCATTATCTCTTCCATGTTCTTCAGCTATGATTTTTCCAGAAAGAACGAGCACAAAGACCATTTCCATATGTCCTTACTCAGCCGTGTGCTCAATTTCTAGCTACGCTTGGTTATGGCACGCTTTCAAAAATACATAATCCAATATCTGACATTAGTCATTTGCCTAAAACCATAGTTGATCAGATAGTTGGGAAATCACAACGTGTCCTTCTTCCTGGTGTGAGTCATTGCCTGCACTTGACATGATCTTTCACACTTTAGATGAATTGAGTCCAGATTTCAACAGCTGGCTTCTAGTTAAAAAAAAAAGTCGGAATATGTAAGAAAAGTAGCATTGATGTCAAAAGCAGGGTGGGGAGGGCTCGCTCTGTATGTGTACATACTGGCCTTTGTTTGATTTATATGTGAGAGTGGGGATACTGGCTGCAATCAGTGACTTGGCATTGGAATAAGCATGAGAAAGTCTTGAATATTACTGAGGCTGCTGATTGTTGATGGTGGGAATTCACCGATTATTGTCAAATATGTTGTGTTTAAAAAGTCTTGACAAGTGATTCATTCTGTCCCTACTATCTTTCAAAATCATGACACTGCTGATGCAACATCTCTGCTCACATGTAAACAATTAGTTGACTTAACTATGGTAATGCACTGTTTAAGTTTTCCTGCTTTTTCTGCTGTGGCTGTAGAATATCTTTTGTCTTCCCAGGACAACAAAATTTGCTCATTCTGTCTTTTGTACATTGTGGCTACTGTATCTGATGGTAGTATTTGACTGAACTACTTTTAAACTATGGATACTCGCTGGCAAAAGTTTCCTAACTAGCTTAGCAGCATGTCATTTGATGATGCTGAGCTTAGCATGTACTGTCACTCAACTATATTCTTAAAAATAAAATTAATCAAGACATAAGTCTCCTTAAAAAGGCCAAGCTGGGTTCTATATTTATAGTATTTTAATTACATCAAATCCAATTCAAAGGGTATAAAAAGGGTCGATGGGCCTTTACTAGCTGTGAACTTAGCCCAGGAACTAAGCTGGGCTCTCTCTGGGGTGTGCTAAACTGGAAATAAAGATCCTACTGATCAGATTCACTGCTCATTCAGCCCGTGCCAATCTCTTCCCTGAAGAGACTCATTTTTAAAATTAAATGAGTTATTTAACTGCCCCAGTGCTGGATGCTGTCGTGTTTTCTACCAAATTTGCAGTGAAAGAGGTACCGTTGAAATGCTGCATCTTCTTTCAGTTTTCTTTGACTAGGAGGATTGCAGAAGGATCCTGCAAGAAAGACTTGGACTTCGAGTGTCAGTTAAGAAGCAGTAAACTTTGATTTTCACCATAGTCAGGATTTCTGTTCAGGTCACTTGAAAGGCGTATAATGCTGGAATATTTCAAAAGATAATTTTACCCATACATAATCACAACTATAACTGTTTCTTGAATTGCAATGTATCTTACTGAAATATTTTTATTTATTTTATGTAACTTTCCAGGTTCATGTTCAGAGAGACTCTTGAGAAGCAGGAAGATACAGTTTTTGTAAACTGAACGGTGATATATTCACTCTCACTCAAACAGTTCTATTTAGATTTTCCAGCTGGGATAAATAGAGGAAATGTATTTAGATCTAAGTAGTTTGTCATGATTCAGTGAAGTGTAGTCTGTACACCAGACCTAGCAAACTGTTAAATGATGCCGTGGGTGCAGTGCTATTGGAATTTAAGATGAGAAGGGTTTATTTCATGTATATTACTTTTTTGTTTCTTCTTCCATATTTTTCAGGAATGTTTTATTACTTCTATCAATTGCAAGAGTACATAAAACTTTAATGATAAAGCAGTAAAAGAAATGATCTCCAAATATTACTGCAGATCCCTTGATAGATTTCCGTGCACTCTGCAACCTTTGTCTGAGCTAATTAAATCACAGGCAGAATAATTCTGGGGATGCTTACGGATAGCACTGCTGTGATGCTATTTCCAGAATGATTTTTTTTTTTTCTTTAAAGCTCCTCATCTGGGAAGCAAACCCAGAGCCGTTTAACCAGAAAGGTACCAATCCTAAATGTACCTACAATGATAAACAAAAAATAGTTGAGAATATAGCGAGACATCATTAAAGCTGTGTACAAATGAATAGATGTGGCAATAAAATGCGTGGTGGGTTCTGGAACATCTGCTTTTCTAAATCATCATTAACATGATAAAGACAGTCTATTTTTCCATTCAATGGGTTATGTGTATTGTCTCGTACAACTTGTGGTTGTGGAAGTTTCTGTTTTCCATCTGAGTCTTAAACACGCTATTCAACAGCTTTACTATTAGTGCCTGACTAAACTCTGAAGTCTGAAAAACATGTGTTTTCAGAACCCAAACCTTTTTATTTCTAATCCAACTGGTTTGTGTTACAGTAGTACAGCAAGGTCCCAAATGGATTTGGTGTTCTCCTGAACTGAGCTCCAGTGTAGAGCGAAAGAGACCCTGCCCTGGAAAATGTAACCTAAAAGGGAGAAAAAGCTTAATTTAAAAGTGCCAAAAAAAGGGAAAACAGAAGCACTGGCTGGTGAAATGACTGCCCACTGCTTTGCTATCAGCGGAACATCCGCTGAGCAGAAAACAAGATCCAGGTTTCTTGCTGCCCGGTGCATCCAGCGTACCCATCCGTGTGCAGTGATTCTCTGACAGAATTGAGCTTTGTTTTCTTTGCTGCCCTATGAGGAGCGAAAGACCAGTATTTGCTATCTCATAGACTTACTTGAGTCTTGTCAACATTTTAAATGCTCCAAGGATGGGTAGGACATCTAAATATTCCTAAGGTAAAGGTTTAACTGATGTGAAACCTAAACGTGTTTCCAGTTACCACCTGATAGCACATGCATAACTTTGACGGTGCATTTTCAAGCCTCTGGCAGCATTTTAGGTATTCAAAGAAATAAATACAAAATGCTTGCAGCAATTAACAAGAATATGCAGTCTATAAGGGCACTTCAGTAGCTGCATCAGAGACAGAAGGTCAAAGTCCCATTAAATTTCCCAGATGACCCTAGGCAAGGTGCCTGGTCTTTCATAGCAATGCCCGCTGCAAGCAAAGGCCAGGCAATCTGTGGTGAGAAAACTGATCTTAAGACTGTGCGTGCTGGCCTCCAGCCGCCCGTCCCCCAGGTTGCTATTGTGTGTTGTTAACAGAAGTGCCATGGTTTATTGCAACGATACAGGTGCTGATCTCAGCTATCGAGCAGATCAGATTCTGAGAGAGCCAAGAGGACCTGGAGGGCTTTGTAGATGAAAGCCACTGGGTTGAATTGCATTCAGAAGCAAATGGCACCATGCTGAGCTCAGATGTAACCTGCTTAGTGTAGCTTACAGCTCCGGTTCTGTGCTAACTGAAGCTTCCTCTGCGAGGGAGGAATTGGTGTTTTCTGTGAGGTAGCAGAGGACTTGTGTCACCTGCTCTGGTGGGAGCAGAAAACGTGTTTTTGGGAGAACGTGAGCACAGGCAGGATGTCTCAGCTCTGGACTAGCCCTCTGTGGATTCTGACAGTCCCCATGGCTTGAACTGCCTCAGCATCATGCTAAGTTATTCTGGTGGGCTGTGTTTGCACAGATCTGCAGAGTACGGGGAACACGAAGGACCCAACTTTGTATGCGTGTTCTCTAGATTGAGAACTTGGCCAGGACTCAGACTTGTCTTCCTCTGTGCACAGAGGCTGAAGCAAGGCAGCAGTTGGCTTATTACAGTGAGTATTAATTCTTTATAGTAACTGGTAGTAGAATTAAGTGAGCAATTTATTTCATTCTTGGAACAAACTAGGGTGCTCTTGAAGTAGAGCCCCTATCTACTAGCATAGTACTCAGTGTAGACGCTGTCATTTCAAGGAGATTTTTCAGCTACGATTGGTGTTTATTTTAATACTGAGCTTTTGCCAAGGCAGGGCAAGAAAAGATGCAAACGCTTTCTGCATGGAGGTGTTTGCTGCAGTTGAGACACTGATGTTTTCCTGCAGCCAATACAACTTCTCTCCTGCTCTGGTGATGACATGGTCTTGCAAAGCTTCCCAGAATCACAGACCTCTCCCTCCCAAATGCAGTAATTCCTGGAATGGCGATACTTTAAAGTGGTTGCTGGAGGTATCCAGAGTGATGCAGGTGTATTTTAGGATACTTGTGGGCTGGCTCATTTCTAGATTGTGGTGGTGTATATTTTTGTTTCTATTTTTAATCACTGTGCTAGTTTGCAGAGAAGTTTTTTATAACGTCAATGTCTGCTGCAACACATGCTGCATAAATCATTCAACAGACCCACGTACTGTTTTTGAAAGCTGCAACAACTCTGAGCGTAATGGCAAATTATGAGCAGTAGTGACCAGAAAAGAGCTGCACCCGTGATGCTGTTTCCATTTGATTTGGTCTCCTCAGCTTTTTAAATTTACCGCTTTGATTCGGAAATGCCCAATGACCTCTGAAGAGCGGCGGGTTTTATCCTCTCCCCGCTGTTGGGGGCAGCTGGGAGTCAGCCCTCAGCAGTTGGGTGTAATCTCAGGGCTGCTGTAGCTGGTGCTTTCAGGGAAGGCTCCCGAGGGGTTGCTTTTTTGGCCTAAGGTTGCCAGAACATCGGAAGCTTGTGTGCATGCCCCGACATTCCCTGCTGCTGGGGGCTGGAGAGGCTCACTGCCTGCACGGGCCTTTGTGCACGGAGCAACGCTGCTGGCAGAGCAGGATTTCCAGGGCCCCCACTGGCAACAACCTGGAGCACCTTTGTGTGCTGACTCGACCCTGCCTCCTCCCAGGTAGGCTCTCTCTGAAGTCCCTCTGCGGTACTGCCGAACACAAAGTAGGTTGAAGTGAGTTGTCTTCTATTTTTTTCCCCCCAGGTCGTTAGCGTAAAATTCAAATAGGTTAAATATGATTCATCTCTCTAACACTGGGAGGGGACAGAGGTCTGGCTAGCCCAGGTAATCGTAGCAGAATTCAAAGCCCATCATTGTGCTTTCAAGCAGCAATAGGTGACTCATTACTGCAGCTTTGAACAGCTTCCCTGTGGGTTGTGTGCGTCTCAGCCACCATCACTGCTGGCACCGATCAATTAGTGTCACAAGCCGTTGTAGAAAAGGGCCAAGCAGGGAACGTGTGCGGAGCTATTCTTCCACCTGCTGTTCTTACTGGTGAAGCTGGAGGGATCTGGCCTGCTGGCATGGTGTCTGTTTGGGAGCTAATTAGTTTGGGAGATTGCAGAAAGCAGAATATATAAGCTGCCTGATCGATCGCCTCCAACGCCCTGTAAAGGGAATAGGTAAATGTCATTTTCATAACACCAGCATAAAAATTGAGGAGTAGAGGCTTGATGTGCTCCCCGGCTACAGTCCACAGCTGCCGGATCCAGGAGTGTGGAGCCTGGAGCAGATACCTCCCTGTGAATATCTGGGGTGGGGGAAACTGCCCCTTTCGGAGAGAATCCCGAGGGAGCGCGAGCAGCAGGCGACCACAGTGAACGCAGAAGGAGAGCTGGGGTACGTGATGAGCTTTGAACCCACTGGAGTCAGTCTTCTCCAGAGGGCCACATCATGAGCCATCCTATGCCGCTTGTCCCCGCCCTGGTGCCCTAGCTGCAGTCCGTTAGATTATGCCCCTCGCTTTTCCAAATGCTTCTCTCTCATTCTGCTTTCCGTAGCCTGTGCTGGTTGGCTGCTGGAGGGGAGACTTGATAAGCGTGCTGTATGCAGCACATCTCGCCAATCAGGAGGCAGGGGGTTCCGACTCCTGCCTAATTACTCAGGTCAGTGGAAATAATGACAAGGTTTTTCTTAGATGTGCATTCAGAGAAGTCTGCGGTTAAGATTCTATCAAAAATGAAAACCAGTATGCAGCAAAATAATTATTTTTGTAAGGCTTTTCAGTTTTTACCGATGATGAGGGAAACAGCGGGAGTTCGCAAAGGGAATATATTTTATTGATGCCAAGGAATTATTGCATCAGTATTAGAACTTCAGGGGCATGTAAATGTTCGGGACAGTGAAACATTGCATTGTTATGGAAAACTGTGCCTTTGAGTAAGAGAGAAAAAACACCTAAATGTTGTAAGAAAGTTATTTCTACGACTGTCTGGGTGATTCGGAAACATGCTGCTGCTCAAGTGGGTCGTGAGAGTTCTCGAGAGAGAACCCCCAGTGCAAGCTGTGTGACGTTCACAAACCCAGCGCCTCGCTTGGCAACCAGCAGCACAAATGCTTCCCTCGAGGGCAGCGTTCGACGTGGACGGGTCCGCACAGGCACCCTGGGCCCAGCTCAGGACCCAGAAGCAGTCGCCGACTGCGCAGCGAATGAGGCACAGCGATACCTGACTCAGGCATCTGCGTAACGTAACGCTGCAGTGTGCGGTGTAGATACCAGGCCTGCTTTCCGAGGGTAGCGAGATCCCTCTCGGCGGTACCTTTCACGTCTCCAGCTGCCCTCTGCAGGTGCGGTTCTCTTTTTCCTGTTTCCCTCCGAGCATTTAAAATGCACAACCTCTTCACTTAAATTTGCCGCTCGTGCTCAGGAATGAAAGCTGGGTCCTCTCTGAGGGAGAAGTTGGCAGTTAGGAGTCTAGATCCACTTTTTCCTCTTTCTTAAAGCCTTGTTTCTCCATACTGGTGAGATGATGCCAGTTATAAATGTGTTTTCTGTTTTGGTTTTAATGCCATTTCTATGCTGGCCAAAACCTTGTTAGGCAAAAGACTAATTGTAGCTGCAATTATCCTCACACAGCTTGCTTAATTAGAGTACCATTGTATACTCTACCACCAAACATACTTTTGGGAGATGAGAACTGCTAGAACAAATTTTGCTGGAATAGTTACAGTAGCAGAGCCTTTTCAACACCAGCCCCAGCCTTGCCAGGACCTCGCAGCTGAGCAGCCGCTGAAGAAACCCAGTACCCCCAGGAGCAGGCCCTGAAGAGTGCGTTCGTTCCTTGCCTGTCAGCTCAGCATTGCTCTTGAGTCTGGGGTTTTGAACCTGCTAAGAGGTTTAGAGAAAAAGCACCTGGAAGCTCTCTGGAAGTGGAGCTGAAGAGGATCCGCGTTTCATAGCCTCTCCTGCTCAAGCTCAGCCCTGTCCTTGCATTCGTCTTTTAAAGAGATCCCGTGTTCCCACATTTACATGTCTGCCTTCCCCCCTTCAACAACGCAAGACTCCTTGACCTACTATTCTTAACCTTAACTGACAAAAAGATTGTAATATAAACAGGACATTTATAAGGAGCATTGGAAATCTCTTCTGTTGTGTGATTATCTACAAAGTGTTATTACCCCCTTTTTGCACAGGAAAATACGCCTAGATTTTCATTGATCCATCTTGAATCAATGCTTTTAAAAATTTTAGACACATTTTACTTAAGAGCAAAAGCATGCATTTTATGTTTTGACATGGTATTATTGATTGGAAAGGAGAGAGCAGTGCTCTCCACCTGACTGTCTCCTCAGTTTCCTAGTCTGGCAGTGTCTGGTAGCACAACATCCTTAATGGCTTTGCTCCTGTTTTCTCTGCTTGTTGCCTCTCCTCTTTATCCTCCCAGTCCTCAGCACGGTGCCTTTCTCAGTTTTTTAAAGTAATCAATATTGTGCTCAAGCCTCCTGCTGTTTGCTGTCACTCATATTTGGCACAGCTATGAATTATGTATGGGTCTTTCTCAGCCCATATAACATTTCTATTGCCTTTGTCAATTGCTAATCAATAGTTCACTTTTCTTATCCTCAAAGACAAACGCATGTTCTGAAGTTTTAATGCAAGTAGATTTCCCCCTTACATGTAGACGAGGAGAACAGTGAGACTTCACCTCGGAAGCTAGAAGTTGCAGAGGTACAAATCTAGATCTGGTGGTGTATTTGAGAAGACATTAACATAAATCCTCTACCTACAATGCTTTGGTTTCTGCATTTCACTGTGGAGCTACTTCCTACAGAGGCGTGGTAGGCAGCGTTTTAGCGTGGCTTTGCTTACCTGTGACCCTTTCAACCTCCACCGCACAAGATGCTCACAGAGGTAGACTGTTTGAACTTCCAGAGCTAATGGCATCTGACATTTAAGTCAAGCTTAAAGAAATCTCGGCAAACCCAGTCACTTAAACTAATATGGCAGTGTCTCTTTAAGGAGGCATATTGACAGTCTTTGTAAAATGTCATGTTATGTTGATGTCTCGATCAAGTGCATGACTCTCCACGCCCCGCACCACAAGTTTTCACAAGCTTTGAAATTGGGTTGTAAAACAAAAAAGGAACAAATAATTCTTTTGTATAAAAAGTGCATTTTAAAAAAGTTGGATTGCTGACTATATGAAATAAGTGAGCAAGCCCTGTAGCATCAACTTCTGCTGCAGCATCTTTAATACATACACAAGTGCTGTTAGCTGAGGCAAGGAGAAAGTACCGGTGGAGTGAGACTGCTTGAAACCATATTTTGCTTTAGGCAAAACGGTGTGCTAAAAGAGCTGAAAACAAGAAAAGCTGCCTACTGCTATCCCTGCAACATTAAACATCAAAACTCAAGCCATTTGCTACTGAAGGCTGGTCGCTTGAATAAATGCTCGAGGTTTGAGAAACTGCTGGTCACAATGGGGAGAAGAGAGAGCTTATTCCTTCAAAAACCTGACACCTCTCATCACTCCAGAAGACCAGTTACTGCCTAAATAAATCCTCAATTAGGGCTGTTGGCTGCAGATCCCGGAGCTGCGCTCAACAGAGGGATTTGCTAGAGCACTCTCCATTTACAGCTGTGTGTGCTACAGCACTTTCTGATTCGGAGTCCAACAGGGTTTGACCTTCAGGCCATGCTGCAAAGGTCTTTTCTCTTTGGACCAGATGGTGCCACTTTTCCTCACACTGAGTAGTATATTCCTCCTTAAGAGGGCTGACATTGTAGCTAAACTACACCAAAGTGAGTCCAGCTGTCTGGCTTTTCCAAGCTTTACTGATGGGAGAGTGGGTTTTTAAACAGGGCATAATTCTCCAAATTGCAGAGCGCTCAGGGGAGTTTGAGTGACTGTTCGGTGTCCCGGCTTTTGCCTGCAGACTGGGGAGATGTGAGGCAGGTGTCACGTGGCAAGGAGAGGCTGAAACGATAAAAGCTTGTGCAAAGGGGAGTGCAGCTGATTTGTGCTACAGTGATGGACTTTTTTTTCATAAGGGGGTATAGAGCTTGATAACAGATTGGCATTTTAACGGGTAAAGAGGTAGTATGGAATAATAAATAGTAATTTCCTAGAAAGTTGATTCCCTAGCATGGGTTAAACCTCTTCCTCTGAGACAGTTTGAGGTTTTGGGGTGGTTGAGCAGAGGAGTTTGGCTGACTGGGTGGTGAATCCAGATCATGGAGATCTAGGGATGGAGATCCGCATCTGGATCATGGAGATCTCCACCTGGATCGTGGATGTCTAGAGGTGGAGATCATGGAGATGTCAGTCTAAATCATAGAGACCTAGAGAAACTCCACTGGTTTGGGCTATTCCAGGTTTACACAGGTGTGACCAAGAGTATTACGCAGGGCATTGCCTTTCAGCCTGCCCAGAGGTCCCACCTACCTGAACACAGCGAGAGAGCCCCTGCCCCAGGGGAGGCCTGAGCCAACAGGACAACTGCGGGAGGGCTGATGGCCACAGGGAGTAAAGGAGGGACTTGTCCAGTATCATAAGGCCCAGGAGAGGCAGACTTGGGTCTGCCCAAGGCAGCACCTCTGCTGCCTTCCTTCTGAAGCCTCTGCCCATTAGGAGAGCACCATTAAGTACTTAAATTCATTTGGGAAGGGCTCACTGCCCCATGCCTTGTGCTGAGCATCAGAGTCACTTCCAGATGAGCTGCATGTTTCTGTGTGCAGAAACGCTGTGCCTGTGTGCTTCTCATTGTACTTCTGGCAGGGTTTTATCCAGTTACGTCTATTACAATATATTAGATTTCTGGACTGAACTTACAGAAAAAAAGAGAAAACATGGGGAAAGACGAATTCAGAGTGTAAGTGAAACTTCGTTGCAATGAGAGAAATGGGTTGTGTATGTACCACATAACAAACACTTGGGTGTGATCTGTGCTGTTTGGCTTCAGCAGCATCTCCTCCGCCAAAGGCTGAGCTACGTGACAAATCAGGCAATTGGGGAAGAGTGCAGGCTTTTGGTTCAGAGTTGTAGCAAAACCCTTCAGTACAGGAACCCTATGGGCTTACGGCACTTAGCTAAGAATCCAGAAATGCTTTTAAATTCTGTGACTTTTAACTCATTTTCTGATTCTGGAGGACTAGTTATTTTTGAATGTGTGATGCTGAATTGTAAGGGACATCAGACAGTAGCCCTTTCTTTTTTGTCTTCTTTCTTTCTAGTCTCTGGCAAATGGGGACAGATTAGCCGAGGTTGAGTGATGAGGTCACTGCCCTCAGCTATCTGCTGTGTCCCCACTGCATGGTCAACTGAGCCATTTGTGAATTAGCTGCTGAGCCACTGATTCCTACAGCACAGAGGTTTAAAGTGGGCTGAAATTGTTTATGGTTAACCTGCGCGTTAGTTCAGAAGCTGAACCATGATGCAGAAGTGGTTTGGATGCTGCTGTAGCAAGGGTGGGACAGATGGTATGGGACAATAACACTTCCTTATCTATCAGGCAGAGCTGATGCTAGGTGTCTTTTTGTTTGTGCAGTCTGAGGCAATGATTAAGGCTCTTACAGCTTGTTATAATTTGTATTTGTCCCTACACAGCCTATGCTTGTTCTCTCTCCCAAGAGCTCTTGTAGCCTTTTCATTCACCACCTCTCCCCAGTGCAGAGTGGGTTTTATGTGCACGCACGGGACCCACTGAAGTCACCAGAGAAACCAAGGGTGAGAGATTTGGCCAGGCAGCAAGAGTTGCAAGATTAATTAATTTTTTTTTCCAGTTTGAATGTCTAATAAGGTATTTTTCCTGGTTTTGTTGGAGTTTAGAGCATCCCAGGGATGCTTCTTTGTAAATATCACTCCTATATAGTTATTTTTAAAGACATTTGGCAGAATGAAGGCATGCTTTTCTCTGACCCACCGGTCGGCTCGGTGTCTGCCCACAGGCAGTATTCAGGATGTGTTGTTTTGATAGACATACCAGCCAACTTGCATGCATCTTTCAGCCTTTATTGTTTCTGTTTGTAGGGCACCTTTTCATACTTGGAAGTGGGGAAAGAAGGATGAGTTTATCCACTGCAGAATGTACCTCTCAGTGCATCCTTGCATATTTTGCTTTTCTAGAGTTTGTGGTTTACTTTAATATTGAACACTTTTATTTTAGAGCAGATGCTTTGGAAAGCCAGCAGGAAAAGAGCACCTTTTCTTGCTGAGACCCTAAGAATTGCTTGTTTGAACTCTCCTTTCCCTGACGTCTGTGCTAGCCGGGCTGTGCTCTCACAGGGCTGCAGAGGACTCGGTGCCCAGCAGCATGATTCCCAGGCAAACCAGATTGCCGGCCGTTGAATGGTGCAAAACCTTTCCGTCAGTGAAAATCCTCCATGGTCCTTCCAAGCCCTGCCAAGCAAGACCAGAAGTGCTATTCATTTCCTACGGGCTCTAATTCTCATGGCGCCGATGGGAGCTGCTCATCCCCTCTGGGGAGAGAATGGGAAACAGGAGGCCAGGAGCCCTGCTGGCGCCCGCTGCTGAAAGTCTGCAGAGGGGCTGGGTTTGCAGGATTGTAAATCATCTGGAGCGAGAGCGCTACGTTAGTTAATCCCAGATGAGGATCAGATCACCTGCCTTGCAGCCCAGACCCTTTCCCCGGGACCACTGCACTGGCTCAGATCCTGTTGGCTCTAATTCCACCCTTTGTTCTATTTTCGTACGGTAGGTTTTTTAATTAGTAATTCTGTTGAATTTATAACACATTGCGACTGCACGTCCCCTGAGCATAAATAGAGCACAGAGAAGAAAGGAGGCAGTGATTTAATGCCAGATCATCGTGGGCCCAATTCATAAAAATGTTATACTTTTTATATAGGAAAAGGAGCGTCCATGTAGCGTATTTGGAATTCATTGAATCTTCTTTCTTATGCATAAAAGTTGCCAACTGCTCATTACTAACTGAAGGGTTTCATAACTCAAAAGAGGGCAGAGGCAGAAGAAAAATGAGCATGCCCTACTTAATGTGTAAAATTCAAATATTAAAAAAAAGAAAGAAAATCTGGCAGGGATAGAGGGTAAGTAAATCATCCCTTTAAAAAAGAAACCTCTAATAATTACTTAAGTACAAGATTCATGGCTGATAACTAGTCAGAGCAAAGATATGCGCATAACCTTACTTCAGCTTTTAAACAGCACTCGTGATTATTATTGTTTTAAACAATGGCAAGTCTGTTTTCCTAGCAAACTGTATACTTCAAACAAAACTTTAATATATTTATTGGGGGAGCCGCATGCAGGAAATAGATTATTAGGGGAGAAGATGTTCTTCCATTTACGGTGATCCTAGACCAAAGAATACAGGGAAAACACATTAAGAAGCACTTCACATTTTTCCTTTGCTGTAACCCAACCCAGACTTGTGCCCAGAAGAGACAGCCTCCTTTGATCATTGCAGATCCATATTGACATGTCCCATGCCATCCTTCACTCTCTAATCTCTCAGCACTGTGCACATTGAACACATTGCTGTACACACACTCATTACCGTACCGAACAAGAAACCACATACACTGTACCAGAAACCACAACTAGACAAAAGTCATTGGTCAAAGATCATTTACATTCCTTTTTAGTTGCTTCTGCTCCCTCCAGAGAAACTCTGATTTATCTGGAGAATTGAGCTGTAGTTCCTTTCCTTACACTTGGGTGGGGACAGGAAAGCCAAGAGGAGAAGCAGCAGCTTTACTTTGCTGTTGTTTTTTCTTTTCGATTGCCTGACTTCCTAGCTCTCTCTTTCTCATAGAGCATGAGAAACTTCTCTCTGTTGTCTCTTCTCACCCTTCTTGGAGGAGCGAGAAGGTGGAAGGAGAGAGCATGGCACACGTGTTGTAACTTGAAGTGCAAAAGCCTTGAAGTGGACAGAGGTGCAGCTGTGTGTTACGAAATGCAAACCTGCTGTGTACCAAGTGGCAAAGCAGTACCGGCTCAGCGCAGTGGAGTTCCACGGCAAGGTGTGGTTTAGGGGTTTGAACCCTTAGGTGGGGAATAGCGTTGATATCAGTGGGCAAAAAATTAAAGGATGCTTAGAGTTTGTTTTGAAAGCACTGAGAGTGTTAGGCAATGGTCTACCACTTCAACGGTGGTACTTCTGTAATGCAGCGTTTCAGCTGGAGAGCAGCAGTGCTGTCGCAGCAGCAGCGGCCCCTCTGCTGTGAGCTGGGCAGCCTCTGGGTCTGTGGTCGTGGGGGGGTTCGCGTTGCACCAGGCCCCTTCTCACGCCTCCCCTAGGAGAGGGAGAGAGCGTGCACATCTCCTTGGCATCTCCTCTTCACTAATAGGACCTCGGGGCACTCCCCGAAGTTACATCTATGCTTGCAGAGACCTCAACCCTCCCCAAAATACATCAAGAAATCTGGTGGAAGTGGCAGATAGAGAAATAGCCAAGCATTTTTTGACTCTCAGCTGACTAGTTCGTAGACATCCCATAGCAAACTATAGCAATCGTTGCCATCAGTTTCAGTGGGAGCAAGGTATAGCCTTTAATGAGGTCAGCTATAAGGGCATGCCTTTGACATCAGAAGCAATTCCTGATATGCTTGTTATCTGCTCTCGGAGGAACCCTGGCTTGCTTTCACAGCCAGCAATATTACCAAATCCAACAGCTTTTTCTGGACTTCTCTTTTTTTTTTTTTTTTTAACTAATAAGCAAGATTCACAGACTAGGCTGAAAGACGCAATTACTGGAGACAGGGTCTAAGGTATGCCTCTGCCCTCATTTCATACTGGAGATCTTAAGAGAACTGCAGGCAACTCTACCCATGCTTCCGATTTTTTAAGGGGTAACGGTTTCAGTTGGCAAACGGCACTGAGCTCCGGTGCGTTGTTAGGTGATCCATTTTGAAAGCATGTACTATCAGCTGTAGCACCCCATCCTAAGTCAGGTATGGCCAATTTCTGCCTCCCAGCCAGTACTTCCCCTGCACTTTCAAATGGATACAGCGATTCCCTGCCCTGCCATTCCCAGCTAGCATATACAGTTTCTGCAACTATTCAAGAGCTGCTGAGTAGCATCCTAGAAATGACCACATTTTAATGGTGCCCCAAGCAATTCCTGTCTACATAAAGTTCATTTAAAAAAAAAATGCCTGGGATAAGAGCAGCTGTGTGAACATAAGATACTTTATTATTTTATTGGGCATCTGATTTGCATCTCACTTGCACAATTTTTTCGCTGGATTGACCTTATTGCCCTCATTGAAGTTTACTAATAATTTCTATGGATTAGAATCAGTCCATATAATTATATATCATAATTATCAGCTGCTATAAATTGGTGTTGGTCCACTGAAGTCTAATTACACCACCTAAGGAGCTGACTCATTTGTTATGACTCTGTTATACAATAGACTGAAGCTAATTATACTGTATTTCTGTGTATGCATCTTGGTGTGTATTTTCCGCCTCTCTTTATCCTCTTTCATTCCCCATTGCTTCTCCAGTGTTTCCAATTACATTAGTTGTTTTGCTCCCTGTGGAAATAGTTTCCAAGAGGCACTTTTGGGAGCCTGGAATTAACTCATAGTCTGGAGGCTTGATTTTGTGGCCTCCTGTTTGCTGTGATCTAGAGGTGTCAAATTGCCTACATTTTTACAAATCTAACCTTTCAACACATTTTGGAGTCAAATTTATAGCTGGATATATGCTTGCTGTTGATTCATTCTAACATCCCAAGCAGAGAATAGTTCCCCTCCTATTAGAAAATGAGCCTTTGCTGAAAAGCGTGAGGCAACTGCTATTAGAGCCGATGCAATGGTGAGAAGCGGAAACCCTGGATAACGCTTTTTTCAGAAAGGTAGGGGAGAAGCGACCGTGGACCATCGCTGTTACTCCCAGGTCTCTCTGACTCTCGAGTGACCTTGCACACCGGCCGAGCGGTGCTGTTCGGGAGCGGGCAGCACTGCTTGGCCCTTTGGTGGGATCTGGGGAAAGGGCCTGCAGGCTCATCGCCTCCCCGAACGTGTTTCAGACAGCTCTGAGACATACATTTTTACGTTGCCATATGATCCAAACTAACTTGTCTGATGACTGGTAGCAAGTTTCAGCTGTTACTAAATCAGCTGGGGAAAGCTTCCAGAGATGGTGTTGGGTATGTGAGATGGAAGTGTCCAGATAAAGAGAGCATGCGATGGGTATATCTAATGCTATCGGGAGTTTCCAGGAAACAGCTGACGTGAGGCTCACTTGAGTTTCTAGAGGCTGGGAAATTTAAACATAACGTATTTAAACGTAGCTAACATTTTTCTTTTGCTCAAGCGTGCTGCAATCAGATTGCCGTTTTCTTTACCTTGTTCTGCCTTAAAGCGTCTGCAGTCGTTTTATTCACTGTATTAATTGTAGTGGTGTGGCTTGCTGAGCAACAGGTACATGACCGTCCCAGCCCTCCTGTTGCTGTAGGGCTAATGCTGACCCGACAGGTCAGCAGGAATCACTGCTCAGCTTCCGCGTCCTCGCCGGGTGAGCCAGCGGCGTTTCTGCAGCGCAGGCCCCTGCACGCCGCGGGGCAGGTGAGGGAAGGTGCGGGGTAGCTGCAGGCAGCACGGCCTCTGCGAGCCTTGAAGCAGGATTAAATACATGAATGCAATGGGTGCGCAGACAGTATCAAAAAGTAGTCTCATGTTTAATGGGGCTATGTGTAGCGTACTGTGTTTTTAGGGAACAAATCCATGTCCGTTGTGGTCACCTTCTCTGTCCTGCTAATCAAGGCAAATGTCGCGCAACATCTGTTACAGCCTGGAGAAATAAGGGTCAGGAACACAAACTTAAATCAAACTTACTGTGTTGTAACAGCTGTAGGACAGAAGAGTGCTTTAACCACTGCTCGCGCCTTCTTCTGCCTATGGGACAAAAGACGAAAACCAAAAGAAAAAAATGCCTCGCCCCGTGCCATAGCTGTTCCTCATCCGTTTCCATAAGTGCTGTGAGCTCCACGGGAAGGTGAAAACCTCAAACTCCCCAAAAGAAAAGTTGACTTTTTCTTTTTTCGGTCCATGTAACACCTTTCTAGTAAATCACCTCTCTGCTTGGGATCGGGACATCTCTGTTTCCTCCAGAAAAGCTGCTTCTGTGACATAGTGTGTTCAGCTCTGGCTTCACACAGTGCAATTATGGTATTAAAAAGAGGGATCTTTTGTCAGGTACTTCTATTTAGGTGAGCAACTGATAAACAGATTAAAGTTGAAACTGTGGGGAGAAGTAGACTAGCAATTAAACCATCAAAGGCAGCCTACAGCAGATTTTGTTAAATCCCCTGGTTTTTAACCAGGTGGAACCAAATCACTTTAGCAGAGGCGATGAGGCTGTGGTTTTATCAGTGCAGCAGCGGTGAGATGCTGCCCTCCGCACAGACTGTTCACAGTCTTTATCTCTGGTTCTTCTCTAGTTTCAGCTGCTTATACTCATTGTGTGAATTTATTAGTCACTTGTAATTTCTTCATTGATTTTTGTTAAACTGTTTCCTGGCTCATGATCTTGGCAACCTATTTCTGTTGGTTAAACAAGCTGGCTTGTCAAGCAGGTTTTCCCAATGTCACAGTTCTAGTATTAACTCTCTTTATTGAGTAATGCTGCTTCTTATCCAGGATGAGATCAGACTTCATAACAAGTGGATCAAAGCCATGAAGTTTAGATCCAAAATCAGAGCTGAATCCAAACATTCCTGAAATTTGAGGATGTTTGAATTCAGTTCTAGTTTGACCCTGCCATGGAGAAAGGTTCAAGTGGTAAAGTTCAGAGTTGGATTCGTATTATCTCATTAATTAAAGGAGTTTTTAGTCCCATGTTTTGATGTTGGGTCCATCTTTGATAACCAATGGTCAAATGTGATGAGATCCTAAACTGCCCAACAAAGAGGTTTAACACCTGCTGAGATATGTGGCACAGGATTTCCCCAGAAATGCTCTGTTGTATTTAAAGAACGTAACTCATGCTGGCAGCTGGAGAAACCTGGTCAGTTAATAGATGGGAACCTAAGAAGCAGCAAAGGGCCAAATTTTTTATCAGAGTACTTTGATTCGTATGAAACGCTACACATTTCAGAACACTCTACTCAGATTTCTACCCAAATACCAAGGGGCTGTTAGAGTCATATCCATAACAAAGGCAGAATTACTGAAACCTCATGTGAGAAATGCTGTTCTTAAGATTTCCTTCAGTTGAGTTTTGCAAATGAAGTAGTGCTGATTTGTTCAGATATGGCCCAAATGTTCATATTGATTTTGTGGGGTGTACACCCAAACATCTGAACTGTGGTAAAGGTTTGACCCATCACCTCCCCAATGCCTAGACCAGTATGTTACGGTGTACAGTGATGCAGATAATATTGCATTTCCCAGAAGCTTTTAACGCTATGGTGTGATGAAGACACATCTTGATGCATGAGTTTCAAATCCAAAAACTTATATATTGTACCAGTATTTCAAAAGAAACTCCTCAGAATGCATTTTAATAATGTAGATTCAGAATCTTGACTTTTACTTATAGGCAACAAATTATACCATTATGAGTGTTTAGTTTATTTTTATTCTTCTTTTTAATAATGAGAATAACCATTTTCTTATATAAACACACTTTTGCACTGACAAATATTTAATGTTTTGCAGCCAAAAAGAAATGCAAGTGTAATAACTGAGTAACTAGGATCATTCTGGAAAGAGCCGTGAGTTGTGTAATTGTGGCTTGGTAGTTTATATAATCTAGGAAAACTGATGTAAACCTTCGAGACACTCTGAAGTTTGTGTCATGCCACAGTTTAAATGAACTCTCTGTTCCTGTTCTCCATGCTCCATCGCCAGTGAAGAAGGAAGTATCAGTAGGCTCTTCATGAAGTATTTTTAGAATATTTGTCTAACATGAAGATTTTTGAATTACAACCTTTGGCAAACTAATCATCTTTTTGTTTCTGTCTGCAAATTACGTTAAAAGCAACTATATACATCATTTCTCCTCCAGTAGAATTGCTGTAGGGACCCATGATCCTATATGGGCCCATACTATGTTAACCTCATAAACACATCACTTCCTCTTTATAATGTCTCTTTATTAGGAAGGATTTTGTACTGTAACACTTTGACAATGTTGACCTAAATGAAAGGGATTTTAGGAGGTAAATATGGGTTTCTAATAGTGTGGCCAGTATTTTTAGAGGCTTCCAGCTTTCATAGTGACACACATGTTCATCATAGTTTGACTTTTACATTTGAGGGGACGTGAACAGCAGAAGAAAAGACTCTGTGCTTATATATTTTCCAAATAATCGTCTTTGTAACCTTAAATTAAAAAGGAATGGCTTCTAGCATGTGCATTGGATTACCTCTAGTGTGCACCTCATCCATGTCACTTAAACTTTTTTCTCATCTGTAACTGGATCTAGTGACACTTATCTGTTGCAGAGAGATATCATGAAGATCCATTTCATGTTGTAAGGATGTTCCATCAAAAGGTAATTTCCAGGGCTCGATACCATCAATACCTCCTATTGATTTCAGTGGGGTTTGCAGTGAAAGTAACACTGCATCCAATAATAATGTGAGGAGCAAATGTCAAATTTAGCAGAAATATTGTTGCGTTTCCATCTCCAATGGATTAGTTCCTCCTTTCTCAACCTGCAAAGATTACTGATTTGACTTAATTCACAATGAGCTATGCCAAACACCTTTGAGACAAGCATCAGGAGTAGAAAGTTTCCACTCTTTCCTGTTTTCTTGGATACTTTTAAGATTATTTTCATGTGTTCAGCATTGCTATTGCCACTTAAAATCAAAAGGAGGGAAAAAATGTTTAACGTGTCGTATTTAGCTAATTGCCAGTCTCCGAGCAGGGCTGTAAATTCCAACAACTGCACATAAAGGTAATCTGGGGTCTGTCCATATTTTTGGTGCTGAGGTCAGTGCAAAAGTATTAGAAGTAAATGTGAATGCAATAAAAAGGATACTTTTATTTTACTTTGTCTTGGAAAAAAAAGGTGGATTAACCTAACGAGCCCTTTATTCTGAGAGGTTGCATCTTGTGTTTATAAGATGGTTTATGACCTGAGCATGTGTTATACGTAGTATTCTCTAGATCCCTGAACTTTCACACAATAGCTTTGCAGTGGCGTGTCCAAACGGGTGGGTGAGTCTAACAGAACGTGCTGGAGGTGTTGTCCTTGAAGCCTCTGTACAAAAGACCTGACACCTTTCTATGCCGATGGAGAACCTGTCTCTCTTTTTCCAGCGTGTTGTAACAACTTACATTTCTGCCTAGTCCCACTTAGACCACATCGCCTTACTAGCTGCAGTAGGAAGTTTTAAACAAAATCTTAAAATGCGTGTTTATGCACAGTGCCAGATTTCAAGTACAGGAGAGAATCCCAGTGCCAATTTATTACTAATTGTCCCTCCTGGCTGTGTCTGTTCAACTTCTTGGAACAGCCAACCCTACAGATCACTGTAAATACTAATCTTCTTATACTTAAGGTATCAGGTTTTCTTTGATGTTACCAAACGTGTTGACTCTTATCTTGGTTGAATGCACAATCCAGACACAGTTATCATTAATAATGTTGTGTCTGCTGCTTCATTATGGAGAAAATAGCAAGATGCTTCCTTTCAAAGTGATAACTTTTCTGCACTTCAGTAATGATCAAGCCTATTTGATTTACACCCTATTTAATGTTCAAAATGACACATTTACTTCCCTGAATCTAAAAAGAAAGCTAAGGCCCTGATCCTGATAATGCGTATGGATGTGCTTAGCTTGACACCCACAAGTCCCTTCCAGCAAGTAATATATATGAATAAATATGTGCAGGACCGAGGTCCCGTGCTCCATTTGCTTGCACTGCTGGCCTGAAGGCAAGGATTTTTCTAATATATATATAGTCAGCTTTTAACTCACAAAGGGTCTCAGTCTGTTAGCTTTAACTGGCACAGGCAGATCCGTTTAATTCTCTATTCATGTGATATTTTGCCAAGTCATTAGCTTAAGCAGAACAATTCATGCAAGTAAAGGCTTTTAGGCAGAATCTGAAGAGTTAAAAAAAATTACGTGTACTAAATTTCATTATATAGAAGATTAAAAGTCCTTCACTAAATTCCACACTCCTGTAAACATAAGGCCTGATCCTCACCTGAAGTAAATTGGCATAGAGCTATTGACTTCACTGGTGCCGCTGCAATTAATATCAGCTGAGCAGAAGTCCCTTTTCTGTACAGTGACATTTTAGTCTCTTCATGACTCATTAACTTGACCACATACTCCCTGTGAACCTGATCTAAAACCTGTATCTCAATTACTTGATCATTCTAAAGAATGGCTAATTAACAACTGCCTGCTTAAAAAAAAAAAAAGATAAGAAAGGAGTTATATGTTGATGTTTTCCATTTGGCAGAGTATTATGTTATGAATAATATAATACGCATTTCAAGATCTTGTTAATTTTGATGTGATAACGAATGGGAATTCCTAGTGGAATTTTTTGTCCAGAAATATGAATGGTATTAGCTTAACAGTTATATGATTAAGCAATAAGACCTGCTGAGGCAGGCACTACTTGGAGATGATTGACTGCTTTAATTGATTGACATCCAGAGGTAAAGCCAAGGGCACCAATTTACAGATCGGGTCAATTATCTCCTAGTAATGCCCGCTTGGTATGTCTTATTGCTATGCTAATATTAACTGTTATTGAAACACTTTAATGAGTTTTTAATTTAAAAGTGGTAAATTTAAAAAGGGTGAACATTAAATTATTCAACTTGAAATAATGGGAACAGAAATATTCTGCTTTGCTAATGGTGATGTAAAAGCTTTGTTGTGCATACCAATACTTCTAGAGATCATTTTAGTTCCATCTCCCAGGGAAGCCGAATACTGTTTGGCATTTAATAAAAAGCTGGCAGCACAAAATACCCAGGAATCACCTGAGCAGCAGCCAGAGCCTGGGAAAGAACCAGGGACTGCCACATCCAAACGTCAGGTGGAAAGCCACCCCAGGGAGACGACGCTTCCCGTAACGACGTTACAGGTCTGCTTACGGGGGCATGGAAGGTGGTCGGCATGACCCCGAATAGGGATCTTTAATAGGAAGGGAGCCGAGCACAAGATTGGGCAGGTTTCTGGTAGGGGAGAGGCGCGCGGCCCCACGAAGACGGCACGGCAGGGCTCAGCTAGCCACCCACCTACCCGTTCCCCTGCTTTTGCCACATGCTATTGAAGCACAGGCACAAAGCGCTGCGTGGGAACCCGGCTCTGTTTGCTGTTCTTGACAAGATCTCACTCTGGTAATTTAACCCAGTCTTTGTCAAGGAAGATTTAATTTCAAAGAGCCCCATGCTTTTTAGAGAGAAAGGGATGTGAGTCCTGCAGCTCACTTTCCCACCCTAGCCAGCTGCCCAGCGGCTGCTCTTCTGCTCCAGGTTACCCAGCAGAGCTGGCAAGGTAGAGTATGTGTCGGCACTTCAGCTCGTGCTGTGCAGGAGCACAGGGAGATGTGATGTGTTGGGTCTCAAGGGTGCACATAGCTGCTCTGAGGGCCAGGTTAGAGAGAGAAAGAGACCTTCTGTTAAAGTTGCCAGGGCGAAAAAGAATATAGATGCAGTTACTATGTGAGCATGCAATGGCAACCAGGAAGATCCAGGATATAAAGTCCTCCATGAGCAGTCAGTTGACTCCTCTAGAGCACAGGATCTGGTATAAACAGAGAAGTAAGACACTTAGACATTCATTGAAAAATAAAGGGTGCAGATGGTTTAGGCAGTTACTGAAACACGCTGAAACTTCTTTTTGTGTAGGACATGGAAAAGAACAGCTACATGGATGGTATCCAATAGACAGGAACTGTCTTTCATTCATGTAGCCTCAAAGTAAAGTTTTGGGAAGGTAAACGTCAGTATGCTCATGAAATCTTGTCCAAGGAAAGCTAGTGTTAAACAGATCTAGGAGATCCTTCAAGAAACAGTATTAAGAGCACAAGTGCAAAGTGTTCCTGTGCAAACAAAAGAGAGGAAGGATAGTAAGAAACCAGTTTAGCTAAATCACAAATTTTTCACTTCAAACCCTAGGAAGAGTATGCCTTCAGACACTAGCAAGAGGAGGGGAGAGTAGCCTTAAGATCAAAGATTTGTAAGTGTAGTGGGATATAGTGAGACGGACTGATGCACGAAATGCAGTGCAGCTGGGACATCAGTGGCCTGATGAATTTCCTTGTAGTTCCTACAAGAAACTGGAGTAATCACAGGGCTTCTGGAAAAGAAGTTCATGTCACAGGGCTGCAGCATAGCAAATATGGCAAATATAGCAAATAGACATACAGTGTTTTAGTAAGGCTTTTGACATCATCACACGTGCTATTTGCATCTGAAATCTAGGAAGTTGGTTGAAAAGCCATAGTTGCTAACAAAAGGAAGAGGGGGTTAAAACTAGTGGGCTTTCGTGGGAGTCTGCTGCAGGCCCTGTACTTTTCAGTATTTTCATTAGCCACATGGATCATGTAGGCTGTAGTATCTCCAACACTGGGGGTGTTTAAGAAGATGTTAGACACATATCTGTCAGGTGTGACACAGAACTGTTGATCCAGCCTTCAGGCAGGAGCATGAACTAGGTGATCTCCACGGTCCTTCCAGTCCCATCCTTCTGTGCCTCACATCAAAATATTTTAAGCTAATATGCCAGAATTTAAACCGGAATGGCTGAGACGGAGGAAAATGTTCCTTTCTGCCAGTCCTATTATGTGGGCTGTAACCTCTAGCAGAAGGGCGGGAGGAGCGAGGGATCTAGTAACATCTTAAATCACCACTGTAAGACTCAACAGAGCTCATCTGTCAGCAAGTCTTGACAGGAGAGTCCTAAAAAAACCCAAACAGGACTAGCAGGTCTGCAGAGTAGGTGGTTTTTTTCTTGTTCCTTTTTTTCCCCTTCTCCCTCCATTTACTCTCTCTATCAGCCCTTATTTAAGGGGAGACAAACTCAGTTATGCTCGAGTTCAAATGAAACTTTCCAACTTACAAAGTTTCATTGAGTACCAAATGATGCCAAGCAAGCTTGCCTGTCCCTGGCTGACATAACATTGCGTGACTCCTGTCCCTGGGACTGGCACAAATACCAGTTATCAATCTCACAGGCAAGGGAAAGTTAAATGAAAGATTGAGGGAAACGTGCGTGATGACAGACTAGCTTTGCACACCCCTGTTGGGTGTTGCGGGTTGCTCAGTCGTACTAAAAGTGCAGCTGTAACATGAGATGTAAATAGCTTTTACATTATCGGGGTTTGGGGTCAGTACCTCAGACTGTCCATAAAAAAACAACTTTTGCAGACATGGTGTGGGAGTCAAGGGACGCAGGTTCCTAATCACCTTTCTGTTCTTTGATTTCCCTAACTGGGTTGGTGAACATTCCCCAGCCCTTGTGAGTGCTCTGAGCTGAATAGATGGAAACAACTGTTTGAGAGCTAAGGATTTAATCGTGCTACAAGGGTTAAAAAATGCTACTGGTAGTCTAATCCAAGGCTTGAAATATGTGTTTATACAATGTACGATAAGGACCCGGAGTTACAAAAGAGCTAAATTATGCACCTAGCACTATGCTGAGTGCAGATTGTATAAATAAAATCTCTAAATAGTTTCCATTCCTTACGTATGTTTTCAAAATACCTTTTGTTAATGCTCTTGAGTTTGGAATAACTTCTATGGGCAAGGGATCAACAATGATGTGAAGATGAATTTCACGCCCCTCTTAATCCATGCCATGAAGTTATTCAAAAGTCAGTGAAAGATCAGTTCCAGTTCAACCCACACTGATGCCCTAATCTGCGTGCTGTCATCAGGCAATAGCGAGTTTGGAACATGCCATATGGGAGCCTGGCAGATGTTGCACAAACCGCCTTTTCCTTCCTGCTTCCTGGGCTTTCGTCAGTCATACGCTCTGTCACGGCAGCGTGCAGGAATGGGATCATATCAACCCCTCAGTAATTGCTCTAAGATTGCCTCATTTTGCCTATTGCATACTTACGGGTCTCTGCAGTGTTTGTTATTTTCCATAATCCAGCTGCATATCAGAAATTATATTGCAGTATTACCCCTGTTGCTTCTGTTTGTAGTAGCAAGAGTTCACTGGCCACAACTGTTGCCAGTGGCTTTAGGGATAGGTAATTTTCCAGAGACTACAAAATCCCAGCTAATGCTCCTTCCGGGAGTGGTTAAAACAGGATCCATCAAACCACACAGTATTTTGCCTTTTCTGACTGCTCATTGATGGGGGAACATCTGGGTGGTGTTTGCAGGAAGGCACTGGTTACACTAGCCCATGCACCACGCCAGCCAGATGCCACCCAGCATTGTGCAGAAAGCCATGGTCAGCATAAAACTGAGCCTCGGCTAATAAGCCCTGCTTAGATTATTTTCCGTTAACGTGACTACACAGCGTTTATGTTAGATGTGGTGGCATGAGGATGAGCAGAACAGATACACATCCACCTGGAGAGGAGCACACAGTCTTTACTAAAATCCCTCTCTGGCTCCTTGTTTCTGTCATTGTCAAGGATGTATAGAGGTGCAACACTTCCTTCCGAAGTCAGTTTCTTTTGCTCACTAAGCTTACAGGTTTACTTCTGCGTTTCATCTTCTGAATGGAAATAGACTTTCCATTTTGCCATGCCTCTAAATTAGGATGTCATCTTTGTTGTTGCTTTTTGTTTATCTACAAATGGGCTCCAAATAGCCATGTTCATCAATGCAACTACTAAGCAAGGCTGCTTCCAAATGCATGCTACTGCACTGGTCTGTAACTGAGGTCCCCAAAATACAGCACACAGTGAGAACCACCAAAGACCTGGTGACTTATTTAAAGGGACGTATCAATTTCACTAATCACCACTTCCAATTTTGTAAATACACGAGACATTACTAGGTGCAAATCTGTACTGAAATGCATAAATATCCTGGGCTGGGCATCTTCTTTTTACAGTTAAAAAATAAAGAAATAAATAAAATAAATCTATGATTAAACAGAGCTTTTGCTAAACCCTTTAAGTTTCTCAGACTCAAGTATTTGGAACTGGTTTGGGCCTTGGTCCTGTGGTAGTTGCTTCCCTGATGTCAGCTGAAGTCCCGTCTGGATGGAGTTCGTTACGGTATCAGGTGCTTCTGCAGAACAAATGATGGTCTATTACAGCGACAACATTTACTGCGTAATGTTACATCCCGTTGCAAAGTATTTATTTTCTAGATATGAAGAAATGCAGAAAAGCCACACACTATCTTTGATGCGTGTGTAAGAAATGGAATAGTGTAGTACAGTGAGTTCATGTAATATATATCTCTCTCAAAATACATGTCAATCAGAGGAACAGGAGGTAATGTCACTTCTTTTTAAAGGGTGGAAGGACAGCGTGTCCTACAAGAAAACAGGCATCGCTGATTTGTGCCAAATCTCATGCTGTTGTAATGGACTGATGTATTTCATTTAGCTTGATCGTGGAGGAGTTTACCTTTCAAACCACTAGAGCTGTAAGAAAAAGGAGAAAATACACATCAGGCGTGTATAGGCAATTTGTGCCAAACTATTCAAAAGCAATATAGGTTGTCAGCAAACAGGGCTATTTGCTGTGTGCTGGTATCTGCTATATGTCGCATATTATCTGTAACAACTCTGCAATTCGTTCTTTCACTCTTGTTCTCTCTCTTTCATCACATTAGATTATGTAGAGGCACTTCAAGGTAAATTTTTAAAACTGTGTGGGAGATGCATGTTGGAGAAAAACTAAGAAGCAAATATCTTGAACGTTTTTTAGCACAACTCCATCTGTCACCTGTTTTGACAACTTACCTGCTCATGTCACCTCTGTCTCACGCTGCTGTGTTGAGTCATATTGTGTTATCTCAGAATAACATATTTTGGAGCCAGGGCTGCCTTAAAAATGCCACGTGCTTAGTAATTACAAGAATATAAAGAATATATGGGACGGATTATTTCTGTTCAGCAACCTCCACAGCCCTGCTGTGTGTGTAGTGTTATACTGTAATGAACCCGCTCAGTGACACCGCACACTTAGGGAAGCTCAAGGTCAAGAGACTCATTTGCATTGCAAGTGCAACACCTCTTGCTGAAGTACTATTCCGCATTGCCCCCACTGATATGTCTTACTGCCAAACTGCTCCTTCCAGATTGTGCAAGATAGCAAGTCAGCCAAGAACGCTCAGAGATGACAGTGATATAAAATATTAATACGGCCTTATAGAAAACAATCCATAGGCTCTTACAGCAGCTGTGATTTTATTTTGCAGTTCACTGTACTAAAAGGGCGCATTCAACTTGCAATCTAGGCAGTTTCAAAACCGTACTACCTGTAGGCTTCCTGATAATTTACAGTCACAATTTATTGTTTCTTTAAGACTTTTCTGTCACCGTGTATAGGGGAGGAGCGGGAGAGAAAGAAGTGCTAGAACCAAAGTGAAAGCAGACTGAAAATACAGAGTGAAGCTGCCAGCTACACAAAATAAACCAACGGGAGGAAATAACAGGAAATCCTCCCTCCCCACTCTCTTTTCCTTAATGGCTGCTACTTACTGTTTCCCTTTACACAGGGAGGTGCACGTGTCTCCTGAAAAACCTGGAGGCAGAGTGTGGCCCATTAGAAACTCAGAGGAGGAGGGATAGCCTGAGGGGCTGGCTGGTGCCTCCCCTTCCCAGCCACCAGGTAGCTCCAGCTGGTTTGGGGTTTTGGGGGTGGGAGACCGTGGGGCAGGGGGCCTTCAGTAATTCACTAGGATGAGATACACGCTTGATGGCATTTTTCAGAATTGATAGTTAGTCACCGAGGGTATGGGGAGATGAATACTAAAGCAAGTGGGGATGATTGCTGCAAGGACAATATTAAGTCTTTTTGTGCAGCACAAGCGCTGATTCTACAACTGGTTGTAATGAACAGAAGGAGTCTCTCTGACTCCATTCAGCTGTCGATCAGGCCATACCCATGTCCAAATGCCAGAGCCGTCTGGCCAGCTTGCCTGCTCACATTCTTGAGGGAAGTGTGATACGTGAGACCCGTCGTGGAATTTGGAGCCTGAATGCCTGTTAAGTACTAGAGCGCTGGTCCCGCTGCACGCCTTCCTGGTGTTCAGGCCGTCAAGGACTCCGACGTTATGATGTTTTGAAGCTGTGCAGAGTGAAAGTGCAGATCCTGGGAAATGGTAAAAAGGGAAAAGCTTAGGGATTTTGATTAACGGTCATCCCTGTCTTAAAATGCATCAATCTCCTAAGGACTACTCCCAGAGATGATAAAACTGCTCTAACTAGGTCCACAGTATAGATGGGGAAGGAGGAAGGAGTGCTCAAAAGCTTAGCTTGCTTTCTGGGCCTGTAACACAAGAGCCTGGCATTCCTGACATTTAGGGGTTTCCTTTCCTCTGGAAGCCTGGTGGACCTGGGAACAGGCTGTACGGTGCAAAGGCATTGCATAACATGAACTCTTCTTGCAGCTAGCAACCTCGGCCAGAGGCTGCAGGCTGGGCCGAGTAGGGCTCAGTGCCCTGGCACGCATCGCAAGATTAGCCAGTGTCAGCACAGTCCTTTGGCAAACCCAAATATAAGCATCAGATCACATTTATGCATCCAGTTCGTACCTGTCCTGCCAAGCTTGCGTGAGTGGTACTCAATGCTAATAGGTTTGGGGACACCAAGTGGCAATGGAAATGCATTTACTTACTCTCCGTTGACGAGCTTTGCAGAGACAAAACATGCCTGGTTTAAACCAGCTCTGTACTTCACCAAGGTAGTTTTGGAAGTCAAACGTATACCTATTTCTGAGGTGGTTTCTACTATGTTACTTTAGGTGGATTTTGGAATATGTCTTGCCTAAAGCTCTGGGAGACAGCACGTGGTGTAAGAGGCAGCTCCTGAGCTGAAGAGCATCAGGCATGTGATACAGCATACAGGCCCTTGAGCAATGAGCTCAAGAGACAATTGTCTAGAGTGAATGGTACATCTGATTGCATGTAGAGGATTCCTTTGCTTCACAGTGAGAACCGAAGTCCCAATACAGGAGTCACAAAAGCAGTTGAACATGTGGCTTCCACCCAATTTCCCTAGCATTTCCACTTCGTTGTGTACGACTGTAATGACAAGATATTGCATAGTGGAACTGTAGCTGGTAATAAGAAAGTTCCCCGGACTGAGGAGTTGGAACAGCACTTGTGTAGCCTAGTAGCAGATCATCGGCCTAGGAGGATGGAGAGCCAGCCTGAACCCTGCCAGGGGCTTTTCAATGTGAGATTTATTTATACTTATTATTGCAGATTTCTTTGTTTGTACTTGGGCTTTGGATGGCAGGGAGGGATAAGGGAGCTGCAGGGCTACTGTCAACCTTTTTCTCTCCAAATACTGGTCTATCTCCAGTACCGCTGGGCAGGCATAGGGTGGTCTCCCAAGTTTTGGGTTCTCCCAGAGGCTCTCTAATCTTTCCTACATGTCTGAAGTTCTTGTTTCTGTGCCTGATGAGCCTGGTGGACCATATAAAATGGGGTCTTTAAGGCAGAGTCCCATGAAATACGACAGCTTCAGGCAAAAATGAAACACTGTCATTTCTTTCCTGGGGTTTAGACTTCAGCAGCTCAGACTTGGCAGAACTTGCAGCCAAGTCACAGAAGAGGCAGCTCGATTGCAGCAGCCATAACAGCATGGTCCCACCAGCCCTGCCTAGTGCAGCCCAGCACCAGCCTGCTTAGCTGGCGAAGGTTTAGCACTGGGGGCATGGTGGGTGCAGGCCAGCCCTCCTCCTCCCCAAGCACAGCCTGACCACCTCGCACCTCCACCTGAGAAAACGCTCCCCTCTCTGCCTGTCTTCTGCTGGCAGCACTCGGAGACTTGAGGGGCGGATGCTGCTGAAAGTTTATCTTGGGATCAAACACCAGGTGTTATAAAGGTCATTCATGTTTTCCAAGTAACGTTCTGTTTGCTTCTCAAAGCCTCTGCCAAGTTTCTCTGAGGTGTGTTCATAAAATTCTCTGGATGTCTCATACAATAAAAAAGGTAGCAGGTCTCTAAACCAATTTGTGATACATCAGTAGCATCTCAGAAGGGTATGTTCTTATTACTTGGAGTTGTTCAGGTTGGCTTCTGCACCACCTGAACTTTTACACTTAGAATAAAACAAAAATCCATATTGTTTATATTTTAGCAGTTTTGCAGATTTAGGAGCGTTATATTAACTGAAACATGCCCGGCTGTTAATTTAGGTTTCACAATCTATCCCCACTGAATGTTATTTTTATGATATAGTGATCTTGTGACATGTATTGCTCTTGGCTGGTATTCCTCTGGCAATCAATTCAACCAATTTAGAAATTCAGAGGAGGATGCAGGATTACTTGCAGAATGGATGCCTCAAAAGGCATTGTTCTAGTACCAGTTGATCATATAACTAAAACAGGTCAGTTAGGGATGGCGAAGATACTGTTTTGTTTCATTTTAAGATATGTACCCAGGCGTGATACGTTTTCCAAATTACGCTGTGTAAACAGTCTTATGTCGTGTTTGACGAGCCATATATTCACTCTTTTTCGTTTCTGGTAGGCTAAGGCCAATGGGAGAAAATTGTTTACATGCACAAAGCCATATATCTTTTTCCTTCTAATGACAGTGTGTGCACACATCATCTTCCGCCGCTGTCCCGTGCTTGATCCTTCACCCCCTCCCCTACGTTCTTGTTGCCTGTAACTTTCTGTCTTCCACCCTGACCTCTTTCATTGGGAGCAAGGCAGGTTACTTTAACGGTGCCAGTACTAGGTCCTTAGTAGTGTGGTTCCTTGTGGTGGAAATGAGTTAAGGAGCAATTATATGAGCAGCAGAGCAAGCAGAGAAGCGGGGATAACAACTTGCAGCAGAGGGAAGTGATGAGCAGATGGAGGATGGGGCGAGCAGCTCTTCAGGTAGGATAGCTGTAACTAGACGGGCTTTATAAACACAGTCATAATTGTTACCTACTTTGTATCAACCAAGAAAAGAAGGGGGTGAATTAGGTGTTCAAGGCATGGCGGTTTTTTATCCACACACAAGACCTTGGGAGTTCACTCCTTCAATTTTGTGAATTTTTGTCGTTACTGCAATTGAACCTGCTTATGCTAAATACTGATTTATGTACATTCAGCTTCGTTGCTTACAATATTCTTTTCTGAGCTGCTTTAAAATTGTTCCTGCCTTTCTTATGTTGAGATTTCAGAATTGAATACGGTGTCCTTTAGGAACACTCCTGCCAGTGGAGCATACAGGGAGGATTTCGATGTGCTTGGCCACCAACAGGGTTCTCTTCAAATAAAGCTCCAGGTGGCATTAGGCTTCCATCATCCTAGATTTTGTTGCAAACTGTTCTAATTAATGAGTCACTCACATATTATCAGAAATACATTCTACCTACTGATTTTCAACTGCAAATTATGTGTATTTTGTAAAACAGGAGACAAGGACCATGTTCTATAGCAGCAATCTTAGGGACCTTATTTGTCCATGTCAATCAACTCTGCAAAATGTATTTTCCAGTTAGGGGATCTGTCTTCAGAGAAAGAAAGCAAAACCAGTAGGATCCAAGCCTAAATAATTAAGGCCAGAGCCTTAGCTAGTGTGAACAGGAATATTGAAATCATGGGATACATAGCAGATGTTACCAGCTCAACATCAGCTTTTTTTATATTACAGCTGTGATAGAAACACTGACCTTATGTTACGAGTAACAATTAGACTTTTCATGTTGTAGTTGGCTTACTCTTTCTCTTTTCTTTTTCTTTCTCTCTCTTTTTTTTTCCCCTTTCTCTCCCTTTTTCCCCTTTTCTTTTCTTGTTCTGTTGAATTATTTTATTAGAGTTCAAGATCTGGACAAGGCAGGCATTCCTGATAAACTTGTGTTACCAGCACAGCATTTAGTCATAAAACTTCAAAACAAAGGGAATGGAAAGTATATTTCACAATATTTATTTCCTGCAGGTCTTAGAGTAGACCCATATCCTTCCTAAACTTCTTTGCAACCGTTCAGGTGAGTTAAGTATAGACATGAGAGGGCATGTTTCAGCTACATGAAAGAGCTTTATATTGCCATTTCAGAATGGAAAATAGAGTGTGCATAAAAATACATCTTGCAGTTTAAAGAGCAATGTTAAAGACTGTGTATTGGCTAAACTGTAGCTGGACCGTTCAAAATATTGGCTGGCAGAGAGAACGAAGGAGGTGGCTTCACCAAACGCAAAGTCTGTCTTACATGATATTTAAAAGGAAATATAATAGGTACCTTTCAGTACATAATAAGTCTCTCAGATTAAATTCCTGCTCAGTTTCCACTTCACCTTTCAACCCAGTCAAGGAAAAGTTAGGTTGAAATAGTAAAGATGCATTGTTTTGAGTGAGGAGTTTTATCCTGAGGCTGGGAGACTGAGTTTAGAGCAATGCTGGAGTGGTAAATTGACAGCCAGTAGCACATTTATGGGGGTTTGGCTGCCAGGATGTTGGCAAAGGGTATGCTTACTGTATCCAGTTGCCCATAGCTGCAAAGGGATGCTCACAGGAGGCTGGAGGATGATGTACCCTGCCCAAGACAGCCCTGCTCTGCAGTCGGTCATGCCTCAAGAGCAGAGCCTCTGTGTCAGGCTATTTTCTGTATGCAGAGAGGAACTGGAGTGACAGAGAAAACACAAGTCAAAGGGGGAACCAGAGTAAATGAGAGATGAGATTGAACTGGAGCAGTCAAAGAAAAGAGCATCTTTTTCAGACACGGGGACGAATGGTTAAACTTTAAGATTGGACTCCTTGCAATTGGCTTGAGCTCAGTAAGGAAAATAGATTTAGTAAGTTAAAGAAGAATAGATCCACTGTATGCTCAGAAGAAATATATCAAGTTTTTGACACAAGGTCTGTTTACCATTTAATTCCCACCGCACAGAGGTGAGCCCCACCCCGGTGCATGATGGAGCTGCTTGATCAGTTTAGCTGCTCTGCAGGGGCAAAGCTACGAGAGAAAACTGAGAATGGCCATCTAGTGCAAGGCACTGCTTTCAACTTTCTCTGGCTGTGAAAGTTACTCTAAAAGTAAAGCCGGTGAGGTAAAGGTAAGGTAAAGAGACTTGCTCAGAATGGCAGGATGCTGTGCATACATTTTAAGCATGAAATCTGAGTTCTTTGCATGTCTTTCTACGACACATGGGAATGCTATACCAGGTAGGAAGTGAGAAGACTCAGTAACTGTTTTGACGGCGTCGCGTGATCAGTATTTTGCAGTGACTGTGGACTGAACTGCGGTGCTCTAACCTGCGTTATTCAGCTGAAAGCAATGCAGCCGCAAGAGAGTGCCATCTGAAAGCTTGTGTTTTCACTTGTGAACCTAACGGGATGCATGGTGAAACCTTTGCCCCATGATCCCTGGCTGCTTTTGTTTGCTCTTGTGCAGGCCTGCCATTCTAGCATGCGCATGTGCATATGTGTGTGTATGAGAGATTAAATTTTACTGTTAATTGTATCACACAAATTGTGTCTGTTTCCTATCTGATGCAGTTTGAGACTAGGATAAACCAGCTAATACAATCAGTTATGTAGATTCTCTGAAATCCTGCACTTAGTTTGCTACATGTGGGCTTTGGAAGTTAGACTATTACATTAAGGGTACTTTCCTTGATGCATAGTTAAAATCAGCCACTTCTATAGTCTGTCTTCATTGGGGTGAATTCGACTTGGCACAATTAGTTGTAAGAGCCACAAAATAATTGCGTATGAGTGACAGATTATTTTTTTTCCCTAACTCATCGGTTAAGAAATACTTAATTGTGGAGACTGTAGGAGGCCTCATATCCCTCCTGCTCCTCAGGACTTGGTCTGCAGTTGCCAGTAAGCAGGAGTCAAAGTAGATTGCAACCAATTCATCAGCTTCATGAACACTAGCAAATAAGTAAAAGCTGATAAAACGGAAAATCTTAACTTGGCAAACAGCAAAGGAAAATATTAATGAAATTTGTTGGCTGGAATTGGAGTTTCACCTACTCTTATTGACCTAAAGATGGCATCCATAGGATGGAAGGAATATGAAGCTTTTGGGAAATGGAGAGTACTTGGAGCAGAACTGCTATCTTCCAGGAGGACAGTGAAGCATTTATATTTCAGAAAGGACTGAAGTTGGTTAGGCAATGTTACCAACCCACGCCGTATGGTCTGCTCTTGACTGTGCTCTAGCATCTTCTCCAAAGGATAGATCTTTACAGAAGCCTAAAGGTGTCAGGGAAATGTCTCTGGTCCTTCAGCTGCAAAACTAGCTGCTTTTCCTTCTGTATGTGCTGAGACGTGCAGGCATCATTTGCTTCTTGCTCATGTCTCCTCAAGAGAGATATGTCTGTTCTGAGCTAGGGACAGCCATGCTGCACTGCATGCTGTGCTGGTGATAACAGGGCCTCTGGAGCCCCGCTCTCCCTCCAAGCACACAGGAGTCTCCCATTCATTCATTCATTCATTCCACCTAATAAAAATATGTTGGTGTGGGAGGCTGGGATCACACTCAGCTTGGCAGAATTATCAGGTTCCGAAGGAGAAAAGAAGTTCACAAAGTGATACTGCGTCATACGCACGTAACCTGGTAATAACGATCCTGATGTGCATTATTTTGCAGTAGCATCCTAGCAACCCTGTTAAATAGAAGAAAAAACCATGAGAACAAAGAGTGTATGATAGAACTACCCTGAAGCATGTCTGAATTAATTATGCCTCTTAATTTTTTGGATAAAAATCAGGTACTTATTTCATTATTTATAGCTCAAAATCAAAACATTACTCTTTTATATATGATGATGCTGATTCTGCCCAGATTGTGTTGGTTCTCCTGCTATCAACAGCAGCTCTGAAAAACTTGACATCTTTCCATGCTTTTAGAGAACCAGGAATGAAGTGGATTCTCCCTAAACTGAAACTGTAATGTAGAAATTTAAAAAAAAAAAAAAAAATTAAAAAAACCCCAAAGTTTGTATTATTGGGGGAAAGAGTATTTTAAACTTTTACCAAATGTGTGAAATAAATCATAATAACTATGTGGACTGTCCACATCAAAGCAGTGCAAACTATTAACCAATTAATCTTGAAAACACATCTGTGTAAGTTGGCTACTATGTTAACCAAGTTACGGGAAACTGAGATTTATCAAAATGAGTACTTACCCTGCAACCAAAAAAGGAGATATGTGCCATCATTTAAACTTCCTGAGATTATAAATATGCATTTAGAAGACATGATTTGCCAAGCAAGTATTATCTACAGAATTCAATTTAGTATGGAAAGGTAGTGTATTCTCCAAGTATTTCAACAGGAGCCTGTGCACATCGTTAACTTCAAAATAGCTCATTTATTTTCATAGTTCAGTTCCCTTTAGCAAATAAAATGCAGTTTGGCAAACTGTGTAACGTAAAACATGTCTGTAATCTGTATGTAACATGCAACCAACAAATTTTTTAAAATGAGAAGCCTGACCCACAGTTATGTCCCTCAGGCTTTTCTATCAGCAGAACTGTCCAGCAATCAAAGCTGTGTTGCTTTAAAACTGAAATAATGTGGTGATGGATGATTCACGTCCCTAGTTTAGTGATATGAGCCAACAAAAATTGCAAGGAGTTGTTCCTTTCCAAAGTTGGTTTAGTGTTTCACAACCTCCTCCTGTTTAATCAGAATGTTTGTGTTTATTATTATTTTCACCCATCTCTCAGTCCTCATTAATATTAATCCTTGCCTTCACACCAACATGAGCTGCAGGAACTGTAGCAGTGTATGCTGCAGAGTAATTGTGTTTATAACTGTAAATACAATTGATTGCCATTTCACGATATGAGCATGAACTTACACATATAGAATCTATTACATCGTGAAGAAATGTTTTAAGTGTATTCCAGTGTCAGCTGAATTGATCGTTAAAGGTATGAAATTCAGCATTGATAAATGGAAATGCTTTTTTACACAACACATGATTTAACCGTGGGCCTGTCTGCCACAGCAAGTTGTTCAGACTGAAATTTAGAAGGAGTCAGATTTAGATGCTTATATGGAAATCAGAAATACCTAATGTTATAATTAGTACAACAAATAGTGAAAAGGATATTGAACCTCATGTTCTAGGATGTAAATCAGTCTCTTAACTACTCTCCAGAGCAGGATATGAAAGCAGGCTGTTTACATCTGCCCTGTAATGCGCTTTTTCATTTCTCCTGATGTATTAGGGTACTGATCAGCATCAGACAACAGCTACTTTGGTTCTGGCACAGAACCGATCATTTCCAAAGGTGCTTTCTTACACTCTTCCTAGCAGGAAGATGTTGCTGACACTGCAATAGCACCCAAATTCTTTAGTCCAGGCTCAGAACAGCAAGGCAGAAAGGTCTGCAAATGTATGGCATTGTACCATTCTTCTCCCAAAGACTCTCCTCACTGCCAGGCTGTATTCAAGTTCCATCTGATTACTTCTTTCATAAATTTAAAATTTGAAACTGGTTTGCAAAGCATCTTTATGTCCATGTTTTATGAAGGCATGGAGTTACAGGCCAACATTTTTGAGGGAGATAGTAGGTTGCATGAAAAAACTTTTGTCCCAATACAGTGTCGTGCCTACTGAGCATGGATGCTTAATAAATATATCTTATGATAGGTATTACAGAAAGCGTGTGTAATTAGCACATAACTTTGGGTCAGGAGAGCACCACTGAAGCAAATTCATGATTATTGCCAGTTGCTACTCTGTGGTTCACACCATGGAGTGATCTGAGGGCACACAAACTGTATTTATTCCTTTACTTTAAGCCACATGAGAAAATGTTCCCTAGGGCTACCCCTAATACGCTCATCTGGTTCACAGCATCAGACTAGAGCTACTCTGAAGTAAATCGCCCAAGATAAACGTAGTGCCCACGTCAAGTGTCTGCAGACCTGCTACTGCTGGGCTGCACTGTTCACTAATAAAGACCTGTCCTTCACAGGCTTGCTGTTGTGCAAGGTGGTCATTGCCACTCTGGTGTAAGGTGCCTAAGGCAGCTTTCCCCTTCCTCCCACATCTTTTAGTGACTTTCTTTTTCAAATGTTTTGCCTTCCCCTGCAAAGCCATGAAGACATTTTATGACTCTCTGGTACAATAGCTAGCCTGATAAATATGCTTGCAATGGATTTGGTAACTCACGTGGACTATGAAGTCATAGATTACAAGTGATGTTAGGTGGTAGAGCCAGAAAAAAACTGGAATTTCTCTTCCTGAAAAGACGCCAAATTTTGAAATAATGAGAAACGTAATCATCTTGATGGTCTTCTAGTTACCGTTATCCAAATACTCTGTATCATTAACCGGTGGCCCTTGATGGCCCCCAGTGTGCTGGGGAGGTGTTAGCTCTTGTTCTGTTTTGTGTAAGCCACGTAGCAAATAATTACAGCTGCTTTTCTTTTGCTACTAAGGAATAGCTGTAAGAGTGCTGTGGGAGGAGGATCAGGGCCAGGTCTAAGTCAATCTTTACCCAGCAGTCTTTACCCATACCCCACCGAGAAGACAAGGATTTCTAAAGGGTGGCTGAGCATCCCTGTCCTACTGCAGTCTCTGTCGAAGGGGAGGGTGCTGTCTTCACCCAGCAGGCAACGGTAGCAGTGCAGTTTAAAGCTTTACAGCTCCAGCACTGTGAAAGCCACCATCATTCCCACATTGTAGTGCCTTTAAGAGCACAGATGCTGAAAGTCCCAGGAGACAGGTATCCTGGGCTGCTGGTAAACTTGGAAGAAGCTATGTGAAGCACAGATTGGACATTCCAAAACTGGAAAGGGGTGATGCAGTGATTTGCAAAACATTAGCAGCACAGCACTATCCTGCAGTAGAGGGATAGAAGCTGAACACTCAGAAAACCCAGATATATCCTATAATAACAAATAAAGAGCTAAAGTAAAAAGAGAAGGAGCAATATGGTTAGTATCTGATAATATATCTACTCTCTAGCCACTGCTGAAAGACATTCTAGCCCACACTAGATTTAAGATGGATGAGAAGTTTGCTGTCAAACAGGCAAGGCTTAAAAGAGTAGAGGAACTGAAGGTTTGATCTTTAACACCAGATGGAAAAGAGAAAGATGAAAGAAAAGTTAATCAGAGACTTTTCTTAAGCTCTACTGATTACTGGAAAGCTTTTGACATGGTCTGTAGTATGCAGAAGTGAGTGGTGAGCCTTGATATTAACCAGCTCACCTAACAGGGTTTCCCCCCCCCCCCCCCCCAGAGTTTAACAACTCGGTCAATAGCGTGCTAGTGAGTTATTACATTTTCCATTGCAAAACTGACAAGGTGTTTTTTCTTCATGACCCTCCCAAATGGCACTAGTGAGTGTTTCCTTTAAAAGTCATTCTCATCCCCAGTGACACCACCAATGGAAGAAGGTCAAGAAAAGAAGTGATGGTCTTCTCCCAAGATGCAGAAACTGCCCTGTGAGCAGGTGCTTTAGGTCAGTTATTTAAAGAACGAGTGCCTGTTCATAAGGACTCAAGTGGCTTTTGAGCAGATGATCTCTGTGAAGATTTAGTGGTATTGGTTCGTTCTGAAGAACTCCTACTTCCACTCCCGTTTCTTTGGGACACATCATGGGACACTGTCCTGGTATACTGGACTGGGGAGACAGGCAAGTGTAGGGCTTTGCTGGATCCTGAAGTACTGCGCAGCCCCCAAGTATGTTCCCCCCTCACCTTGAGAAGCTGTGAGTACTACTGTCAAGCATTTCAGTAGAAGGGGCCAGCACAGAGACTCGGTTCCCTGTGTGGTGGGGTCTCTGAGGTACCTTTTGAACTAGAATTACCCAGAAGACTGTTGGCAATGAGTGATTGCACCCAGCAGATCAGTAGCATTCATCGCAGTCTCTTTGAGATTTAAACTGATAACTCAACAGATCATCCCTCTAGCTGGCCATATGACTTACAGCATCATATAGCTGCTATTCATCTTCACAGCTTCCTGCAAAGTAGAAGATGAGAATGATATTATCAGTAGTTTGCATATGGGCAACGGATGCACAGAAGACTATGGGATTTGTTTCAAGGTCACGCTGTCTGTGGCTCAGAGTTGAACCCCTTAAACACAAGACCATTCTACCTCGTTCTTATATGTCTATGAATATATTTTTCCCTTATGGTTTAAGCTGTTCTGCTGGTTCCCAACTTTGAAGCAGTTTCCTGCTCTTCCATAGCATGAATTTTTAACTCATCCATTGAAAGCATATGGGCTTTTCCTAGCAAGCAAGTGAATCTACAAGCTTGGAAAGGCATGTGAACCAGAGTTTGAATCTCAGCCAAACAATTTGTTCTGGCTTTAATCAAGATGTCTTCTTTTAACTTCAAATATAATTTTTTAAAATCCCATATCAAAACTTCTAGTGTCACACTATGAAATCAATAAATGCTACCAGTCATTCAACTCAGAAATACTTCAAAGCAGCCTGAGTGATAACCATTATTTTATTTTTAAAAATATTCATCAAAGCAATGCAGTTAATACGAAGGCAAAACAAAATTAACAGCAACAAAGAAATGTGTCTGTTACATTTTGAACTTGCAAAATCCCACAAATCCTGCTACTAGTTTTGCATACAAAGTTTCTCTTTTCCCATTCCTACATTGACACCTTTTAATATTTCCCTTTTTGTTCTCATCATAACTAGTAACTTAGTTACACAAATGCTAGTTTTATTGTAGTCATTTGAGTCATCAAATATTTGATGTTATTTCCCACCTTAAGAAAACGTTTACATTTTTGGACCAGATCTCCTACTACAGTCCTGTGCGAGGAACCTGTCCTGACTCAACAGTGCACTTTAATTGTGTGTTGAAGTCTCATCAACTTCAGTGGCTCTATGTTTAAAACTAAGTATGTGATTATGGGCATTCCTCAGTAAGGATCATGGAGTTTTATCTTATTCCATAAATATTTCAATAGAAAACCAATGGAAGTGTTCATGAGTAAAATTCCAATGTAAGTAAGAGTTTTGAGATCTTGTCCATTTATTACAGCAACCACTATCCAATTTTATTGTGTACTATAACGGGACTTAAATTTATGTAATAGAGATATTTGGACTGTAAAGATTTTCACAAGTGATTATTTTTAAATACTTATTAACATGATTTCTAGAATCAGTAAAAAGAATTAATGCTATATCTATTTTACAGTAGCTAGATCTGGGGTTTGTCAGAGTCAGATCACTGAAGTTTATTTTGTAATTCTGCAAACAGGTGACTAGCAGGGAGGGGCCCATCTGTACATAGCTTTGGGTGAAGTCATCTCATCCAGCTTTAGACGTCTACAACACAGATACCTGATTCAGTCCCCCTGGGCTCTCCTCACAGTCAGTAGAGCAAGATCAGCACTTTCAATGTGTCAATCCTCTGATTAGTTTTAGACATTGATTTTAGGAGGAAATGAATCATGTTGTAAAGTGCCTTTTCTTGCTATTGACTATAAAAGTGTTTAGGGCTGACATTAGTTTGCTCACACCTTTTTCTTTTATTTGAGGTGCCCTCTCCTCCAGGGAGCTGGAGCTCCTTGGCCTCCAGCTGCTACCCAGTGCAGATCTCTCAAAAATCCCATGTCTTGTGGGCATAGCTTGGATGCCTCAGAGGGGTCTAAGATGCCATAAAGGCCTCTTTTTAGCTACTGAATCCCTGCCAGATGCCAACTCAGATACAGGTGCTACCTCCAGGTCAAGTGGAGCCTGTGTAGTGGGCCCATGAGAAAATGGAGCCTATTCAGAGCCTGGAAGGTTTAGGCTGAACAAAACCTGGGAGCATGTTCTCCGGGAAAAAGATTCAGAGAAAACTAAGGTGGCCGCATCAGCTCTTATCTTTTAAATTTAAAAGCTCGACATCAGACCTCAGCAGCTAGCGAGTTTAAGCAAAGAATATCCAGTGGCTTGATTCCCACTTTAAGGTCAGGTCTTCCACTGCACAGTATGTTTAAAAAAAAATTTTTTAAAAATTTGAGAAAACTATGTTACTAAGGCGGGTGAGGCCCTGATGTTCAGTTTTGCCCATACAGACAACAAGAAAAGGCAGTGAGACTAATTAGTCTGTTTTCTCCTCCTGTCTCCCTATGCAGGACGATACTGCAGCATGAACGTATCTTGCTGTGCCATTATTTTCCCTGCTCTGCTGAGTCTTCCCAGCTTCTCCACTGGCAGGGGTTCAGTGGCAGAGAGCAAGGCCTCCCTCAGTGAACCATCAGAGACCGGGCTTTTTCTGTTTCTTGTGTGCGCTGATGTGCCAGCAGCCAGCCAGCAGGTTGGTACAATTTGTGCAATTATCCACAGATTTACCTATGACACAATGGTGGTGTAAGCTGCTTTGTGGGTTGTGGTTCCCCCTGCGACCCAGGGCCTGGCCAGTGCTGGGGGCTGCTAGCCTTGTGCTGGCCTTGTGCCGGTGGCCGGCGTCCCCCTATAAGTCTCCTTGGCCACTGCTTTTCATGCCCAGTTACTGGTGCCAAGAGTGGCAGGCTCTGCCCCAGCTTCGGCACCACCCTTGGGCCTTCTGCAGCCCCAGTCCCAATCTGTAGCTCAATTTCAGTTCCTGCTTGTTTAAGATGCACTTCTATCCCTCTCCACCTTCTCCTCCTCCTCCGATAGATTTATCTTGATGGGTTGGAGGAATGTAGGGGTGCTTACTGACACAGTTCCTATGTCTTGGTCTGCAGATAGCAGCTTTCACCTCCTCGTGTTGGTTCCTCCACGAGTCTCTCATGAGATGTTGGATATCTCAGTCTCTGCACATTCTTAGAATAAGAGTGGTAACACGTAATTCAAATGCAGAGTAAATCCACTTGTCCAATGCAAAAAAAGGAGATAGCCAAAGAAGAATTCATTTAAATGAGAAGCAATGAAAACACATCTATCTGAATACATTTTGCTGGGAAAATTTTCAAAACAGAGCATAAACAGCTTTCTCAGCAACAAGGCACCCTGCCTGGGACTCGAACTTTTTCTTTTCATGTTTAACAGTTGATTAGTACTGCCACCACCAGTTTCCCATCCTCTTGTCCTGATGCGGTCCCCAGTGATAAGCACTAGCTCTAGCTCAACTGAGGTCATGCAGAAATAGGACCCAAATGCTGGTATACTAGTTGCACGGGAACCTGCTGAGAATGGATTACTGCCAAGGGAATGATACCATCAATGAGAAAATGGGAACTTGTGTGTAGAATTATTTATTTACTGTTTATCCATGGCTGTGTCTTTTTTTTTTTTTTTTTTTAGTTGCAGCAAAGGGTGACTGCAGTATACTGTGTACTGTTACAACTTTGTTCTGTAAGGTTTCTCAAGAACGAGACATCTGGGGAACCTTAAGCCTGATCATTAAGTCCCTGGAAGAAAACTAAAAGGAATGTTCAAACTCCAGATACAAGCTGATTATGGTATAGAGCCGGACACTTCAGTCCTGGTGCTCAGACGTAGGACTGGGGTAGGGTTAGGCGTGAGGAAGTGAGGACTTTGAGCTGAGTTTCCAGAGTAGTCCTGTTCAGCCCTGAAAGTCTGGCCGTAACTGGTGTCCCAGCATCATCTCTGGCTAGAAGAAAGGAGTTCCCCAAGGGATGCTTCAGCAGTGGCTGGTGAGCTCCAGGAGAGGCTGTCCTCTCAGGTCTGGCAAGCAGATTTACCTTCGGTTTCTCAACAAGTGTCTGCCCTTTGTTTTACTGAACTTTTTTCTAACCATGAATTTTAACTGCTTTGTAGTTTTATTTCATTGTTCAATACTGCTGGTTTGGAGAATTTATGAACTCTTTGATGCTCTCTTCTCCTTACAAAAAGGATTTAAAGGTGGGACATTGTGTAACGGTATGTGCGCTTGGCACAGCATCCAGTAAATAGGATGTTTTTCGCTAGCTACATGATTTGTGGTATGTTTCATCTTCTACCTTCCATACTGTAATTATGTCAGCATCTCTGTCCTCCTTGTCCATTATACCGCCTTCACCAGCAGCGTGGAAGTGAGCACCTTGTACTCAAGGATCACGTCTGTTCCAGCTGCTTTCCTCACCTGAGGCCGGGGTGCGGGGCACTGGGCGTGCAGAAGCTGGGGAGAAGAAGGGGGAGGCTGAGCACAACGTGGGAGATGGGGGATGCCTCGGGTTTGCGTAAGGTGGAGAAGAACAGGCTGATCCTCACTTGCAACCTTAACTTTGCGCCAGTCGCCGGAGTGTTTTGGCCGTGGTGAGGACAGGGTGTCTTTGCCAGCGGGTGGTGTAGGGCGGACCCTCAAGGAGGGCGTGAGAGTCTACATGCAGGAGTTTGTTGATGCTGGAGTATTACCACAGGAAGAGTGGCTTACTTTGTGAAGGCTTGTCTGTGAGATGTAGTAGAGAGAGTAAGAGCAGTTTAATCCGAATAGATGAAATCTGGGCAGTTTTTAGGTAGGTTTTGGACAGTTTGTAGGTACCTGATAGCTGCAGCATGGGCAGAAAGTTGACTTTGCCTGTGTGGTGCAGTCGGACTGCTGTGGAAAGCTAATCAGAAGTGGGCTTCTGCAAGTGGCCTGGAGACTCCAGGTCCAGCCGGCTGCTCTCGGCCAGGCAGAGCCAGGACGGAGCACCCCAGGCGGGAGAGGGGCCGCTGCAGCCCCTGGTGTGTGCCAGATGCTGTGGGCCGGGGCAGGGCTGCGATGAGGCAGGCAACGCAAGAGTGGCTTTGAGGGACGGGAGCCCCGGGCTGACCGTTGGGCAGGGCTCGGATGATGGCGGTGGGGCCGAGGGTGACGCCAGGGCAGAGGAGCGAAGGGGGGTCTGAGGGGACGGCGCCGGCTCCGGACGGGCAGCGCTGAGGCGGCGCGGAGCGGGGACAGCGCCGCCGTCGGGGCGTGAGAGCGCGAGCGGCGGCGGCTGCCGTACCTCAGGGCGGGGCGCGTGCCGGGGGCTTCGGCGGGAAACGCTGAGGTAACTCAGGGCGGGAACGGCGCCGGGCTGGGGGGGTCAACGGGAAACACTGAGGTACTGCAGAGAGGGGACGGCACCCGGGGGGGGGGGGGGGGGGGCGCGTTTAAAGGGGAACACTGAGGTACCTCAGGGAGGGGACGGTAGGGTAGGACCTTTGAAGCACATCAGGTGGGCCAACGGTGTGTTTTAGGCAGAAAATGCTGAGGTAACACATCCCGGAAAAGCAGGGGAGAGTGGCCTCCCAGTATGTCTGTAGGCTTGAGTTAACCGTGCCTGGGGACAGGGACACTGAGGTGGTTAATCCTGTCGTAAATATTTCTCTCTCTTTCCTGCAGCACCTGGTTGGGCAGGGAACGAAATGGACAGGGAAGGAAATGGACAGAGAAAGAAATGGACAGGAAAATCCTATGCCACAACACAGGTACCACTTGTTATTCTTGGTGTCAGAGACTTGAAAAACTGTTCCTATCTTGTCCTTAAACAAGTACAGTACTCCCAGGGAGAACACACATTCCCCAATAAAATGCCACATTAAACCATAGGGTGTGCACTTTGCAACTTCCAAGCCTGTCTCTGCATTAGCTCACACCTACAATATTGCACCGTACATGTGATTTTAACTTTCAGCCAGTTGTTGCTGTGTTTGCCTTTGGTGAGGATAGTGTATATTCGTCAGCTGTTACTGTAGGGTGGACTTGTATGGAGAACATGAACTTTTTGATGCAGGGCCTGGTTGATGTTGGAGTATTATTGTGGAAGCCTTCATGTGGGCATTTCTTGATGATGGAGTATTACTGCAGGAAAGGTGGCTAACTTCGTGAGGGCTTGGTGAGATGCAGTAGAGAGAGTGAGAGAGCAGTTCAATGTGAAAGGATGAAATCTGGAAAAGTTTGTACATACATGGCAGTTTAGTTTGAAAAGATAAAATCTGAATAGTTTTAAGGCAGATTTTGGACAGTTGTTAGTTGGGCAGTTGAACAGTTGACTTTGCCTCGGTGGTGCAATTGGATTGGTGTACAAAACTAATCAAAAGAGGACTTTTGCAAGTGACCCCAAGACTTGTGATCCAGCTGGCTACTTAAAGCCTTTTCACTCTGCCTAGCTGGGCCGAGGGGGGCGGTGCATGGCTGCACTGCTACCAGACCCCAATGGAGTGAAGTACTACAAGCTTAAACCCCAGAAAATTCACAACTAAAAGGTAAGGACTGTGGAAATTTCTGGTGTTGAACTAGGACATCTATAACACTAAATTTAGTAGAGCACACATATACTCGGTGGAGGGCATGCCAGGAAGCACTGCTGCTGTGTGAAAACATGCTGGTGAAGTGGCTCCTAAGGGGAGAGGGGGGTCTCTATGGGTCTTCGCAACCCCTTCTGGGATACCAGAATCCCTTAGGTAATACAGATTTTCGGTGTGGTAGCTCTGCCCTGTACATGTGATTTGCTGGGTTTGGGGAGAATCACCGTTCCCCTGGGCAGCACAGAACAGCCCCTGGAGCAGGGCACATCTCAGTGCATTGGTACCTATTGATTTTGATCTAATTTGCTACTGTGTACATTTGGGATGGCAATTATAGCATGGAGGAGGTGCCTCAGCCATAACTAAGTTACTGTTCATCGGCTAACACGTTTTCATGAACACTTTGTTGTTTTTCTTTTCGTACCTGCTAATGTGATACAGCGAAGGCTATTCGGTACTGTGCATGCAAAGCAAAATTAAGTCTGGCAGGCAGCCCAGGAAGCCCTGCCACGTGTCCCAGCTGCTCACAGCACTCATAGAGTGCTCCGTTTCCCCAACTTTGCTGCTGCACATTTTTCTCCAGCCACTCGCAAACAACAAGAGACCTTGTGGTCAAGAGCTTCCTGATGATTTGACGTAGAGATGTAAACAGATAAAGTTTATGAAGAGGGTTTCTTGTAGAGATGGGCTGAGTTTGCAATTCAATTTTTTTCCCTCTGTTAATTTCAAAGATGAATGTGCCAGACTCCTCCCTCGACAGGTGAAGTCAGCAAATTGGCTGAAGGGACATCACAGAGACTTACTTTCAGGAAAAGGGGGAAAAATGATTTTTTTTTTTTTCTAATTCTGAGCACCATTACCCCTCACCTCTGAACCAAGAAAGAGTTTACGTGGTGTCATAATTTAGCAAATTACTTCCTCAAAGGAAGGTCAAACATTTTACCATTCGATCAATAGGAAGCGACTTACAAATCATGTGTATTGATCATTGTAATCATTTAGAGGAATGTAGGGCAGACACTAAAATCACATGCACTTAGTCTTAATTGCCCACATTAAAGCAATTATGCCCCAAAACTGTCATTGTCTAATGCTATGCACACTACCCAGCATGGTAACTTTCAGCCATACATATTTAATCATAAATCAGCCTCTTAGGTCTGTTGCACTAAAGACCTACAATATTGCTGTAATTATGCAAATATAACTATGTCTTTTTTCATCAACGTGTAAGATCATGTTGCTTTTGGGAGCCAAGTGGAGGAAAATAAGCCCCTATATTAATGCAGCTGGTATTTAATACATATATTTTACAGCTGTGCTATGTGTTCATGACACAAGTACTTAAAGTGACCTGAAATTGCTAATGAACAGAGAGCCTTTGTAAAAGCAGTCACAGGTCAAGGACTTGCAGATAAAACTTGTTGAGCGGTACGTTGATGGTAGGCTTGTGTCAGGAGAGTGCTATTTGTTCGAGGTTGTTTATAAACATTATTTTCCAGAGGATCATTTCAGCTAAATGTGTCTCAGACAAATACCGATTTGGTAGCATTAAAAGAAATGTTTTCTGATCTTGTAATCATAAGGTGGGTGCCTTTTTGCTTTTGTCAAGGAAGCCAACGTGTAGTCTCAAGAAAGTTTTGTTTTCATTTGTTCCCACAGCCTCCACTGTGGGAACTGAAAGACTGGTCAGGGGTTTCTTCCTTTTACCATTCCAGAAACCATTTCTAAACAGATCTGGAAAATGAAATATTCTTGGTATGTTATATACCTTGTATTTTGCAAACAAGAATGTTTGAAATTACAATTATTACCTAGCATGGGACAGCCAAATTTGCCCTTCACAGAGAATATGAGCTGAAGTCCCTTAAAGTTAACAAAGCTTTTCTCCTGCCTTCCGGGGGTGAGATCTAGACACAAAATAGGTGCAGTGGCCTGTTGGTCTGATGGGGTCAGTGTTAGGTCCTGGCCAGCCTCAGACAGTTCCCGTGCAGCTCATGGAGGTCTTCAGAAACAGACATCTTCTAATGCAGCCCAGAACAGAACGGGTCATGGAAAGGGAAAAATAACACAAGGCTGAATTTTAACACAAAGAGGCAGCGAAAGGAAGGAGTTTCCCACTGCGTCACCTTGAGCCTGCTTTTAATTCTTGACTCCCCTCTGAAGGAGTGTGGAGCAGGCCGCACTCTGGCTTTGCACGCAGAGGCACAAAGGGAGGGCGCAGAGGGAAGACAGGCTGCTGCGATTGCCAGGCACCTCCGCGCTACTGTTTCCTGCTCCATGGAGCTTTATTGGAGCCTGAAATATCACATCATTTCAGCGAGTGTTGATCGCTACATCGGTAGTTCTGCAAAATGTTCTTGTTGCACCTTTTCAGTCTTCAGCACAGTGGGCTGCTGACACACAGGCCTGAAGGTACTTCTGCGAAGCCCCAAAAGGTAATGAGAGAAGCTGCCTTTTTGGCGGCGGGCTCCAGCTAATGCATGTGCACCTTTGCTGGGAGATGTGCGAGTGGCAGATCCCTCAACAAGCTTCAGAGCTGCAGGAACAGGGAACGGTGCATGGAAGCTAAGAGCTAAATTGATTCAATCCTGGGAAGATCTCTGCCCCCAAATCTCAAGCAAATTTATTTTAACAAGTTTTTGAGAATGTCAACAATGTTTCTGCTCTTCTGGGGGTCTTAAGCTGTTCAAAGCAGCAATGTGTAGAGCATAAGATACCTTCTTGGTCACATGTGTATGCAGGTGGGCACTGAATCACAAATAATTTAGTATGGGCTTTTAAAAGGGGAAAAGTATGTCATTTCTCTCAGAAGCCCTTAGCCCCAAAATAGCGATTCAAGCATTAAACACTGATCCGAGGAGAAAGCCCCAAGCTATTTCAGTGGAGGAAAAAGAATGTAAAGTTTATGGGCTCAAAATGGTTGATCAGAGCACCGATTAGGTTACAGGCTAGCCCTGGATACGGCCAGTTTGGGGGCACATTGCCCATCTCTCCCTGCGCGGCCGGGTGGTGAGGGGCTGCAGTGTGCCTGATCGCTCGGGAATCCCGGCACTTCCCGCACTTGTTCGTTCTTTCAAGTAGCAATGAAGTTGTTTGGCTGGATCCTTTATGGAAGTTAAAATTGGTTTGTCATTTTCTTTTCGCTTCTCACACCTTATCTAGTTTCTACATTCTTGCCACTTCAGTAGTCAAAGTGATTGAAAGCCGAAAACTGAGCAGATCTGTCCCTGCAGCAACTTTCCTCGCGTTTCTCATTTACCGTTTTATCAAACAGGCTCTTTGTCTCTGCAGTCCCCTGATGTTGCCTCTGTTACACGGAGATATTCTTCAGGTCATGGGGGTTAAAAGGGGGCTAAAAAGGAGATCATATTGGACTTGCTTTACACAGACATGTAGCATTAGACCTAACGCCCAATAGAGGAAAGATATACTACTCCTATTTGATGAGCAGCAGGCCAATAAATTCATTAATCATCATTTTATGCCTCATCAAACACTTCCCAAGTTCCTCCATGGGAGTTATACAAATTAGCCACTGAAAAGGCAGTAATTTTAGTTTAGCTAGGTAAGTGCTTTTTGATTGCCTTCCTGAACAATGCTTCCCTTGACAAGCTAATAAATCAGCCCTTTCTGAATCAGAAGTGCAGCAAGTGCGAACAATAACTCCACATAGTTTCTCCGCTGATTTCAGCTGGAAGGCCTAAGAGGATGATCTGGGATCAAAGTCTCTTACTTTATTGCAGAGCAAAAGCTTTCTTTATGAAGAAGAGCTACAGAGAAATGAGGGAAGGGGAGATTTTTTTAATCAATTAATGAGAGAAAAAGTCTTGAAACAAAAAGGAGGCCTAAGTCTCTGATGGCAGGGATGCCGGGAGGCCGGCGGGGTGGCAGGGCAGCCCGGGCAGGAGCAGGCCCTGCCGCAGGTGAGGCTGGAGGCATAAATCGAGGGGCTGCTCCTGTGGAGAGCTGCCGATTACCAGGGTGAGCCAGAATAGAGACTGTATTTAATCTGCAACCAATTGATTCCTTGAGTGTCTCAGGTATTTGTAGTGTAGGTTTAGATTTGTTGGGTGGCTTTACAGTGGGAAGCCTTGAGGCTGTGCTGTCTTATCTTTTTTTCAAATTGCTGCCTTTGACAGTATCATTTTTTTTAACTTGGCCGTAAATCATTTCACTAATCAGCTGTCACCAGCCAACATGCATACATTGGCATTCAGCCGGAGAATTTGTTTTGGAAGGCCTTTAGCAACAAAAACTATGTTTGTATCAATAACCGTCTGTTAATGTCTCATGCACACGGATGTAGAACACGGGGAGGAACAAGAGGAGACAGCAGTAACGGAGAACAATTTGGTGGAGCGAAGGGGGGCAGAGCATCAATTGCTTCGTACGGCGCAGCCTCCCGCCGGGGCTCCGCTGCAGAGGTTACCTGCGGCTCCGCCGAGCCGGGCTGCGCGGGGCTGCGCGCAGCGCTGGGGACCCGCGCGGAGCCCCGCGCCGCTCCGCCGTGGCGGAGTCCGAGGCTTCCCCCTCCCCGAGTCTAGACCCGAGGTATTTTAAGTACAGCGTGTCTCTTCTCCTCTTCATTAACTTTCCCTCCACACATCGCTGCATGCCTCTGAAAATAACTTGGCAAACTGGGAGCCGTTTATCTCTTTTATCTTGGGACCTGATCCAATTAAATAAGTGCACATTTACATTTGCATCCATCAGGCATGAGCGTGGAGAGGTCTGTGGTTTGCTTTAAGCAAATAAAAGCCAATTTCGCTGGAAGAGAGGTGTCTGGACCAAGACCCCCCGTCCCGGCCGCAGGGCCGAGCCGGGCCCGGCAGGCGGGCGCAGGGCAGCGCTGCCCGCCGGCCGCGGGCAGGATGCGGCCCCGAGCCGGGCCCCTTGCCGGGCTGGACGCGCAGCACCGCCGCGGCAGAGAGAGGTGGTTATTGCACAAGTGCCTGCATCAGCCCAAGCCAGGCTCCCGGCACGCTGCGAGTTCGCACATGCTCTAATTATAACAGATGAGTAACACCGTGCGGAGGACATTTATTTTCTGGTAGTTGGAGGTGAAGAGATTTCTGGCTGAGGAGGCTGGCAGCGCCCGGCGGCGGAGCCCCGGGCCGGGAGCCGCTCTGGCCGGCCCAGCGGGGCAGGACGCCGGGGAGATGCTGGGCGGCCCGCTCCGGCCTCCCGCCGCGTTTGGGCCCGCCGGGCTGCACCGGTAAAGATTTCCCTGCCAGCAAACGTGCTAGAGTGGGGCGAGAGGGGCTGGGGTAGCCCCCGGCCGCCTCCCCGCCGCGGGCAACCCTGCGCCTGCAGATCAGCTGTGAAAATAACGCGGGGCGCTCCCGTTAGGTAACTGGTACTAAACAAATGCAGCCGCCCCAAAGAGAGGGGGGCCGGGGGGCCGGGCAGCGAGGTGATCTGTCCGGGCCGCAGCCAGGCCGTGGAGCCGCACCTCCTGCGCGGCTCTCCGCGCCCTGGCGACACCCGCTGCCTCCAGCGCCTTGCGGGAAGCAGCCCCGGAGCCCGGCGCAGCCCTGCCGGGGGGACACCCCGCGCCTCCGCAGCCGCGCAGGGAAACGTCTCTGCCTTTGGGGGAGAAGCAGAAGCTCCTGTATTGGGGGGACCTATGTCCCCTCGGGTCAGCGTTAGGCGCTCCCGTGGAGGTAGCGCCGAGGGTGCTGGCTGTAGCAGGAGCCACGTCGGGGGATCCGAGGGGGCATTAGGCCCCGGGGCTCCGGCCGCAGCCTGGGAGCGGGGGCTGGCAGCAGGGAAGGAGGCGCGCAGCGGAGGCTGCCGGACAAGAAAATGCAGCGCCCGCACAGGAGCCCTCTCTCGCGGCCGCCCCGTCGGGCAGAGCCGGCGCCGCGGCCAGGTGCGGCCCGTCCCACGCCGCCCTCGGCCGAGCCCTTTCCCCGGCAAAGAAAGGTCCCTGGGCCGGGCCGCCGGGCGGCCGCTTCCGCGCCCGCGGAGGCGCGGTGGAGGAATGCGGGGACAATGCGCCATCTGTCACCGCCGGGCCGCGCCGCGACCGGGAGCGCCGCCGAGGGCGCTGATTTATGCTGAATGCGCCTTAGAAGATCTCGATGTAGACTTTGTCTTTCTCTGTCAGAGCCAAGTAAAAAGAAACAGCTGGCCTGAATTTTTAGCACCCATAATTAATTAAGAGCTTCATTCCTGGGATTTGATGATTCAATAAAGCAAGACCCTTATTCCCCTATGTGATTCCAGTGAATATCTACTCCACTCCAATCCTTTTGGGTCCCAAGATAGGGCAGATTAACACTCTTTTTCTGTGGGAGAGAAGGGAAAAAATGCCTCAAGATTGCATCTGAGGCGCACACAAAAGGTAAATTCAAAACTGCCACTTGTTCTCTGCAAAGGCTCCTTATTCTCCGCTATTGATGTATTTGTGCCAGGTTTTAAAGAAACCAGAGGGGGGATGAGGAATTAACATATTGCTCATTTGGAAAAACAGCCGGTTCTGGTTTTGGTAACACTTGTTCCCTTGCCAGCCGCAGATGTCCGTACTAATAATCTAGGCAGGTCACAGAAAGAGGGGACGGGGGGGCGGGCTCCCCTGGCACTCCCGCGCCGCTCCCAGGCTGCCCCGGGCACGGCGACTGGGGCGGGCGGTGGCCGCGGAGCCAGGCGCACCGCACCGCCGGCTGCGGAACGCCCGCGGCTGAGGACCGGCGCTGTGCGCCAGACGGGCCGGGCCGCGGGGCCGAGTTTTCCTTTTTTTCCTTTTCCCTTTTTTTTTTTTTTTTTAATTCGTATATGTGCCCCCTCCGGCGTTTGGCAAAAGAGGGGGCTTGGAATGAAGTTCCTGTACTTTTTCCTACTGCAAAACTCTGTGATAAAATTTTTTACTCGCCTCCTTTAAACTTGCTGACCGTGTGATTTCCCGTGTTCTTTTGGCAGAGGGGCTTTCAAGTAGTTCTCAGGCGCGACAAGAGAAGATGCTGTTCAGATCCTCTTACCGGGGTGTGGGGGGGGAGAAGCCCAATAAGCCAATTAGACGCGACCGCGCCGGCCCGGCCGCCGCGGAGGCTCCGCGCCGCGCGGGAGCCCCGTAGGTTAATCGGGACAATTGGAAAAGCAACACTCGCGGGGAGAGCAGCGGGGGGGATGTAAACACGGTCCAGGGTGTTGAGGGTCTAAATTAGGATTTGTTTTGTTTTTAAGCGTGAAAGAGGAAGCAGCAGGGCTGCGGGCTGCGCCAGGCTCTCCGCCTCTCCCGCCCTTCGTCTCCGCCATTGAGAAGCGGGGCTGGAGGTACAGAGGGGTCCCGCCGGAGCTCGGGGGCTGTGCCGGCTGCCAACCGCACCCCCAGCTCTGTCCGTTTTCCTCCAGGACGGGGGGGGAATTTACCGTGGATGGAACTTCTGGCTGCAGCCTCGGGCTCCCGGTGCCGCCCGGGAGGCGATGAGCCCCCCGGCACGGGCACGCCCGGTCCCGGGACACTTGGGGCCTTTCTCCGAGGAAGCCGCTTCTCTCCCCGGGGAGAGGGCGCCTGGCTCGGCCGGGCGTGAAGGGAGGGGCGCGGCTCCCCGGAGGGAGCTGCGCTCTCTGCCCGACGGGCTGCAGCTTTCTGCCAGGAGCCTCCGCATGCCCCCTCCAGGGTCCCGAGCCGCGGCCGGCGCGGCCTGCGGACTGAGCTGTTCTGCGGCCCCACGCGTGGGCGCCGCCGGGACGGCCGGGCCAACACGCTTCTCGGCCGCGGCGGGGTTTTTTGGGGGGGATGTTGGACTGTCACCTGCGGGAGGGGGCGACCAGTGCGTCACACCCCGCTACTACCTGCGCCTCTTAACCCGCGCCGTCGGGGCGGGCGGCAGGGTGGGTCGCAGCCCCCCCGCCCCATCAAGAGCCGCGGTGGGGGCTGCCGCCCTGCATCCGGGGGGGGGGGGGGGGGGGCGGAAAGGGGAGAGCTGTTTCCCGCGGGCGCGAAGCGGCGTCCCGCGGAGGCTGAGCCGTTCCCACCTGCGCCCGTGGGCAAGCACCTGCTCCCAGGCTCGCTGGTGGGAGTCCAGCCCGCAGGGCCCCGCCGCCAGCGCCGCTCTCCCCCCTCGCCAGACCCAAACCCGCTCCACAGCGGCAACGAAACCTTCCTGCCCCCAAACCTCCGCGGAAGCGGTGGCCCCGCGGGGCGGACCGCGGCCCTGCCCGGCGCCCCGGCAGGGGTCCGCTCCCAGCATGAAGCGTCGCTCCCGGCCTCTCCGGAGGCTGCTCCCGAGTAACCTACGACAGCTTTAATTGGTAGCAGACGTTAATTTTATTTTAAGATATCCTCAAAAAAAAAAATTTAACAACAAATTAATACGCCAGAGGCAAAAAAGGCGGATGCTGCCCCCTCCCCCCTGCTCTGTTATAAAAAAGAAACTGGAAAAATCGTGCTTACGTTAAAGACAGGCTGTACAGTACATCTCCCGTGGCAGGGGAGAAGGGTGAAGAATAAAATCGTTGTATGAAATCGATGGGGCTACAATAATAGTTATGGTTTAAAATAGGCGACAGCCTGCAACCTAAAGGAAACGGTTAATTCCCTTAGGAATTTATACATCAAACGAAAACCGTATTGAGATCTCTGATAGAGCTATTCAAAATAGCCCCGATTATAAGGAATAGGGCTTTTGAACGAGCGAAGCTCCTAAGCTGCTTTGCAAAATAGCTTTTTCAGAGATAGGAAGATCAGCTGGGGAAAGGTAGAGCGACAATTAAAAAAAAATCCATAGCTAGATGAATAATTAAAACCTATTTATGGTGACACAGTCGTTCCACTGCGGGACCTGTTGTCTCCGGAGCGCGGTGCGGAGGGGCTTTGTAGGCTCCCTGTTGCAAAAGGCGCTGGGGAGTTCCCCCCGAGCTCGGCCGGAGGCGATGTCCGCCGGGAGCGCAGGTGCCGGGAGGAGCCCGGGCTGGAGGCGACCCGCGGCGGTTTGCCTTCACACCCGCACGTCGGAGCTGCTCCTGCCCGGGCCAGCTCTGCCCCTGCCCCTCACCATGCCAACTTTCTCCCCTTTTAAACACGGCAGGTGAGTCCAATAGAGCTCACTGCTGCGCGAAAAATACGCCTTCCTGCAGGTCTCCCCGGCTGGAAATAAAAGGTCCGGCCGAGGAATTCGAGCGTTTTTAAAAAATTCATTTATAATTTATAAAGTGACAAAATAACAGACTATTATCCCAGGAATATTTGATTCTTTACACATTCAGCTTGAAACAATTTTAACTTTAAAACAGATTATCTACAAATACCATATACCCAAGTGAACATGGACTGCATCTTTAAAACATAAAATACAAACTACTATTTAAAATCCCGTAAAATGTAAATATGCATGAAGAAACCTGTTACAGCTAATAAATGGCTCTGACAAAGTTGAAGAGATTACAAAATAATTATCTGGCTCGTAAAGAAAAAACCCCAAACGAAACGGAGGGGTGTCTCGGCACCAGCTCCAGCGGTCCCGGCGATATTCCCATCACACTAACAGCGGCGATGCGCTCGCGTACAACTGACACCCGCAAAACCCGATTTGGAACGGGGAAAACCCGTCGCCGCAGCTGGGTGCTGGAAAAGTTCCTCGCCCTCATTTGTTGGGAGGGGACGCGGGCTGCTCGGATCATCGCACCGACGGGGACTGACTTTCGGGGGGCGGTTTGAAGTTCCGCGCCGGGTGCCGCTGGGGAGCACCTAGCTCGCTCGGGGACCTGGCTTGGGCTGCGGAGCGACAGCAGCGTGCTGAGAGGGCTCAGGGCGCGCTCTGTCCCCGTGCACAGGCGACGTTCGGTGGCGGGCAGCGCCCCGGTGGCCGGGCCCCAGCCCCGGCGGCCGCCGCAGTCCGCCACCCGTCGCGGGCGCTGCGCGGAGCGGAGCGCGGCGGCCCCGCGGGGCTGCCGCTCCGCCGAGCGGGCGGCGGGAGCCAAACTCGGGCCGAGTGTGACACCTACCTGCCAGCGCCGGGAAGCACCGCACCCGCGGCCAGCCCTGCGCGGGGCTGCGCGCCCGCGGGCGGTCGCCCAGATCGCGCCGTCCCGTGGGCCGGGGGCAGCGGTGCAAAACGCCGGAGGGTGGGGAGGGGGGGGGGAGGCCGGGGCCGAGGCGTCCCCTGCCGTACCGAGTGCCCTTGCCTGTGCAATCCCCATCCCCGGACACCGCCGCCGCACCTCTGCGGCAGCGACGCGGGCTAAATCTGGCAGAAAATCGAACTCATTAGCAAAGTTCACCAGCTGATTGCTTTGCATAAAACACGACACTGATTGGAAGTAATTAGGTTAAAAGACGGGACTGCGCTTCGATTTGGTGTTTCTAACAAGCGCTTTTGTGCGTGGCCTGATTTAAGCCTTCACCTCCGGAAACAGCGTCCCTCCGCGCCCGTCCCCGTCCCGGTGCCGCCGCCGCTCGCCGCTCCCCGGCCCCGCGGGCGGCTCTCGCCGCCGGAGCCCGACCTTTTACAAATCGTCAGTTGCTTTGAAAAAGGCTTCAGGTACTACTGAAAGGTCCTAAACGAAGCCCCGCGTCTCTTTTAAAATGTGTATTTTTTTCCGCAGCTACACACGTATCTGACCGTTGCAAAAAAAGAATGGATTTGATTCTGTTAAAAATCTCTTTTAATTAAATATTTGCATTTTACAAAGGCGGCTGCAGTTTTTTGTATCTAATAAGTATAACCTATTTCCTTTTTTTTTTTTTTTGCATTATAGTTTAGCTCACACCCAAGGAAAAAGAAACAATAGGCATAAAAAATTAAATTAAACTTGTATATATATATTTTAAAACTATGAAACAATTCGGAAAAAGACACAGAAATGTATATATTTATATTACGAAAACAACATTAATGCCTGTACAGGTGTCTTGATTTCATAATTTACTTCAAAGATACTGTATTATCAATTTAAATACAAAAAGCTACATTAAATATACAGAATAAGATTTAATACAAATCTTTCTTCTTTGTGTGTGTGAGAGAGAGCGTGTCACTCGTTTGCTTTTCACTTGGTTAAGACGTTTCTGGGCGGTTTCCACCCAGCCATTTCCAATAGACTCTATAAACTTTTGAAGGGGGTGCTGGGAGGGTAGGGGGGAGCTGGTCTTTTTCTGTTTGTTTTGTTTCCTTTTTCTTTTGGTAGTGGAAAAATAACTGCCAAAGCAATTTATTATTTCTCTCAATAAATTAAAAAAAACAATAAAAGAACAAAACCACAGTCCCAGGAGGGGGTAAGGAAGAGAAGCCGATATTAAATGTTGGACATACCTTTCTTCAGTTCGTAAGGTGAGTCTTTGCAAAGGTCTACTTGGGACTGGCTCCTGATCATTTTAGTGTCTTTAGCCAGGCTCTCGGCTCTGCTGAGGACAGTCTGGTTTAATCCATTGAAGTGGGCGCCGGGGGCGGCAGCGGCGGGGCCGCCGGCGGGGTGCCCGTGCAGGGCCCCGAAGGAGCCGTAGTTCGTGTAACCGGGGTAGAAGGGCGCCGTGTAGTAGAGCGGCCGCGGCAGGACCGCCCCGTTGGGGAAGGGGCACTGCGCCGCCGGCGAGCGCGGCCGCGGCGGCGAGCGCGACGGGCCGCCGCCGCCCAGCACGGCGGGGCCGGGGGGCGCCGCCTCGCCGCCGGCCTCCTTCGCCTTGTCCGCCGAGGTGGCGATCTCGGCCAGCGACCAGAGCTTGGGCTTGGCGAGGGCCGCCTGCTGCGGCGAGTGGATGACGGAGGCGCCGGTGGCGGCGGGCAGCAGCGGGTGCAGGTCGGCGGCGTGCGGCGGCCCGGCGGCGGCGGAGGGCGGGCGGTACGGCGGCGGCTCCTCGCCGGCCGCCGGCGGCAGCCCGCGGCCCGCCGGGCACGGCCCCAGCGGGGAAGAGCCGGGAGCCTTGGCGGGGGCGGGCGGCCCGTCGAGCCGCTCCTCCGCCGGCTCTTTGCAATCCGAGTCGCTGAGGCCGCCCTCGGCCTCCCGGGGGCCGGGGGACTCCTGGAGGCGCTCGCAGCCGGGCGCTGCCTTGGGATCCGCCGCTCCTGGGGAGGGGGGGAAAGGAGAGGGGTGGGGGGCAGCTCTCGGGCTCGCCCTGCGCCCCCATACCCGCCCACCCACTTCGCCGTCCCCCCCTCCCCACCGGCCCCACCGCCGCCAGGCCCGCAGCGCTGCCCTCCGGCTCCCCCCGCCCCGGCTGCCCGCGCGGAGGGACAGGCCGCCCCGCCGCCGCCGCACCGGGGCTGGGGGCAGCCCCGAGGGCGCGGCCGCGGTGGCCCGGCTGAGCCTGCTCCCTACCTGTGTCCGGCGTCCCGGGGTCCCCCTTCTCCTCCAGTTTCTGGGGCTCGTCCTCGTCGTTTTTCTCCAGGTCGATGTTCTCCTCTTCCTCCTCGTCCTCGCTGCGGTTCCGCGGGGTCCAGGTCATTTTATTCTCCTTTTTGAGCCGCCGCCGCGCGTTGGCGAACCAGGTGGAGACCTGGGTGAGGGTCATTTTGGTGATGATGGCCAGCATGATCTTCTCGCCCTTGGTGGGGTAGGGGTTTTTCCGGTGCTCGTTGAGCCAGGCCTTGAGGGTGGCCGTGGCGTCCCGCGTCGCGTTCTTGCGGTACGCGGGGTCCCCGTAGGGGTAGGAGCCGAGCGGCGCCGCGTACGGGTGGTACCCCAGGGAGCCGGCCATGCCCGGCGTGTGGTCGTAGGGCGAGCCCTGGGGAGAGAGGGGAGACCGGCCCGGCAGGGCGAGGTCAGGCGGCCGCGGGGCGGCAATGACACGGCAAGGGCAGCGCCAGGGCCTGCCCGCGGCCCCTGCCCGCGCCCCGCCGCCTCTGCCCCGGCGCCGGGCCCTGCCCGGCTTCTCCCCAGGCTCCTCCCGGGAGAACGAGCGGAAGGGCCTGGGGGCTGGCCGGGGCCGGGAGGCTCCGGCCCCAGGACGCGCCTGCAGCAATCCAGCGCCTCTCCCCCGAATGCAGGCGCGGAAGAGCAAGTGGGCAGCGTGGCGAGGGGGCGGTCAGCGCCGGGGGGACCCTTCCCTTCCCCCCCGGGCTGCGATCGCGGCGGGCAACCTGCCGGGCCCAGGCGGCCGGGCCGGGCCGCTCCTCTGCCAGGCCAGGGGTGGGAGGAGGAAAAAAAATAAAGGGAAGAAGAGAAAAGAGAAGACTAGAGAATAACAGAGAAATAAAAGAAGAAAGGAAAGGAAAGGAAAAAGGAAGGGAAAGGAAAGACCGAAAAAGGAAAGAAGAAACTGTGAAACTCTGCCTAGAACCTAAACAGAGGGGAGAAGCTGAGCAAAACTCCCCGGGTTTCTGGGGGAACTGCGGGGCACCGGCGGCGGCCGCGGCTCTGCGGCGGGGATGCCCCGGGCCGGCCCCGCGGTGCTCCGCAGGCGCGCACGGCGGCGCAGTGCCCTGCCTTCCCCTTCCCTTGCCCGCGCAGCGCCCGCGGAGCGGCTCGCGGCCATGGGATTAGAGCTCTGCAATATTTAAGCAGCCTAATTATCGCCGTGCGGGGGAAAGTTGCCTGGGTTTATCGCCCGGATTTCTCCCATCGCCGGCCGCTGCTGGGTTCATTCCCTTTTCAATCACAACAAGCTAATTGTTGCGGAATTACGATTGCTGTTTTATACTTTCTTTTTTTTCTTAATGAAATCGGTCCCCGCCTGCCCCAGCCCCGTCTCGCCCGGGCCGTGCCGGCGGCTCCCCCCGCGCCCGGCCCTGCCCGCCGCTGCCGCCAGCAACAGTGTGCGGCGGCACACGGCAGCGATGCGGAAAAGTTGGGCGGCGAGGCGGGGAGCCGCGCTCCCTTTTGTCCGCGGTATCTCAAAAATAAAATCGGAACAAAAAGCAGGCCCGGGAGGGGGGGGGGGGGGGGGAGGCGCCCGCGGGATGCCGCCGTGCCCGGCGCGGTGCCGGCTGCCCGGGGCTGCTCTTACCACGTACGAAGTGAAGGCGGCGGCGGCGGCGGCGGCCGGGTCGGTGCCGTACTGGAGGTGGGAGTTGTAACCCGGGGAAGGGGCGGTAAAGGCGGTAGATCCGGCATAAGGGGAAAAAGCGGAGCCCGAAGAAGATCTCCCAAGTTCATCGGTCCGGGGTCCGGAGATCACGCTGGTGCTGTACGCCGGGCAGGAGTAGAGAGCCAAGGACGCTGACGGCTGGTACAAGTAACCCTGAGGATACGACATGGCCAGGCGCACACATATACCCGGGAGCCCAAGGCGCCGGGAGGGAGCCGCCGCGCTGCCGGGCTGGGGCCGCTGCGGCCGGGGCTTCGCGGGCGCTCCTCCGCCCTCGCCAGCTGGGCAGCGGCGGCACCTTGCTCTGTGCCGGGGCTGCTGCTCCGCGCTCGCCTGCAGCCTGGCACCGCTTCCTCCTTTTTCTCCCCCTCCTCGCTTCCCCCTCTCTCTTCCCCACCCCCCCCCGCTCGCTCGCTCTCTCTCCCCCCCTTGCACTGGGGGGCTTTTTTTTCCCCCTTCCTCCTCGCTCTCGCTTTCCGAAGGGTCCTGCCAAGATGCTAAGTTGGAAATTGCAGCTCCTGACGCCTTCTGCGCGGCCCGGCGAGGCTCCTCCTTCGCGGGGTGTTGTCAGTGGAAGGACTGGCAGGACCCCGCTGGGCTGCCGCGGCCGGGCCCAACCAGCGGGAGGGCTCCGCGCTTCCCTCGGCCCTCCCCGGCGCGCAGAGGCTCAAGTGCGCCGGCTCCTGGATTGCAGTCACCTCCGAGCCGTTTAAGATCAGCTCCAACTTTCTGCATGTGCTAAATACCGTGCGGACCCGCGCTGCGCCGGAATGCAAGCCAATCAGTATATGAAAAAAAATAGATATTTAATAAGATTTATTATCCGCCCGGCTCCCCCTCTGCGCAGCCACCCCTCCTCTTGCTCTCTGGCCCCTGCCCCTCCCTCCACTAAATCACTGGAGGTGGAATATCCGGGGTGGGGGTGTGTGTGTGAGGTGGTGTTAGTTTTTCTTTTCTGAATAAAATAGGCGATTTTCGGCGGGGAAGCGCCGCGCCGCAGCCCGGTCCGTTCCGGCAGCGCTGGGATGCGCGGCCGGTCGCGCCGTCAGGGCGGGGGCCGCGCCGGGGCCGCCCCGCCGCCGGACCTGTTGCGGCGGCTGTGCGAGCGGAGGTGCGGCGGGGGGGGGCCCGGGGCGCGGCGCCGGGCTCCGGCGAGGAGTGGGGTTTGGTTTCGCGGAGGGCTCGGGGGGCCGTGAGCGGGGAGGGGGGGATTTAGTCTTTCCCAGGGCCGGTCCCGGGAGAAGGAGAATCCGGAGGGGGAGCGGTGGGGGCGGAGATGGGTCTGCAGAATTCGTTCAGAATGCGGGTTTGCCCGCGGATCTGAAGCATACACCAGGTATCCTCCCCCTCCCCGACTCACGAAGGGGTCCAGGCGAAAGCAGATTAGAACCATATGAACCGGGACAAATCCCCGCCGATCAGGAGATGTAATCTCCTTAGATTCCACCAGATATATTTCCCATCAGGAACGTATCCCGGTTTATTCCCTCCTCGCTTTTTTTCCCTCGCGGCTAGGGCAAGGCGCTGCTCCCGCGGCCGCGGACCCTGCTCTCCGCCGCGGCTCCGCGCCCCCGGCCGCCCGGGACCCGCCGGGCCTTTTCCGGGGGGGGGGGGGCGGGGGGGCGATTTAATTAGATTTCTCTTATTTTTTTGTTATCTTGTAACTTTTGCATCTCCCGGCCCTAATTCCGCTCGCCGCTGGCCCCAGCGGGCCGGACGCGGAGACGCGAGGAGGGGGGCTGTGTTTTAAAACGGGCGGGTCGGGGCAGGAGCTCCCCGGGTCGCCGAGGAGGCGACACCGACGCCGCCCCGCCCCGCTCCGCTCCGTCCATGCCTCCCTCTGTCCCTCCGGGGCTCCGTCTCGGCGGCAGCGGCCACAGCCCCCCAGCCAAACGGCGGGGCACAGGCTGAGCCTTCCCGAGCAGCCCCGCTGCGGGGCCGGGGGCGGCGGCGCCTCGGTGGGAAGGGACGGGGCGGGCAGGGAGCGCTCTCCCCGGTGTCTTCGGGAGGGATCACGGCAGGGCCGGGGGCGGCGGGGCGGGCGCGGCCGGCACTACACTACCCAGCAGGCCGTGGCCCCGCCAGTCCCGGCCCCGCCCCTCCAGGCGCATGATTGGCTGTCCTCCCGCCGGCAGTAGGTCTTCCCCTTCTTCCATTGGCCTGCGGAACTGTCCCTCAGCGCGGGGAGGAGAGGGTGTGGAGGGGCGGTGGCGGCACACGGCGCGGTTGCTGGGGAGTCCGGAAGCGGCGCTGACAGGACGGCGCGCGGAGGCGCTGCGGGCCGAGGCGGCAGCCTCCCAGCCCAGCCCGGCCCAGCCCAGCCCAGCCCGTGGCGGCTGCGGGCCGGGCCGGCCCCGGCCGGCGAGGTGAGGAAGCGGGGCGGCAGCGTCTCCCGCCGCGCGGCGGGACGTCGGGGCCGCGGGGGCCCTATGGCGGCGCTGCCCTGCCGCGCTGGGGCGCCCCCTGCCGGGCGGGCCTCAGCGCTGCCCTGCGCACGGGTGGCGGCCATGCCGGCTGCCCGGGCCCCGCGGCCGGCGGGCGGGCGCTCCCGGGGAGGCGGCGGCGCCCGGGTCGCTGTCGGCCGCGGTCCCGGGGCCGGTGTCCCCCCGCGCCGTGCCGGAGGGCGCTGCCGCGCCGTCGGCGCCGGGCCCCGCAGTAAGGCGGCGATCGCGGGAGCGGCATACGGAAGCCCGGCGAGGCGAGGTGGGTCTCGGCACCCTCCTCGGTGCTGCCGTCGAGCAGCGCTTTGTCTGGCGTTTCCCCTCTTTCTCTTCTTTTCCCCCCTTTTTTTTAATATTTTTTTTTTGCGTGGAAGCGTACGGTGTTTCCTCTCTTGAAAATCCACGTGGGTTCGGGCCCCGGTAGCCGGGAAGGGTCTCACACCGGCTCGCACGCTCTCTTACATGCTCAATCCACACAGGTGTGCACTTTCATCAGTTTTCAGCTGCACGGTGTCACTGATACTTGTCCCTGGGTTAATTTTAGCTATCGCTCTAAAGCACCGCATTTCTTCTTCCACTCAAAAGCGCTTCTGTCATAACCCCCTGACAATACCCCTTGTTCGACGAGTAAGATATGATCTGGTAAAGTTTTATACGTTCAACATTCATTTTATATGTGAGTAGAATGAGTAACGGCTTTTCCTTGCCCGTTTCTTTGCAGGGATAAGCAGAAGTTTTAACCATCTTCCCATGGCACCTGACTTTTTTGAGGAGGAGGTAAGGTTAATGTCATGTAAAATTACCCTCTTTATGTCTGATGTTCTACTAATCTTGCTTCTGTAGGCGTACGTTTTGGAAACTGTGGTGAGTTCATGCGTACTTTCATTATTGCAACGTAATACCAGCGCTGATTAATAAACAGCAGCAATAGGACTCTTATGCCATCAGGATTGTAAGTCTCTATCAAACCGACATTCTTGCTACATTATGCCACTATTATATTCTTTGCAGTTTTAAAAGAACTGTAGATAATTCTTCAAGATACTGAAGCATTTAGTTTATAGTTCTATTGCAGTGGTTGTCACCTTCACTTTATATCACATTTGAGACTCGCTTCTTAAGGATGTCTCTATTTTCTGCTTTATTTGCACGTTGATAGCTGTATTGAATGACTGGTCACAGCAACTTTTTCCTCCAATAGAAGCATATTAAAATGTGAAAGCCTAAGACTAATCTGCTTTGCAGGACTTTCCAGCTCTTTGATTAAAGGGAAATAAGAAGTTTGTTTCAAGACTCTTGTTTATGTAGTTCTGTCAGTTTTATTAGCAAATATGGGGCTTGAGGATATATTTGCTGCTTCCCTTTATTTTTACTGAAGGTACGTACATTTGAAGGTACGGATAAGTTCTTGGTATCAGGTGTTTGTCTGCTTTGCAGCTGCCAGTGAAATGATATAAGCGCAAGTTGATATTAAAATTCTGTGCTTTATATATTTTTGCATAATTTCTTGGCAGCTAAACCATTAATGCAATAGAAGAAACACTTACCATTCAATTCTTACTTACTGATGGGTAGGATTTACAGGCTGGCTCTGTGCTCTTTGCTTTATTTAAATGAAGGCTTGTGAATTTAAATTCAGCTCATATAAATAAATAAAGTCACTATATAAATAAATAAAGTCACTACTATAGCCTTCAGTCTGATGGGCTGGTCCTGCAAAACTGTTTTAAATGGCCTTTACTTGCTTTAGCAGTCGGACTCCAGCAGGGTTTTTGACATGAGGGGAACTTGGATTTGAGATGACTGCACAAAATGTGGTGACCCAAAATGTAGCAATATTTGAACTTGCATATTTGTTTTTCTATACTGGCTTCATTTGCATAATTTCATTTAGGGTGTGCAAACATATGTGGTACAGTGTAAAATAGCTTAATAAATTAGTGCATGAACATATAATAGGGATCAGCTGCAAATATTTTCTTTCTGGGAGGGGAAGAAGAGGCAGGGTGATCTTGAAAATAACAGCAAACTATATTTTAAAAGTACAGCCATTGGCAGGCTCTAACTGTAAGTGGTTTGGTTGCAGGTGGCTTGTAGCGGATGGAGTTAAACTTGGGTATCTTGGATATGATACACCTTAATTTAATTACTTTAATAGCTACTTTCTGTTGAAACTTTAAAATCTAACAATCCTGCCTTTATTGCAGTCTTTAAAGATCTAATCGTTCTTGTGTGTGTCTGACATGTAAAACTTAGTGCAAGGAGAGGCAACAGATTGGTTCCGTCATATGATTTTGTTGGGGTTTTTTTGAGAGTACTTAAAAGATTATGATGGATAATGCTGTCTTGCCAAAGAATGCCGACACAGGTGTTCATCATTATCTTAATTAAGATCCTGAGAAAATGTCATCTTTCGGCATGAATTATGAAGGAAGATGCATTAGGAGATCATTTCAACTTTTTTTCTTTTTACAGGGGTAGATGAGAAGGAGACTGTTTTCTCAAAATCTTTTTGATATTTCTTTATCAGAATACCTGACCTTAGACACTTAGTGAATAATTTGTTTCTCCACTTCAGTTTGTGAATACATTCCCAAGAGACCTGTATGTGATGTAAAAGGGAATCCTCTTTAAAAAGAAAAACAAAAAGAAAACCAAACAAAACCAAAAAACAATAATAATAAAAAATAACCCTCCTCCCAGATATTCTGTTCGGTTTAAAGCTGTCCTTATAAACTAAATAGTAAGACTCAGATGGTAGTGGAAACCGTTGCTGGAAACTTACACTAAGAGATGTTTCTTATGGTTTATGTTCAAGTATTAACAATTCATACTAATAACAGAGCAAAATAAATATATGTGAATATTTATCTTTTTAATTAAGCATGAAGAGAAAAAAATTCCTTTTTCTCACCTTTGCACTACCATGGAAGTAAAACTAATTAGTGTGCAAAGAGGAGGGAGGAGCTTGTGGTTTTCTATGTTAAATCAATACATTATTAGCTGAACAAGAGCTAAAACAATGCATCTGAAATACTGGCTGAAGCACCGGCAGTAAAACTTAGGGGCACTTCCCTGCAGATACTTACTCGTGTGTGTGTTGCTGCTGGCTTCCCTAAGATGAAGTGCTGGGAGTTCCAGGGTCAGTACTTGCGGTGGAAGTGACGGTGTTTGGTGGCTCTTAGCCTGGGTGAGTGATCTCGGGAAGAGCTCTGCAAGACATCCTTAACTTCACTGTTGCTTCTTCCGCCTGCACTTACGTTGCCCGACACTCTGCTTGTTAGCACTCTCTGTGTTTGCGGTCTGAGGCGGAGGTGTAAACTCGCGAACACCTGGAGTAATTTTTCCTTTCTGTGTCTAGCGATTGGCTGTTAGGTAGCCTAGATAGACTTCTGTTTTTCTCAGCGAGCCTTTCTATGTAAAATCACTTTTTGTCTGCTAAAAGAAACCTGATTATCAGTCTCAGTCCTTTTTTAAATTGCATCAGCAAACCTGTTTAGTATGTGGAATAAAACCGTATGCAGAAGTGCAGCTGGCAAGCTTTTTAAGCACGTAGTTATTGTATTGACCATGTAACTCCAAAGATCTTGACAGTATCATGGGAGAACCTGAAACTGTATTTCAGTTTCCTTGAAGTTTCCTGTAATTAACTTCAATAGTGCTATTTGCTTGAATTTGTTGGCATAATATGGACTAAGTTAAGAATGTCTTTAGGGTTTATTTTGCTTACAGTTCCACAGGCATATGCAGAAAATAGACTCTCCTAATAGTTGACTTTAGTGGAAAAAATTAAAAAGTGCTCTCTTTCATGTCTATAAACAAGTTTTTCACTTAAAGCAAGCCACATCTACTGTTAGGTGGCTCCTTACTGTGAAAGAGGAGCACCTCAGCGGGAAGAATGGCTGTGGCTCCCTGTGCATTTTATGGGACGTGCAGGTGCCCGTAGCTTTCCATACGGTGGCAAATTCCCTTTCGACTGCAGGTGGTGCAGTGTGGTGGGAGCTCCCATAGCTGGAATCTGGCCTCCAATGTGGGTGTTCGAGGTGGGTGACTTTTAATAGCAGTGTCGTGTTCAAAAAGGTTTGTGTTTTATCTACTTCACTTATGTACATTTGCAGTCCTTACGACCGGTATTTGTGAGAGCTCGGCATTACCTCTCTGAGGAGAAATGTAAAGCCAGGTAGCCTTTATAGCCTTACACCCAAAGAATTGTTCTTAACAGTTCATAATTTCTGATTTTTATTAATATTAAAGCTTTTTAGTTTCTGTTCCTTAATGTGGATAATGCAGATGCAAATTATTCTTGAAGCTGTTTTCTGTAGATTAAAGCGAATGTATTCGTAGAACCAGAATCATCATCATCATCTTTTTTTTTTTTTTTTAATAAATCATTGTTTGAGGGGAAAAAAGCAGGCCAGTCGGGCCTTTCAAGGTGAATGCGGATCATCATAACAGAGACTTTACTATAGTAACAAACTTGTGGCTGATCACTCTCCTACTCTTCCTGAAGGAGCTGCATCTTCCTGAGCTCTTTTTTTCCTCAACAGAGCAAAAACTAGCTTTTCTTTTCATAAGCACATCTCTTTCACAGTATTTCTCAGCATTTCTATCGCAGATCAAGAGCCCAGCATTTACCTCTGAAATAGTCTCTGCTGACATCTACAGAACTCTTCATGCCCTTCAGATTTAATTTTATATAGAATAATGCATGGTATAATATGTAGGTCCTCTGTTTTCAATTAAGCTGTATTAGGTAACTATGCTCTTCTTTCATATCCTGTAGCAAAGTATCAATATCCAGATGGCAGTGTGCTGGGATAAAATAGCTACAGGCTTGGCTGCTACTGTAAAGCCAAGAACTAACATTTTAGCCTGTGTGATAAATAAAACCGAGGTTGTGACTCTTGGCGTATCGGAGTTGCACTAAATAATGCTACAGTGCTGTTTATTACTGGTTTCATTGGATAATATGCAGCTATAAAACCTGCTTGAAGCTTTTATTAAGAATACTCTGTCATTATAAAAAGGTGCCTACAACTTCTTTATGATATTGACGGTGCAAGAATTACTTTGTGCTGACCTCCTGGCTGTTGTCTAGGGAGGACCTTACCCTCTCCCAGCTTCTGTAGGCATTAGGTTCCACGAATGCCTCTTGGGAAGAGGAGAGCTCTGTAGAACCTAGGTTTCAAAAGTTATTTTTAAGGTATTTTTTGCTCTTTGCTTTGTCTTAAGTTTATTTCAGTATTTAATTTCTTGCTTCAGTTAAAATTCAGCTGGTGGTATAAACTGTGCTACTGTGTCCCTAAGTAAAACTTAAACAGAGGTCACCCAGATAGTTGTTTGAGAGGAGGCTGCAGAGTGGCTGAGAGACTTTTATACTAGCTGAGAAGGTGATGGGAAGACTTCGTACCAGGGAAGGGACTAGGAGTCTTGACTCCTGGGCTTCTTTTCTCGTTCAGTTTCTGGCACATCCTGTGACCTAGATCTGTTCATGTAACCTCTGTGCCTCTGTTGACCTAACTGGAACCCTCTGTTTTTCTCAGAAATGTTTGGATTTAAATTGGTGTCCATACTCATATCTTTTATTAGACTGTTGTGCTTTTGAGCAAAAGCAAGTTATTAATGCTATTACTGATTCATTGGCTAAATGCCATTCAATTTCCCTATTCCACAGATCTTTGATTTCCATAGGCACCTTTTCTTGTGTGCCTCTTAGAAAACGCAGAATTGAACACCGTCCAGTGGGATGTGGTACTAACGTAGTGTCTGTGGGATTTAACAACTGTGCTAGATCAGTGGGTGAAGAAACCCTTGCATTTCTCAGTCTGTAATTTTTCTTTGTAAGAGAAACCTGCTGTCTAAGTTAGTGACAAATACTATCTTTTTGTTCCATTTCCCCATTCTCCATATGTCCATTTTTTGCCTTTATAGAATGCACCCAAGAGCAGAAGCAGTGAGGTCCATGATGGGGAAAATGAATCCAGCAGTTCATCCTATCCTATTCCTGCCTGAGTGCAGGAAGAGACCTGATAGAAAGCCAGAATGTATCAGGGCTTGCAGCTCTTTTTAACCATGTTAAGTCCTATTCAGAGTTAATGGTAAGTAATTTGTTTTGTGTATGTTGTGATTCATTAAGTAAGGCATTACAGTAGTGGCACTTTCCTTTGTGGTACTGGGTTGTGTCTCTAACAAAATGCAGGATTAATGTTTCCAGATACATCAGCTTTAGTCCTGTTTCTGTTAAGAAAATCATGTGGTGCAGATGACAAGCATTATAACAAGTATACTCTTTTTTGTCCTCTCCAGATGACCTCAGTGAGACTGATCTAAGCAATGCTGAACAAGGGAAGAACAGAGTTGGAAGGCAGGAGCTATTTCAAAGCAGGATTCTTCTTCTTTCTGTAACATCCAAACATGACGACTTTATACACTTCATTAGGTAGAGTATTGATAATAGTGTAATATCAGTAATATTGCATGATGTAATATTGCACTGCTTTATTGTTCAGTGATCACATGGAGCTGCATTAAATAAATGAACATATACTAGTGGCTTAAATGAACATCACAAGTCAGAGCAGTAAATTGAGAAGGTGGGTACTAGAGGGAATACTACTAAGTTTTTGTTTTTTTTTTTTTTTTTTAAGCCAGTGTCTTTTCTTTTTTTCAGCTCTTTCCATAACCTGTAGTTCTTTTCTTTCTTGAGAAAGATGGAATGAAGAAAAATACCTTTTCATTCAAGAAATTGAAGCTAGTTCAACTTCTTAACCAGAAAGACTTCACAGTCATCTTAGCTGTTACAGCATCTTAATGCTTTGTCCAGCAGAAAATAGCACTCATAGTGCTAACCCATGAACTCTCCATAAACATCTGTAGTGCCGCAGCATGTGCTGCTCTTTCTTCTTAGGGCTTCCCTTGTCGGGGAGCGGTTGCAAAATGTCTGCTGTGGCACAGCTCTCTGTGACCTCTTGCATGCAAGGATGGGATTTGCGAGTCTTTTTCTGTCTGGAACTTGTGGGAGCTCCCTCCTGAGCCCAATAGTTCTCAAATATTGCAAGAAAAGATCTGACAGTGTTTTCTGGGAGATGTGACTGACTTAATTATTACTAACATTTATTAAGTGCCTTACAATGGAGGGGAAGAGTTATTGCCTTCATTTTTACAAATAGGAGTACTGGCATGTAGGAAGAATGGATCTCTTCTATCTTCTGTGATTCTTGACCCACCTAATTAGGTGATTGTCACAAGAAATAACAACCTGGCTCAGGGGAATGGCACTGGGGAAAGATGCCGACACATTCAGTATGGCACACCGCTTCTCCCTCCCAGAATGGCTTAATGTAGTAAGCGGGGTCTTCCCTCTGTGACTGTCGGTTGGCCAGTGAGGAGATTTGAAAGGGTTGATGAGCCTGAGGCTGTCTCTCTATCGGATAGCTTCATTATACATCTCATCCAGGGAAAAAGTGAGGTACTTCAACTCATTTCTAGGCGCTACTCTTGTTTTTAGCGATTACTTACCCTCTGCCTCCTCCCACTTGCTTTCACAATAGAGTGGCCTTTCCCCAGGATAAGCTGATTCACTTCACGGCTGGTATTTGCAGCTTTTCTGCACTTAGTTAGCCTCTAAGGCAGTAACTGTTTCTTCTGGTGTAAGACTTCAGTTTCTTTTTATAATAGTTTATTTTGCTAAGAAAGAGAATCTGTCCAGCTGCTACAAACACTAGTGGTTTTGATGTGTATCAGTAAGGAGTTAGAGATGTGTGTTTTCCACGTAGAAGATAAAGAGACTTAAAGCTTGCTTTTAATGAAGGCAAACCTTGGAGAGGTTTACTTAGATGTACAATATGCCTTATTCTTTCATTTTTGAAAACAGTATTAAGGGATTTTTTTTTGCAATAAAAGAGAAAATAATTTCATCTTTTTGATTGCATTTTTTTTCTTAGTCTCACAGTTGTGAGATAAATATTCAGAAATATGAGTTGGTAAGGTTAATGTGATTAAAATGAATATGTGATAACAGGCTCTGCACATTCAAGATTAAGAGCTCAAATTATAGACTCCAGAGTGAAACACTCCATGAGCATTTGTGAATTTTGTTTGTGCGAGGAATGCAGGCTTAGGCCTACGGTTGCAGTTGCACAACAATTTCATCCTGTCTGCTGCTTTTTTGTCTTGACTGATCTGTACAGAAGTCTCCTGAACACTGTAGTGTCAGGGTGAAAATGTAGTCTGGGGTGAGGTGGGGGAACAAATGAGGAAATAATTTCGGTCCAAGCATTAGTGTTACTCTATAAAAATAGATCAGTTTTACACAAATGATTCACATTTACAAAGATCAGTTTATAGCATTTTGACTGCACAGTAGTTAATTCTTTATGTATAAATTGATCCTTTATACAAATGTAATTCCATATACAACAGTTAATCTCTTTGAGTGCAAGCTGAAAATATATTATCAATTAATTTATGTAGGTTATGACTTTCCCCTGTACTCTGTAGTGGTTACCAACGCTGAAGTTGAGTTGGTGTGTGCTTAATGAAAATTAGATGTGACATGTAATAGGTAGAGGACAAAGAAGCATTGAAATCCTTATTGCTCTTAAAAAGACAAAGGTACCTCAGACAATTCTCTTTTCTTAGTCTCTTGAGAATTTGATGTGTAATTCCGCTATGAGCAATTCGGAGTGAATGAAATTTGACGTATTTTTAGAAATAGTATTAGTACTCTCTTTTTGTGATGCCTAGTTTTGTTTTAAAACACTTTGCATTTTGAGAGGCTGTTTTATAGACAATCTTCCATGGAGAAAGAAAAGCATCTTGGACTTTGTGGAGAGACAAGCCTAGCTATTATATCTGTGAAATTTGCTAATGTTGCAACCATTTAAACAAAGTGTTTGTTTACATAACAGCAATGGCATTTCTCCTCCTCTTCCTTGCGGTTTTGTCCAAGTAGATGTTATGAGTGGCAGTTGCAGTGACTGCTAAGTGTTTAAATGATGACACCATTATGTGAAGTGATTTTGAAATGAGAGATTCCAGCCAAGAATTACATCTGCTCTCATCTCCTTCAAATCATACTCTCTGGCTGTGCAGATTATGATTGATTTGTTTGTGACAGATTGCAGGAAACAGTCATTGATTTTTCAATATTTTACCTTAAAATTATTTACAGTTGTAACCAAGGGGAGGTATTTCCATGGGCTGTCAGCCCCTGAAAGACTGGGATAATATTCCCTGCTCCCTGACAAGACAAATTACCCGTAATGAGTGCAGTAGCTGAAGGGTATACTTTTATTTTAAAATATGTCAATAACCCCAGTGACTAAACGAATATTGATTCAGCATAATGAAGCCTGAGTAATGTGAAAATGAGCTCTTCAAGGAGCATGGTAAAGACTTTCTTTTTAGCTTGTAGCAAGAAGCTTTTCATTCTCTACTGTTAGGTAGTTGAAATGTGCAGTCTTAAACAAGTCATCCTTAAACAGTAGTAATATGCGGAATAATGTAACAAAAGAACCTGGCGGGGGTGGGGGGTGGAGGGTGTTCTGTTTGGTTTTTTCCTTTTTTTCCCAAATTCTTTTTCTTCACTGTGTTTCAGCAGATCAGACGTTTAAAGAGAAAAATGCAAGTTATCCAGGGCAGAGATAGAATTACTATTGGTGTTAATGTCTTTTGCAATAATATTCTTCAGCCAGCCTAATGGCATTTTTAAAGTGAATTCTGCATATATGGGCATGGAAATGTATCTAAATAAACTGTAGATTTAATTTCATATTATTGACTTCTTGGACATATTGATGTGTGTTCTGTGTGATCGGTCTAATATTCTTGTCCTTTAACAATTTAGAATAGCTAGTTTATGAGAACCTAGATATACTGTGTTATAAAACTTAGTTACCGTAGTGCACATTTTTCTTTCCGGTGCCTTGTAACACGGCATGTTTCTTACCAGATGAGAATTTTCAAGCAGTAATTCATTTAAATTACAGTAATTTATGCAGTGCCATAGGTGTGGTGTGGAAAAGCATCTAATAGATTAATACGGATGTACTTCAATTGTTCAGGGTAAGGATTAGATTAAAGACCATGTTGAGGTACAATTTTTTTAACATTAAAAATATCGAACGCTAAAAAAAAAAATCATCCGAAAGGATCAATTTTTCATTTGTATTCGAGAGCATTGTGCAACATTGGGAAGACTCTGCAAAAGCACTGGGTATGAATAGCTGTGTAATCCAGACATAGGCAAAAAGATACCTTCTTGAGGTGTTTGTGTATAATGTGTCAATTATGAAATAATGTCATAGCCAGAAGCATTTAGTGAGCATGTTTGGGCACAAAGATGACTTTCCTTATTTTCTGAGGACTGACTTCAATTGCATCCAACTAGCTTGCGAAAATCTGCAGAAGGATGTTTTCCTGTCAGCACACAGGTGATTTTTTCCAAATGTCATTCCTTTAGCACAGCTATAAAGTATTTCAGGAGGCACTTGAGAACCTGTGGCATTGAGAGTTAAATGGCAACCCTGGAATGTGAGAGATGTTTCTGTTTTTAATTTGTTAATTTTCAGAAAAATGTATGCACATTTGAGCAGGTTACCACTGGAAATAATTGTAGTTTTGATAGGGTTTGTACATAACACCTGGGATTTGCACAATATTGGAGGGTCGTTAATGGTGAGGGAGTAATAACCTCAAATACAGCAGTGACAACAGGAGAATTTGGGGCTCTTGGAAATTAGGGTTCAACTGGTAACATCTAACTGCTCAGTGGTATTTTACACATCCCAAGTCCTCTGCCCATTCTCTTTGTTTCTGTACCTTTAGTTTCTTTGGCCAACAGCAGGAGATGGGAAGGGAAGGTCCTCTTTTGGTAGCTTTCCCACAGTAGCAAGGAAGAGGGAGACTGTTCAGGGCTGGGTGTTAGTTCTGATGCAGACTGAAGGGCAAATAAACGTTTGTTTTAACTACAGCTCCTTTTCCTGAATAACACTGCCTGAGCTCAGTGGTGCCAAACTGAACAAAAGTAGATGCTGCTGGAGATACTTCTGACAGCTAAACCAAAGTGGACGCTGCTTGCAAGCCATGGGCTTGTTTCACTTGCAAGACAGGTAACATCTCTTGCTTCGTTGCCATTCCCAAAGAAGAGTTTGCTTATTAAAAACCCACCTGCCTGGCATTCTGGTTCAGGCCTGAACTGTGTGCATGGCATTAATGGTAAATGGTGCATTCTCAGCTGCAGGAAGCTGACAAATGGCTTGTAAGCTTTGTGGGTGATACTGCAGGTTTCTGGTGATGGTGCCTTGGGTGCTCTTAAGTTTATTCACACATCTCCTCTTAGTGTTAGAACTGCTACAATTGCTAGTCCACTTTCAGGTGACTATGGAGGAGTAAAAAAAACCCTAATCAAACAACAACCCCAAATCATTAATCAGTTAAAAGTTCTTGTGGCATATGGGATCTCATAGAAGCAGAACATAAACCCAACTGCTGTTCAGTTAGGTAAAAGTAAAAGTAGAAAACACTGTGAAGGTCACAAGTAAGAACAGAGTAATCTCCTTTGTGGTAGAGAAGAGGCTGTTAGTAAATCATGAAGGGCTAATATTTAGGGGTTGTATGTCCCTTGACACTTGGGGACTTGCAAATTTTGACCCCTTTCAGTTCATTTCAGGCCTGACACGAAGACAGTGTCTCAGTATGTTCTTGTAGTGGCGCAGTGTTAATGCTGTGGGTGTTTTTGTGTAACAGTTCAGATGTCTATACCTATTTAACAGTCAGATTCCACTGTGAATAAGGTAGCAACCAAAACCAATGGTTGATTTTCTTTTTTTTTTTTTTCTTATTTCCTATTTATTCCACCTCTGTGTTCTCTGCTTTACAGATAAACTATGAACTTAGTTGATGGAAGGGGTGTGGGAGGGGGGAGGGCATGTAACTTTAGGTGATGGAAATTGTGCTTATTGGCTAAACCTTCCCCCCCCCCCAATTTGTTTGTTTGAAATTTAAGAACTAATATGGGATGGAACCTGAATCAGAGCAGTCTGTAAGTGGACAGACAGCACTATGTAGAATTTGCTAATCTAGATGTCAGGGTTAGTTGAAACCAATTCTTTGTGCCCTAAACTACACATGCTGAAGTTGTTCTTTTTGTTTTAATTTACGGACAAATAATTGCTTTTATCAAAAGTAATTCCATATATGCAGAATATTCACATTTTCTTGGAATGACCATATTATGTACTAAAAGCTCTCTCTAACTTGAGTGCCGATAGTATCGCAGAATCTTTGGTATGGTGGCATATGCTTCATGGTGAAATGTTAGAGGGACATAACACTAAAATATATGAGGAGGATCCAAGATGCTTTGAAAGTCTTGACTAACTGCAATGGTTAAAAAGGCACAGCTGGCTTAATGCTTGAGTGTTGAAATCTGTGTCTCTGGAATTACGGAAACAAGTTGAGAAACATGAACTGAATTGATCGTTGATTATTTCCCTTTGTAAATGCTGAGAAGAGATGTATTATGCTTTGCTGTGGCCTTTAAGGAGGTTGCACAGTGTCCTTTTTTTGTTTTGTCTTGTTAACTTATCTTTTAATACGAAGTGTCATTCCCAAAATGAAGTAATGTCCTTGGGCTGGTGGCAACAGCTGGAGTTGCAGAATTCATTAATAATTCAGAGAGGGATAAAGGGTAGGGGATTTTTTTGTCATTTGAATCTTTATTATGTGCACACGTTTCATTTCGGATATGGCATCATTTGAATTCATTCGGTATGATGATTGCACTGACCTGTCATATTTATTTTGATGTCCCTTTGAAGGACCATATGCTCTGTCCTCAGCATGAAAAAGGATGCAGGTTGCTAACCAAAAAGGCAGCTACATTCCTGTAGGGATGAAGACCCTCGCTTCCCAATGTCACGTCAGTGGATGTACAGCTGCAGTGCAGTAGAAGAAAGCGTTTTTACGTCAGTGCAGTGACTAAATGGCAGCGTAGTCTAGTGAAAGGTGGAAGAAAGGGCAAAACCCATTTGCATCAAGGTGTTGTATGGCATTAAAAACTCAGCTGTCACTGAGGGCCAGTTGGTGTGAGGAACCTGGCATGTGGAAGATGGAAAAGATTAAAGCCAGCTAGAAATCTGCCAAGGTGGAGGTTTGCCATGGTAGCTTTAATGTGGGAATACAACTAATTACTTTGTATGTTGGAAGTGGGGTTGCCATGCACACAGCCTTTCCGGGTTGCACGGGAGTTAGTTTGGTTATGCAAGGCTCAGGTCTTTTTCTTTGACTAATCCATGCCCTCCTTTCCTCTTGAAGAAGCAGCTTGCTTAGCCAAACAAAATCTTGGATAATGGTTTTTGGGAAAACATGCGGTTGTAGTTTTCCTCTTCGCTAATTCTGTTGTAACCATTGCATCTGGTCCTTCGCTTATTTGGGTGGTGTGTTTCTGTGGATGAGTGGTATATTTTCCAGAAGTTAGAGAAATCTAACAGTTTCAAGTTCAACCATGTCCCATAAGTAATGAACTGCATGATAATGAGTAATGTCTGATTCCTACTGGCTAATGCACTGGCTGGTATGAACAGTTCCTAGTTGGTGGATAACAGGACCCTGTTAATGTTACCTTTGTATGCACTATTAACGTGATAGGGTGCAACCACTAGAATATTTTCATGGTATAAGGTGTAATTGCAGCAGTGAGTGGTGATTTGTATGAAGTAGATGGTCCATTGTGCTCATGCCAGTGGCAGAAGGAAGCCAATTAAGTGCAGGTTAGTGAAATACAACAACTAGAAGCTGTGAATGCGAATGATAACTGTATGCAAAATTATTTCTTTTCTAGATCCTGCCGTCAATGACTGAGCCTCCCTGAATTCTTCTTATCAGTTACTGCCGAGATGAGAAGCATAACAGGAAGGAGGAGTGCTGAAGTGGTTTTAATGGCAGTTAATTTTGTCTATTTATCAAATGACAGGGTTTTTTTTCCTCAAAACTCGATTGTCATGACAAGATGCTTTTGGAAGTCATCTTTGTAAAATAAAACTGTCAATTTTTAGGCTACAAAGAGCTATTGTATCTTTCTATACAATGTTGTCATTATGGTAAACCGCTGGGAAGTCTTTATTTTTTGAAGTAATTTAACTTGCATACTTCATTCATTTATTTGAATGTCTGTTGAATGCCATGTGAAAAGTTTCTTGCCAGAGTTCTTTTATTCAATGGAATAGTTATTCTTACAATGTTCAATTTATTATTGTCTAAATTACTGTTGCCTCAGCCTCCTGCAAAAATTTTTCTTTTCAGTAATTCTTAAACAAATAAGGAATGAATGAGGTTTTGTCCCCTTCATGTTTTGATCGGCATATTTTTCCTTTCAGTGAAAGCATCTCCAGTTTTCAGAATGACACTATTACAAAGAAAGGTGCTTTGCTTTTTGTTGCTTTTTTTTTCCAACAGAAAATGTCTTTTGTGCAATGATTTTTTTTTAATATGTACATTGCCAAGATGCAATTACTGGAATGAGAGACAGAAGCTGTTGGGAATGTCATGTTATGCCAAATTAAGAATTATTAGCTCTTACTTTCTCTGCAGTCTCTTCGACTAGAACTCGACCTATTGCGTCTGGCATATACTTTGACTGTAGTGGAACTAATGTGTCCTTGGAGTAGCATTTTAGACTAACTTCAGATTCATGTTTTTTTCACAAGTCTGCTTTAAACTGCTGGGATTAACTTCAGAGAAGGCAAGAGATACAGCCTCCTTTGTCAGCAGCTGTGCTGGTTAAAGAAGGAGCCTTCATGCACGCTTGCTTGCTCACTCTCTCTCGGAGGTTATTGCCCCTGCTAGGGAAGCAAACTGAACTGTTTCCCTTATTTCAGCCAAAGTTAATTGTGTTATTAAATACTGGTTAACTAGCACCCTGGGTCGTTTTGATGGAAGGGCAGGGACTGCGCAGACCAGCTGCACAGACAGAGTACCTGGGAGGATGGTGTGTTGACAAGAGGGTTGTTGAGGAGCTGTAGTGCTGTAGTCTTTTCAGCAGGTGCAGGTACATCTCTAAGATGTGGTAAAAATTGGACGTGTTAGAAAGCTGTGCAGCCCTGTCATGTATAATATTCACATTTCAGGGACATACTGGCTAATATAAAATAAACGTGTGCTCTTTTACTGACTCCTTGTGTGTGCCCGTGTGAGTGGAGAGAGATGGTGTGAGTGTGTGTAGGTGATAGGACACCTATTTCAGGGAAATGTATGTGGTCAAGGTGTGTGAATGGTACAAATGTTTCTATTATCTAGAGAACACATTGTTGTGCCTTAAAGAGGTTGCCTCAACCACCACGTGCCTCAGGAGAACTGTTTTTGACACAAGGTACCCTGAGCTGCCTTTAACGAAGAGGGGAGAACCTCCAGCAGGAGAGGCCACCCCATCTGCTGCTGCTTCTCTGTTCCATGTTGCATCAGTAGATGCTGGAGTCTGGTGAGGCAACCAAGCTCTTGATGTTCCCTCTGCCAAAATTAGAATGGTACGGATGATCTCTAGTATGTGAAGGCATACTGAGTAAAAACAACGCACTAAACAGCTCCTTCGACACCGCCACTTCTTGCAAGAAGGCTGGGGAACATAGGTGAAGTCCCACAGATGGCTTGGGTGTGCAAAGAACCAAGAGGCTTTCTGATCCATCAGAAACCTGAGAGCAGCGATGCTGCTTGCGTCTCCTCTTGGGGCACTGCTAGATGAAAAGAACTCAGTTCAGTCACGGAAAGGACTGAACCTCTAGCTCAGCTGGTGTTGCATGCAATATCTTTTAACTGGCCTTATGATAAGGAATGAGGAAGTATATGCTGGCCTCCCTTACGTGCTATATGTAAGGGAGGAAAATAATGTACTATGTCTGGAAAGGAGCTGGTGTGTAAGGGGAAGGTGCTGCTTTGCAGGCAAAGAACTGCCTCCCCTGGCTGGTTTATCCTCAGCTGCACTACCATATCGCAGTGCCTTCAGACCGGAGTCCCTGCCTGCTGTTCCCTGAACTGTGGGTCTGAAAAACAGTGACGTGAAGAGATGAGGCAGGGCGGGTCTTCGGACTAAGGCTTACAAAGAGATTTAGGAATGTGCACAAACTTAGAAGTCGCTAATATTATAAAATTATATGTAAAAAAAAAGTAGATATGATATGACACTGTGAAACCTATTGCTTTTCTGCCAAGTTATGACCTAACTTGGCTATGTACTGCTGTATGTTAAGAAAATGTTGGACTCTTTAGTCAAGCTCTTTCTTACCCTTGTTAGCCTACACTTGCAGTGTAGTGCTTGGTGTGTGCATAGTTCAAGGAGGCAAAGCGCCAACCACATAATTTCCAAAATCCTCGCTCAACTTGCCCCCGATCCAATCTTTGCAGCTCTACGGTGAGGGCAGGTGCGGCTCCAGGTGAGAGAGCTGTGCCCTGTGCCGTCAGCCTGGGGTCAGCCACGGCTGAGCTCTCGGCATCCATGCCGAGTTCAGAAGCCATGTACCTCCTCCTCCAAAGGGCTGTCAAATGTCTCCCCTGACCATGAATTAAGGGGAAATGAGCCTCCACAGCTCTTTGAGACAGCCTGTGGTTCATATGATTCTTTTATCTTAATATGCAATATCGTAGTACTGAGGTTAAAGTATTTAATGAAATGCTTGTGATTGCCTAATAATCTTTTTGCCTGCTTAAGTGATAATATATAGTTAAAGCAGTATTGCAGAATAACATATATAGAGCTCTGTCATGGATATAGAGCTCTGTCATGGATATGCTATGCCGCTAAATAAAATTTTACGTCCAAGCACTTAAAATGATCAAATACTGTAGTTAAGACTGTCGTACTGTTTATGTAGTGCTAAAAAGAAAACAAAATGCAATTTCAGAGCAGACAGATTTTTTTTCTTATAAATACTCCAAATAATAGGTTGGTTTCAACTAGACTTCGTGGCTCTTCGGTGATTGCTGCGTTCGGTATGAATCTGTCGGGATCCCACGCATAATCATGTGTTTATTATTACAAACACATGATTTCTATGTACGTTCTCCACAAATATGTTGGACAAAATGTAGTTTACCTTCTTAACTGGTACTATACGGTTACTTTCTAACTCCTTTAACTTCAGTTCAAACTCGGTTGAATAAAATGTGCATTCCTGAAAATAATCTTCACATCTGTAATGTGGCAGTTGATTTTCTATGACTGTTTTCATACTCCAGACAGCAAAACATTTTCAAGGCAGTATGTGTTGACAATACACAGAGATAAAAATCAGTTAATGACAAACTCTAAGGTGCAAACTTTTAATTAGAGCAATGAATCATTAGAAATGATTGGAAAGGGAATAGTAGATTTTCTATCTTTTGAATGAAGATGAAATGTTGTTACAGAGGTATATGCTTGAACAAATGGCTGGGTGGGGTAGAGGAATTCCTCACAGGCTTCTGTGGCTTTTGCCACACCTGGGGTCAGACTGGGTCATCTCAGACGTCCTTTTGGCTTGGAAGGGAGGAAAGCGTCTCGACGTAACAAACATCTTCACAGCATAGCAGCTTCCACTGAAAGTTACTCAGTTACTTCTCTTTAAGAAAAGATGGGGGGGGGGGGAGGCATTGCTTAACAACTAATTTGGCAAGGTTGCTGTCTCCTACCACCATGCCTTTTCCAAAGATCCTCTTTCACCTGACTGCTTGGTTCTGCAGTGTTACGTTTCATTTGCTTTAGGTGGGTCTCTCGTTCATCCATCCTTCCCACCCCCGCCAAATTAATCAAACAGCACATGAACAGTTTTTTTCACAGCGAATGTCTTCTACAAAGTGTATACTTCTACAAAATGTAATGTTACCTTGCTGCTAGAAATAATTATTAGGTTTAAAATAATCTGACAGCATCCTGCTGTGTATAAATTAGGTTTGTTCTCTACTAAGATTAGTTAGCTGGCACCCATTCACTAGCATGTTACAAAAAAATGATCGCAAGTTGATCACATCCGGTTATCTGCCTTTTTTCTTTTTAATGGGATTTCTGTTGCTGTGCAGTCACCAAGATTGAAATAAATGTGTGCAAGTCGTACGTTTCCAAGTTCTCTACAGCCTGGGGAGATGATGTTGGCTCTCCTGTACCATGGAAAGACCTGGGGGCATGGGCGTTTGGAGAAAAGGCGAGGTTGCTCGCACTCAGATTTCTGAACCTTGTGCACCTTTCGTTTTGGTTAACTTGGATGTTTTCTGCTGTATGGCAAGCAATATGTTACCACTGAAGTCCAAAAATGCCAGGTATAATTAGCTCATGTGTTTAAATAGGTGTTGTTATTTTTTAACTTGTATGTACTAGCCTGTTTTCATGCAGAAGTACATATTTTACCTGGGAAGAATGCTGTGTGAATCAGAAAAAGCAGAAAAATTATTTAAAGTTACGTGCTAGTGTTTAAGATTTTAAAAATAACCATGAAGTCTTTATTCCTTTGTTTACAGGTGATTAGGGTTAGAGTTTTAAAAGCTTGATGCCGACTATAAGTGCGTTACAGTCAGTCACCGAGAATTATGGGCTTGGCGTGACTCACGTTTTTGTCCTTCAGTATATCCATTATTGTTAGACGCTGAGTAGTCATTGCACATATATGACTGATTTTTTTGGTTATTTTACATTTTCACATATTCAGAAAAATACTTCATTAAAGCAGCTGCTGGGTGAATGGGGTAATTAAAGAACTGTACTGCTTTTATTGAAGTTGACACATGCTGCACATTCCTTAAAATGCAGTATGTGAGCAGAATGTTTCCAGGATTTATTGAAGTCAGACACCTAGAGATACTGGGGAGCTTTTAATGGTAGTAAAGATAACTTCAAGTTTTACACTGTTACATAAATCTGTCTTTAAGAAGAGAGCTATTATTGCAATACATTGCTTGTGTTCTTCATATTTTATGCGTGTGTATGTTTTATGCATGCACACGCACCCCTACACACAAATGCTTAAGACCTGAGCAGTTTTATTTGACAGTGATTGTATATTCTATTCAGTAATTATTTGGAAAAAAATAGTGGTGTAACGCTGACTGAGAATCTTAATTTGCTTGGTGCCAAAAGAAATCTGCAGTTTATTGATTTTTTTTTTATTTTTTTTTTTTTTAACTGAAATGCAATCCTGCTTAGTGTGAATTGCAGCTCTTTTAGTCTGTGAGTGTCTTGGTGTAGCAGGTAAGGAATCTTACTTAATGTAAACTGAGGGTTGGTTTCATTTTAACTAGTATGATGAGTGCAATGTTCCGCATGTGTAATGCTTTGCAAGTCGTGAATAAATAGACTTGTAATTACAACACACGGTGACCAAACATGTTATAAACGAAGTCCTCAAAAAGTCTATTGAACAGCTATAATTACTGCTATCATAATTTTCAGTGATATGATCTTTTTCTTTTCCTTTCCTTTCATTTTCCAGTGTATTGGAACAATTTTATGTCTGTTTGAGCATGTTCAGTTAGTCTGCCTTTCCTGTTAACAATTCATGTCTTTAAAGCATCTTTCATATTCCTTTTTTACAGCCATAATTATGCATTTCCTTTTTTACAGTCATAATAACGCATTTCAGGCAAAGTTAACAAACATGCAGGTTTCAAGATCAGAACATTTTTTAACCTCAGTTTGCATGTGTTTTGTTTACATGGCGCGTGGAGTGGAGAACTCTGCCAAGTACGCTCCGCTCCCGTGGGTTTCGGTGAGAACTGAGGGCTCCGAGCTGCACACAGCTTAGCACGCGGCAGTATCGGTGTCCTTGCTCGCTATAGATACAGGCACAATACTGCACCCCCCCGAAAGAGGGGGCAGTCTTGGAAAATACCAGAGGGACAGATTCTTCTCTTGAGTGACCCCAGAGCCTGACCAACACTGTCAGAAAGAGCCCCACCTCTTTCAAACCCAAGCGGTGCCAAGTGCCTGGAGGTGGAGCAGGCTCATGGCGCGACGGTGGCGGCGGCGCACAGAGGCAGCCCGAGGATGAGTAGGGTGCAGGAACCAGGCAAGGTACTGGAAACGCGCTCTTTCTTCTTTTGTGAATGCTTCCAGTTGACAGTGCTGCCATCTCCATTACCCTGCTAAGAGAGAAAGTCTCAATGTAGTAACACGGTGACTGGAGATGCCTCTTCCAAAATCTTCTTTTTAAATAGCAATTAATTAAGTCACAGGCAACTTTCACCTGGGGAGCCTGTGGTACCAGTGTATCTTAGTAAGACATTTTTGCTTCCTGAAATGCTTTGTCGGTGTTAAAGTCTTAGTAGTGCACGCTGGACTGGCTGTTTATCTATCATCCATATTTTGTCTGATTTCAGAGTAGAACATTGCCCTTACTGTTGAATTATTTGGCTAAAACCATCAACCTTTCACCTGTATATTTTGGGGTGTTTAAACCTGAAGCACTTTCCAAGCAGTATGTTTGTCTTACTGTTATTGCACACTATAAAATAAAATAAAATGAATAAAATTTAAAAAATACACTTTTAAAATACATGCTGAAAGAACATTATTCATCAGCTACGAATAAAAATGTGGAAAAAATATTTTCAAAATTTTAGGATTTTTGCTAATTCTTCCCAGTTGATTTTGCATTATTTTTAATGTGGGACGTGGCAAAGCAGAGGTTAGTTTCCCTTACCAGGATACATAAGGTGCTGTTGTGTATCCGTGTTCTAAACTTCTAGGACTGTGTAAATGAAAACCATGCTTTTTTAATTTTAGCATCCTATTAGGGGTGCGGTAGAAGTTAGCTTTATGCCTGGATGTCTACGTGAGCAGGCTAGGTATTTTTAACTGTCCATGTATTCCAACAAACTCATCTCATGGGCAGATCTTTTCATACTGGGTTCTGCAAGTTGAAGACGAAAAATTGGTTTGTAAACCACTTGTGTGTTTTGATATTGCGACTCAATTCCCATGTGTTAAAGTGTAAACTACTAACTAATCCATAGGAGTTTATGCAGGAGAAAGTCATTTAATTAACACTTTTAATTTCAGCTGTGAAAGAAGGTGAAAATGAGGTCTGAAGAATGGAGAGAGGCTTTGTTTTTCATCGCTGAAGACTCGCTGCAGTGTAAGTCTGCTGATGCTCATGTACATAGACCATCTCCTGCCTGCTAATTAGGCCTCCCCAATGTGCTCTCTAGAAACGCGCCGGAGAAGTTTTTTTGAAAAACCACCACGCCGTCATAAATAAGGAAACGGTATGGGATGTAACTATTATACACCGCTCGTTTGGCAGACTATAATTTAATAGAACAACAATGATCAGACTAGTATATCAGTTAATTTTCAAAATATTTTATTCCACACAAATTAGCTCAGGTCCTGGAGGGCAAAATGACAAGAGGTTACTCGTACACTATGTATTTAATTAATTGAAAAATGCTCAAATTGCTTTTACAGTTGTTATTAAAAAGTAGAATCAGTGTTGCCAGTGCTCAACCATAATTAGAACCCCAGGGAATTAAATATTTAGCATTAGTAATGTAACAGCACTTAGGACACAAATTTCTATTTTTGTAATGAAAGCAATACAGTGTAAGTGCAAATGGCTGAAACGACAGCTGTGACAAGGGAACCAGCCTGGGATATTTCAATAAGACACCTCGTCGGACAGCAAGTCTTACCGCATTACTTGTTTGTAAGAGATCTGCGAGTTTAAATCCCAATAGCCAGGCATTACACCCAGTATTTAGATTTCTAATTGCTCACAGGATGAATGGTCGGGCAAATGTCACGCCATCAGCGGGGGAAGCGCACAGTGTTTTCCCGAATAACGCCGCGGAGGTGCGTGCCTTTGTCAGGGCGAGCAGGGGCTGGGGGGGGACGGGTCCCGGGGCTGTGGAGGGAGGAAAAGAGATCTTGTTTGTTTTAAGTTTAATTACATTTTAAGCGTAAGTGCTTTCAGTGATACAACATGAAAAGTCGGATATTGGGCTCTAATGAGCTGTAGTGGTAGATGGCTGGAGACCCTGAGGGATTCATTCACTAAATTAACTGGATAAAAGTACTTGGTTTGGGCACGGTAGGATGGCTGAGCTGTGCTCAAAACCTCCCTTTCAGAGCTGCCTCTCATTCCTGTTTTTGTTCTAAACAGGCCATGTAGCGACTTCCACAGCCGCCTGCTACAACTGTTCAGCTTGTCAGAAGGGATTACATTACCAGCTGATAAGTAATAAAGCATATTTGACTTCATTTCTCTTCTGGTTCTTTTTTCTGGGATGGCAGGGGAAGGAGGAGAGCTTGAAACCACTTGTGTATCTTTTGAATAAAAAAAGTTGTATTTGGGCAAGGCATGCTTTTGCCTTTTTAAAGCACCGGTTTGTTTTCTAGAAATAGGACAATCAGGCAGGAGAGATGGAGTACTTGTTTTTGAAGACGCTTTCATTCCAGTTGGCATCTGCTTGCAGGATAGATTTTGTGTTTGAGCTGAACACGTAGCAAGCACATACTGTCTAGACGGCACTGGACCAGGACAGCCTGTTTCTTGACAGAAGCAGGTAAGCACCAGCATCGTGCCTGTGCAGTGCCGCATCCAGTGCAGGCGGAGATGCCCCAGCTGCCACTCTCCTGCTTTGCAACCACTTGTTTCTGATGTAGGTCACTCTGCAGAGAAAGTTTATTTTAACTCTGAACAAAAAGAAAAAAAAGGAAAGACTTTGCTTCGCACCAAAACTTGGCAAACAGTGTCAAAGCCTGTTAAGAGTATCTCTGGTTCTGAAATTTAAAACGGTCTTTGTCCTGCGATGTTTCAAATAATAATTACAGAACAAACCACAGAACAAACCTTGGGCAACAGAGCGGCCCCTGGGCTGAGCTGGGGCTGGGGTGAAGCTGCCCCAGCCCAGGTGCTGCAGGTTCTGCCATCAGCCCTGCCCAGGCCCTGAGCCTCCCAGCTGCACCCGCTTGGCACCAATTGCCCCACACCGTGGGGGTATAAAATGGCACCTGCCAACACCCTGCAGGCTCCTGCTCCTCTGTCTGCCCTGGGGGGGGCTTGTGGGGAAAGGGCTGCCCTTGGCTGTTTTAAAAAGGTGATGCGCTTTCTTCAGCCTGGCTTTTGGAAATAGTTTTGACTTGTTAGCTGAAGGTTCCCCTCGGTGTCTGGTTGTAGTTGAAGTTGCTGAACTTCAGTGAAGCGATGAGCAGCCACCGATGGAGCTGCGTAACAGGGAGCGGTGGTGAGCTGGCGGGTACCTGGCCACAGTCACCAAAACCTGCGGGAGTTGTTCAGGTAAGTGCAAAACAGTTATGAAAAAGGTCAGGGTTATGAATAAACACCTCTCTCTCGTTGGTGACCTGCTGGGGCACAGCAATGGTCCCAAGGGATCAGGAGCTTCAGTTTAGTGTGTTTCCTCAGCAGGTAGAGCTTCTGATAAAGTTTAGCTTTTTTCTAACAGGTTTATGAATTTGGGCTCAAAGTATGGGCAGGACCGAAGCACATGGACCGTGTACACTGAAGCCTTGTGGGGCGTCTCTCAGGTGCCCTGGGTGCTTGCATCCCGGTGCCCAGCTTGCTTCAGCTCTCTGAGCTTTTCCCTGCTTACCAGGGGCTTGCAATTAGAAACCCCTCGTGCTTTGTAATTCATGTGCAATGCATAGAACTGGGGTACCCAAGGGTTTGATGTAACCATGAATTACTGCTGAGTGTAAATAATTCTCATCAGCTCTTCCATAAATAAAGTTGTGTCGTTTCCCCCCCATCCCCTTTCCTTTGATACAAGTAGATGGCACGGGAATACTGCTGGGGTCTTGCCGGTGGCCCTGGCTCACAGCAGGGCAAGCTGCACCTGAACCGGGCTTTTTGTCCTCACGTCTCCTCCGAGCCTCGCGTGGGGATGAGCAAGCAGCTGCACTGACATGATAGCAGCGCCATTGCTGACTATCGTGTCAGTGATCTGGGGTCTAAGAAGTCTCTATTCTGGCCTGGAACAAGTTAGTTAGTTATTTTTTTAAGTTGGTTTATACAAAGCTGTTCTCTCCTAAGGTTTTTGAGGCTTGGATCTTGTCTGTCATTGCCAGGATCAATTCCTGTAAGTCTTGCAGCAGTCGGTCTCTCTCTGAGGATGGGGAAGGAGGGGGGCTGCAGGCTTTAGTTGCCTGGAGATTGGCAGCTGTAAAGGCATTTTTCCCTTCTGCGTCATTTTTGTTCTTTGGCATCTCTTCTTCCAATCTCTGTACCCGCTGCGCCCAGTGCTGTAAAACACACAAAGGCGGTCTCTGACTCTTACTGGTTTCTCATCCGTCAAGTTGAGGATAAAATGCCCTTTTCTGCTGCAGAATCCACCAGCAGCATCTCTTTGGAAGCACGTCACAAGCTACTCTGTCACCAACCTCCGCCTTAAAACATAGACTAAAAGATACAAACTTCAGAGAAGGTTAGTTCTAGCCAAAGGACATTCAAAGTTACTTCTAAGGCTCTCCATAACCTCGGCCGCTGCCTGGTGGGTACGGCAGAGTGCTATGAGCTCTCTGGCTGGTAGGAAGAAGGTGGGCAGGCAGAGCTGAAACCAGTTTTCCCCTGGTCCTGCTGCCAGCCCAGCCTCGACAGGTCTGACAGCCTCTGGTGCCTGAGGCAGGATTTTGTTTTAGCACGCTTCATTATATTTCACCAATTAAGATAATATTTTTCAGAAAATAAAAACAGATAAAAATCTTCAAAGTGCGTTTTTCAAGATGAACTGGGACTAACGGGGCTTCCCCTTTTTAAAGTAGATGCGTACCCCCGAGGTGAATGTGTGGTATTGGTCATAGCTAAGATTCTCGAGGTTCCAAACTGACCAAACCGAACATCACAGCATTGTACCGATGGATGTTGTTGTTTAAACAAGTATGAACCTAGTGTGAAAAATGAGACTTAAACTGCAAAAATATCTGAGCACTGCTGGAAGTTTTCCTGCGGCCCTGATTGAATGACTCTCCAGTCTCATGTTGGTTTTACCAAGGTGTTGTACTGACTGGTGTTGCAGTGATGCAGTTCTCATCAGCTCCGTAGGTGATGAAGCTGTTCTCTTTTGATGCTATGCTAAGAGAAAGCAAAGGAGCTGAAAGCCAAAGTATGGTTGGGTACAGGAGCCTCTTCCTTGTTGTTTCTCCTTAAATTGTGGTTTCTGTGGGTACTGACTCTCTTCTTTCAATTATTGTCCAGCAGGAAAGGGAAACAGCTTGACAAGGGAGGCTTTCTTTTTTTCTGTTTTCAACTGCTCGTTGAGGTGGGGTTAACTTCTTTTCTCTGACCCTTTTGGATATTTCCCATTGTTTTCTTACTGGCTTAAACTCCTAAAACTATGCCATGAAAATATCAGCTTTGCTCTTTGTGACTTGCTGCCTGTATCCCCTGTTGTATTTGTATTATTGAAATTATGTTTTATATGCACACACACCCCTGCAGTATTTTAAATCGCCTCTGAATATCTCCGAGGGCTTTTGTTGTGTGTTTTCCTTTTTCTTGTTGTTTTTTTTTTTTAATAACCCTGTCCTCGGGTAGTTGCTAGTGTTATTAGAGCCACCCTGCCACTGAAGGGTGATGTGAAGTGGCAAGTCATCCTCAAGCTGTTTCCAGTCTTTAGGGCCCAATTCTGCAGCTGCTGCCGGGTATCCTGCCTGCGGCAATGAGCCTGCCAGCGTAATAGGGATGCCAGCTCATCTAACTGTGCTTGCAGGATTGGACCCATGGAGAGAGGGCTTTGCTACCGCTTTACAAAAATACATTCAAAAACTTGCATCCAACTGCTCGGAAAAACTCTGAAATTGGGTTCCTGCTGTGTTGTGTTGCTGATCTACATGTTTCCGGACAGTTGGAAAAGTTAAACTCGCATTAGCAGCCTGGGCCATACTGAACAAGCGAGGGGCAGGTTTTCATCCTCGGCTCGCGGCTGTGGGGGTGGAAGCAGGGTTGTGAGGCTCTTAATGTTACACTCGCATCGTGTGTGTGACGATGAAATGAATTGGTTAATGAGTGCCTAAGCATCTGTTCAGCCTCTGGTAGATACTTTGCCAAGGTTCAAGTTCCCTGAGGAGGATTAGCCACCTGGTCCAGTTTTCATGATATACTGACAAAGGGGACACCCACCTTTCATTTTACCACAGAGGATGGACGGATGCAGGAATATTGTTTAGCCAAATGCACAGAGTCCTCGGGAGGTCTGGAGTTTGATGTATTTTTGTAATTTAACGATTACTTAGTAATTGTTGCAATTTGGATTACAGCAGAGCCTGCAACCGCTGTGTATTTTTCTAGGAAGAGTGACATCTACTCGCTCAGCTTGTCTCATGGTCTTGCCAAATAGACTTATTTATTTTCCTTTTTCTTAAATGACACACAGCTCTCTGCTCACAATTATCTCTCTTGCTGTATAATATATAAAATCAATATACACCATAGGGCAACAAGAAATGGTGATAAAAAGAGGTTTTAAGAGAAAAATGAGCATTTCATAGCCTGAACTTACAATTAGGCTTTCCAAAGTGTCTAGATTTCGCTGCATGGACAGCATTATGAGTTGATGAAAGGCCTGCGCTAAAAGGCTTAAATTTATGTGATGGTAGTATCGCTTTACGATGAGCATGATTTAGTAGGGGTTTGACCCATCAGACACATTATAGCAAAGGAACTTGGTATGCTTGAAAGACAGAAATATTACACATTTGTTGCTGAAGTTTGAAATAGCTGGAATCGTCCAACCAACCTGAATTAAGAAAATGAACTGGCTGAAGTCTCAGCTAACTGAGAGGAGGGGGCTTGGCTGGGCTTTTGCCTCTGGCTTACCCGCTGAAGCTGTGCAGAATCACTTTCTGATGTTGCTTTGGAGTTGGGGGGAAAGGAAGGAGGGGTGCTTTTTAACCAGTGGCTTGGTGGATAGGTGTTTGCGGTATAAACCCTGCGGTGAGGTGAGCCTGGCTCCTCCTGCGGCTGGGTACAGGTGTGCTGAGCTACCTGGAGGGGAAGAGACTGAAGTAGGAGGCCAGGATGAAATGCCTCCAGCTGAGCTGCGTTTGAGACCCTGCTGCTGCAGGACCCTGTGCCTCAGGTGCAGCCCCTGAGCAGGCGGATCTGCCCCACGCTGGGGGTGCCGCAGGTGCCACCATGGAGAAGGGCGATGGCTGAGGCAGGGCAGTGCGACCGGAGGAGCTGCACCTCCTCGCCCCTGGCCTTTGTGCAACCGCCGCGGATGTAGCCTGTCAGCGGGGAGACGTGCAAGTATGTGGAGGAATTTCAGAGGCCCGTCTGCTGGATTTGGCAGTGGTTTAGGTGCCCGCAGGGGAGAGGAGACAATAAGACCATTTGTTGGGCTGCTCATCCAGCAAAGTGTTCAGCTCTGAGCGGCTCACAGCTACTCCAGCTGGGGACCTGGACTTCCACACGGCTGCGGGTCAAGGCCCTTCTGAAGCTGAGAGGTGGGAGGATGCGGTTGGGGTCAGCTTATCTTATTCAAAAAATACCTGCGTGCTCAGTGCCCCCGGTCTGCATTTCGGCACAGTACTGGAAATGCATAGAAAGAAGCTACCCTTCCCACTTCGTAGCTCAATAGCTTGTTAATAAAGGATGTAAAAAAAAAAAAAAAAAAAAAAAAAAAAAAAAGTTATGGTTCTGTCTCCCATTTTGGCTTTTGCCAAATTCAGTTTACAGCCTCAATTTTACATCTGCAGTCAGATGACCTCCTTCAACAGTGCTGCCTGCTCTTTTTTCATTTATTTGCTGCATTTGAGTACCTCTAATTCCGCTAAGCATGCTGGTGCAACCTGCTGGTTTAGACAGCCTGCATGCAAAGGGCCTATTTATAACCTGTGTTGCCAAATCGGAGGGTTGCCTTTCTCTGACTGGCTTATGTTATTTGTAGTCATGGGTTTTGGTCCCACATTTTCTTTGGCCTTATGTAGTCAGTGTTGTTTACACAGAAAAAAAGGTGATGTTTTCCGGTAGTGCCCGGGGGGACCTTCCAGTTGGGTTGGACGCCAATGGCGCAGCATCCTCTGCAGTCCTCGGATTTTGTTTCTGAATATTTTTGCCATCAACAGTGAGATTTTTTTAGGTAGATAATGATTGAATAGATAATTTGTGGAATGTGACCAGCAGAACATGCAAGAACAACACAGTAGAAAACTCCCATTATTTTAAGTCACACAGTCGGTCTTACTGCAGTTTCCCTTCCTTGCAGTCCCCAACCAAGAATTACCTTTGTGGGAGCACAAGCAACGCATGTTTCCCCAGCAGAGATTTGCTTTGGTGCAAGCGTCCTTGTGGCTTGAGAACAATTGGTGTGACAAAACTTTATGATGAAAAGGTCATGGTAAATAATGCACAGTGACCATTTTCAAGTTTAAAAAAAACCCCCAACCAACCAAACAAGCAGCATCATGGAAATTGCTTTCCCTTCTTTGTCTCCCCAGCTAAAGCATTTGTTGGAAAAAGCATCTGAGAAATTCTCACAGGTTTCTGAAATCTTTTGCAAGACCAAACATCTGAAGCCGCAACCTTTTAGGCGGGTGTAACAGGACCCACACCGCTCGGTGGGGTTTAGTGCTGCAGCTGGGTCCCTGAGATTGTCGGGATCAGTTTACTGCGGCTGGTTTTGTCTGGCAGATCGTACCAGTCTCCCAGTATGTCTTTTACATACTGCAAAACCATTCATAGTTCATTTGATATTTGCCAGCATCAGCTCAAGTCCACTTTGTAAGTAGTTCTGAATTTCTGCATGTGTTTTAAATATATTGGGCTTGCCAGGAGCGAGAATAAGCAGCACTGGTTTGTTGTCCGTGTCCCCCCCCCCCCCCCCCCTTTCTGATTTTTGTAACTTTTTCTTCTGGTTTGCTTGCTCTAGCATATCACAAGTAGATTTCTTCCGTGCTTTCAAACTGAGGTGTTAAGTCTAAACTGGCCTTTCCTAGGGAGTGGGTGGTTCAATGAGACTGGATGAATGAAAATGTTTTCAGTTAAACATGGCAAGAGAGTAAATAAAAATTGCTTAAAAGAATCTCGCTTGACTGCGTGTGCGCAATCGCGGAGGCACTTAATGGATGAGCTTTTTTGCTTAAGGTTATGTGGATTTTCTTTGCTTCTCTAATCGATTTTGTTATCGACAAGTGTGTCCCACCGCCCAGTGCGTGAACCTATCTGCTCGTGGTAGGTGCTGGGGTGGCTGCGCTGGGGAAGCTAACAGGATCCTTGTTGGCAGTCAAAACTCCTTCCACTGGCTGTGCCTGCCTCGTCATGTTTGTAAGTGCACAGAGGGGGAAAAAATCCTATCTTGTTAAAGACTGAGCTTGTCTGCTGGAAAAATGCCCATTTGCAGGTGAGAAATTGTCTGTCTCAGTTAGGACAAGGGAACTAATTGTTTGGTCCTGTCTGGTTTTAAGCGCTCTGAGCAATCTGGGCTCTACCGCTTCCTCTGGGAGATTATGTTGCTTAATACATCGGAGTATCAGGAAGTTGGTTTCTTGCCCTGGGTATTCAATTTTAGATTTTCTTTAATTTAATCTCATTACTGGAGCTGGTGAGAAAAACAAAATATTTTTCAGAATTGGGGTTTGCTGCTTTCTCAGGATCCGCTAAGCGGTCCACAAACATGCGCGTCTCTGAGGGAAATGTCTGCAGATGACAACCGGGTTATAATGGTTCTGACGGAGCTTGCTCCGGTTTCCTGCAGAGTCCTCATCAGTTTGGCCTTCGAGAGTCCTGACTGGTTTCTGTAGGGTGTTATAACATGTATGACACATTTACACATAATTACTTTGACCTTTCTGCAAATTCTAAGGCTAGTAAAACTTTGTCATGGAAGGAAGTATGTAAAACCGTGAATATTTCTAAAATCTGAGTAATTAGGAGGAGATGGGGGTTGTGTGCATGAGAGGTTCTGTGTCTCGAGCACATGGTGACTCTAGCATCAGCCCTCGCGTGACCGAGGCGGAGATGAGGAATGGTCTCGCACCAAAGCTCATGGCTTGGAGACAGAATACATGAGTTTTGCTCTACCTTACACAGATTTATTTTGTGACCCTGTACAAATCACTTAACCTCTTTCTGCCCACAGTCCGTAAAAGAAGGATAGTGTTTCCCTATCTCACAGAGTGCTGGACACTTAATTCATTAGTGCTTATAAAGTATTCTGAGGTCTTTTAGAGGAAACTGCTGCATGTCCGTGAACTCTTAATGTTGATTCATGTACAGCTCTTGAGGCCTGGGACTTGACTTCCCAGAGCTGAGGTAAAGACTGTGCCTGACAAGTTCATTTTTATCATGGACCTAAATCGCCTCTGTGCTACTCCAGGACTTGCAGAAAAGAAATTCCTTAAGAATATTGAAAATAAATATTGAAATATTTCTATTTTATGACAAATTGTCTGCGTATCTTGAAAAAGATATGCAAAAGCTTCTCATACGCCTTCTGAAAGTGTCTTGACCCCACGGGCTGAGCCCTCTGCTGATTTTGAAGGGAGTAGAGGAAGATGCTGAGAAAAGAGATATTTTTTTCAATCTGCATTTTATCTTCCTATGTTTTCTGGCTAAATATAGCATTGTTAGGAAATATTAGTTATTCAGATAAATGTTACAATATTCAGCATGGTGGGGCATGTCATTTTCCATTGGCATCATGTCATAGGCCACTGTAATATGTCAGAAGTATTTTATTGCAATGGCTTCATCATGTAAATGAGACGTGACGGGTTGCAAATCAAATTTACCATACCTACCTTTAACATATACTAAATGAGCTACCAGCATAGATCAGGCACTAATACAGAGTGTTACTGCAGTGGCAGAGATCTGGGTGCAAATGTTGAGACAGGTCATGAGGGACGAGCAGTTTGATAGTTACCTCTTCCCATGTACATTGTAATACCCTTTATTAACTTTAATTAGAATTCAGTTTCAGCTCAAGGAAGGTGAATACTGGAACAGGTAGTCTGCTGCGGATTCGGACAAGATGGAGTGGAGGTAGAAGTAAGTTTGATAACTGTCTCGTTGCCTTTTGCTTTGCTAGGGCTGTAACTTCTCATCTTTAGCAACACAAAGTATGTCAGACCTGCGCTCTTCCACCATCTCTGCTTCAATCCACGCTTCTAGGAGGATGTCCTCATGCCTACCAGTAATGTGTTGGAAGAGAATAGGTTTCAACCATTATCAGGCTAGTTTTAAACTTTGAAAGTAACAATGAAGAACCTTTAGCTTCCCGTGGAAATCGGTAGCTACTCACCAGAAGTCAAGGTATGCAGAGAAAACGTGCCCACTGCTCGAAATGCTAAATTGCTTTTGTTTGTTGTATGATGAGCTTGGGTAACTCTAAGAAAAGACATTGTTTAGTCATGCTGATTTTGAAGACTTGCTGTTGAGGAATAGCGATGAAGCCAAGAAAATTCATCACACAATTAAACATATTAACATTTATTTCAGCAACCCAGTTTAATCTTAATTTACAGTAAAGCTTCATATATAATTATGATAATTAAGTTATTTGGCAATTGTAGGTTGGAATAAGTTTGTAATAGAAATGTTACAAACTTCTTTGGGTGGCTGAGATTGCTATTAAATTTTTTTGGGGTGGAAAAGGAGAGCCACATCATTTCTGCAAGAATGAAAAATACATGGATTACCAGGTTATTCTCTACAGAAATTCTGAGTTCAAGCCAAGGAAAACTGAAATGCTGTCTATAAATTGAAAATACTAATTTCTAAATGTCAAGATATGTTCCTGTAAAATAAAAAAAATTTAAGTCTATGTCCTGAAAAATATGATAATCTGAGGCTGTTGTGTTTGTAGCATTCAGAGGAGGGAAAAATTACACAGAACAATGCTGAGAAAGCTTAGATTAGGGGAGAAAGGGAGAAGGTGGAGAGAGGGAGGAGGTCAAACGGGGGGTGATTACATGGCCAGTAGGAAAATACGTTCTCAGGGTGAAAAATTCTCTCTACTGGCAGAACTGCTGAAGCAGAGAAGGATGTTTTTACAGGAGATCACTGCACAGCCTTAAACTTGGCCTTGGGCTTCCTTTGTAATGCCATCCCATGGATATGGAAATCTCACAGTAGTGTTGCCCTCTTGACGTAAAATCTAAGATAACGATGCTATGAAGAGTCAGATAAAAAGTGATATGCTTTATTTGCTTCTTGCTTCAAGAGAAAAGAGTATTTCGGCCACCAGGTACTGGCACAAGGATGGCTGGTTGTTGGCTGCAGTGTGCTTCCCCTCTGTTTCCCACAGAGTAAATACTGGTAAAAGGCTGGTGACCTTAGTGGTTTTTCACTGCAGGAAGGCTTTCAAACATCCTTTTTTTTTTCTTAATACTTCAGATATTAACAGACTTCTGTTGTACAAGCATGCTTATATGGTATTGTCTATGCAAATTTTAAGTTGGCAAAGTTGTTTCATCATTTCAGTGGATTCCTTGGTCTTTATAAAATAGTAGACTGCGTGGAATTGTTCAGCTTCCCCTCTTTGCTCATTGGTAAAAAGAAAATCCCAGCTATGTATTTCTAAAGGTTTTTTTTAAAACTTGTTTTAGAATGATCAGAAGGCCTGCTTTTCTTCTCTCACCGTTTCTTGTACCGCAACTTGGGTCATTAGGCAATATCCCCCAATACCTTGTTAGTAATTTTGTGTTGAATCTCTAGTTCAAATAGAAAGGATATTTCAAACTGGGATAGCATTCAGAAGATACTAGCTACAAAAGGAGAATGGACCTTTTTTGGGGACCTCCATTCAAAAACTATTGTTCTCGTCATTCCCAACTGTAACCTGCAGCTCAGCAGTGAGTTGCTGTATTTGTTTGCAACACGTTAGACAGAAAAATACCTACTTGATTTGTCAAGAAACATTAGCAGTGAGCAGAGCGTGTCCAGAGAGCTCTGGGCACTATGGGGACACAGGAGGAGTTGATCTAAACCCGATCGATCCGATTTGGGTCCTGACCAGGCTGCCGGATATCTGGGGACTCTGGAGAAAGCTACAAAGCCCGGAAACTCTGCCTGGATAAAAATTTCTGGTGGAGGAAAAGAAAGAGCAGCTGGGGAAACCCAAATGTCAGTAAGTTGCTCATTGGGCTGCAGACAGTGTTTTCGGTCATAACACAAGAGGTATTTGATGACTCCAGAGGGATTTTGAGAGTTGTCAGTGGTCTGCTCTCCAAAGCGCTTTGGATACTGGATTATGCTATTATTAGTTGTGCATTATTTGCCGTTCTTCTGAGTAATTCCAACACAATGTAGATGCAGGATCTCAAGTATGGGGAAGACAACAATGGGCAAGTCTGTTGGCTATCCCTGCCTTAACAGGGTTTGCATGGTTGGCAAAGACACAACAGAGGAAGATTTTTAGACCCACTTCTGTTCGGGGAAGGAGGCGAGGGTGTGCACACCCAGGATGGGCTGTCAGCTGTGGGACAGCGCAGGGAGGGGTAGGCGGAGGACCGCAGATCTCACAGCGGGGTGGAGGTAGGAAGGAGGAGGTGTGTGTGAGAAGGGGGAAGGAGAGGTCCCTGTGGCAAGACTCCCAAGTTGAGCATAGGGCTGCGGTGAAAAGGGGAAACAGGGCGTGTTTCATTCCCTTGAGAAAATGCTTTTATTTTTTTTTAATGTTTCTTTTGTTTGACAAGTCAGGTCACGTATGCTGATACTCAGGTGTAAAAAGCTTGCGTGCTTGTGTTGATCTTGGAAGTCTCGGGGCTGTGAGAGTGGAGGCAAACTGCAGCCTGGCTCAAAAAATGGATCTCTCTCCATTTTTATGCTGTCTATTTTTCCACTGTGTTTTTCTCTTCCCCGAAGAGATGTCTTCTCCTTATTCCTGTCTCACTCCACTCTGCGCAGGCAGACATTGGGTTTTAGAATATCTGTTTAAAAGCAAAAAGTGGTTTTAACTTGTTTGTTTATTCATTTTGGGTAGGCATGACGTGTTGAGAAATGGAAAGCTGCAGCAGCATATAAAAATGCCCAGACCTGCACCACTTCTTTTTTTTTTTTATCCCCGTGTTACCAAGGATAGGGAAATAACTGTTTTGCGGGACATAAGAGAACGACGAAAAACCCCTTCAGCTTCTCCCCAGGCCACAGTCTCACCCGTGTGCTGTCGGCAGCATCCCATTCAGACAGGTTTCCTTAGACAGACATGTGAAGTTATTCTGAACCTTGACGGGAAGGGGAGACGAGCTTTGTCTTCTGTAGTTAGCTAGTGGGCTCCCCTCTATTAATAGCTTGTGTTTGACCGCTTTTCATTCAACATTGATGTTGTGCTTAATAGAATGTCGTCTATTTTCTGTGAAGTAATTGTGTGGTACTGGTGGAACTTGGACACCGCCCTCCCGTCCCGTGGCAAGTCCGGGTTTGACCCCGCAGCTGCCTTCCTGGAGAAGCAGCTGTAGGTGAGGATCTGCCCGCAGTGCCGCAGCCAGGGGCCACGACCAAATGCTTAGTTTTAAAGTCGGGTCCTGTAGCACTCTTGGTTTTCATCAGGCTACAGGATAGTTAGTGAAAATGGAGAACGAGCTCCTAACGTACAACCTCTTGGAGACAGTAACGTGGAAGGACTGTCTCTGGCTGCTAACTGTTATGAATGAGGCCCCAGGAATTTTATGTCTCGCAGTGAGAGAAAATGCTCGATGCAAACTTTAATCAGCCTGCATGGATTTGTTACTGGAGATAACAGGAAAAGATAGGTCCTTGCGAGGTTGTATTTGTTCTTGGCCGTAGGTGGGTGTTAAACTTTCAAGAGCCTTCTTTTTGTTTGAATTCAGCTTGAATGTTTAGCTCAATTTATTTTTGAGTAACTAGAGTGTTTGGAAGCTTAGGGTGGATAGAGAGAGATAGACTACAGCTGGTAATAATAGTAGAGCCTTTTATGCTGTCAATTTAACAGTTGTAAAACAATTAGGGAGAATTATGTTAATAGCAGGCTTTGTTCACACTTTCCTTGCCCAATTTTCCTTTTTTTTTTTTTGTGACATGCCTTTCCTACCATGCTCTGAGAGCACGTAAACAGTAGAGCTCTGTGTATTTGTATTGTGTATGGTCAGTGTTACCCATTAAACCATGGCTGGATGTAGATCTTCTAAAATTTTCACAAATCAATTTTCCAGTGCTTTGGCTATTGCATTTTAATGTGGCTCCTTCTAAACAAACAAAGTCATGTTTTTGGGAAGCTAAGACAGGATAAGAAGTGATTTGTATGGGAAATGGTGGCTGATTTGCTCGGGCTGCTGCAGCTGTTTCCTTCTGTGATACGAACAAAACCCCTTCAAATCAATCGGATCCATGTTGGCTGAGCCCTGCTACCCACGCAGAGGGGCAGCCGAGCTTTTCCCCGCTCCGGTGGGAAAGCAGTTGTGCCGAGGCCTGTTGACCCACGCTGAGATGTTGCTTTCTGTTGCTCAGCTCCTCCCAGTTCTAGACTATGGTACGGATCCATTTGTACTGAGGCGGATCCGGATGGATGTCTCTTACAGATGGTGAAGTCCACGCTAAGGGCATCTCTTGCTCCTCTCCCATATCAAGTTGTAGAGCTGTTTGCCTGCATCTTTCTTCCTTTCCTGCGCTCAGGGCTCTTCCAGCCAGAGCCCTCGGCACCTTGTTGCCTGGTTAGACAGCCTCACCCATCCTCGAGACTGTTCCTCCTGTTGATGCCGCGTAAAGGTCTTAGCACTGCACAGGAACAGTGATCTAAAATGAAGGAAGTAAATACTCTATCTTTTCTATTCAAAATGTAGAACGATTACATTGAAATTAAGAGCATCATCATAGTTTTTTTTTTTTACCCTCAGTCCCAAGGGAGGGAATAGTTCTGAAAACCTGCATGCTAAATTCCTCCCTCCCCCCAAAACAATGCATACACGTAGGTGATCCTTTAAGAAAGAAGGAATCCCAAACTCCATTTACCTTGACAGCTGTCACTCGGCACTTGTAGTTGTCATGATAGTGTGTAGTTTTTCATGAATTACCAGCACCAGTGTTTTTTCTTTATCAGTCATCAGCTGGGCCATTCAAAACGGCTTCTGGCAGCTCATCGGGGAGATCGGTGCCATTGAATCGTGCCCTATCAACTCCCCCACCTCCTTGTGTGACAGTGTTTACTGCCGTGCCTTTTTCTGTAAATATTACAAGCAGTGCAGTAACAGGAGGGATGCGTGGGAATGAAATGGCTTAACCTTGTAACAGTTAGCTGGGATGGCAGGTCTGCGCTGACTGATAATTCGCAAGTCCTCGTGTTTCAGTTACTTCGCTAAATAACATGTAGACAACCCACTTTGAAGTCTTGTATATGATAGTTAATTAGACAACATTTAATTTGGCTTAACATTTGTGTCAGTTTTGTGGAAGTGAGCCTCCATAATTAGGGAATACAGATCAGGTTTCTGTCAGACTTATAACCTCTCACTCTAATTTAATGCTCACTCCTCTGGTGCTGTGTCACACTGGGTGCGCAGGAGTTTTCCCCCCCGCCCCTTGTCTTTTCCGCTTGAGTGGTAAGAAAGTTGCCCGTATTACACAACTGACAGCAAATGGGATCGTTCGTGGAGATGTAAGGGCATATGATTTGCTAGTGTTTAACAGTGAACTCGCCCATCGAAACAAATTACATGACTGGAATCGGTGTAAATAATACATTTACACAAGCCTGGAATTTAGTTAAAACTCCTCTATGTATTGAAGATGTCCAGTGCAGCCTTCTGTGATGCTTCTCAGTAGAGCTTCATGTGCAAAACCTACTATGGAATTAACACCTTGTAATTAGGAAGGCATTTTCCGGTCCGTTTGAATAGGCCTTTAAGAAAGGGGTGCATTCTGTTTGAAAATACTTCTGTCTGGGATGATTAAAAAATCAGATGCTGTTTGTTGCAGTTTAAGTGTGACATCAAGTCCGTACACAGAGGCACATTCTGCTTAGTATTTTTGGTGTCTAGAACAAAAAAAGATGGTCTTAGGGGTTTTGCCATTTGAAAAATTAATATATTACCCACCAAAGTCTCCCTGATGATGCTTTTACTGGTTTGTTCTAAAGTTACAGTCAAATGTCAAGACGTAGCTCTTACCCGATTGTCTGTGGTGAGGACAAGACATTTCTTTAAAGATAAAAGATCCAAATGTAGCAGTTTTAATCGATATTTGCCTTTCCCATGTGAAGGGGGATTTTGGGCAGACGCTCTTCGTTACCGTATGCAAGCGGAGTGTCTGTCAGGCATCACGCTGCTTTGAACCTGATGTACGTAGTTTGTCTCTAATTAGAGAGGAAACCACTACTTTTTCTCCGGCTTGCACTGGTTATCGCCTGTGAGGGAGTAGCTGGTGATGCTCTGTGGTGAAGCGCTGTGCACCAGGGTGCTCTGGGGCCGCCCGGACTGAGACAGCTCCGCCAAGGACTCAGCTCAAGCAGCTATTTGCTGCTAATCAGGCCGTGGGGAGTGTTCAGCAGAGAGCCTTTAACTAACTGGCATAAGGTCTCTTCCACCCCCGCCCTTTCCCTGCTGTGGAATTTTCTTTAACATTCCTGCTTCATTGATTTATTTTATTTTTTTCACTTGGAGGGAAGTAAGATGGAAACCATTTGGTAGCAACCCAGCCCTAGTTTGTCCTCGATTCCTCATGAAGCTTTTCCTTCAGAGCAGTTGTTTCCCGCTGTTTTCAGCTTGTCGTTTTGGACCCAGAGCTGGAGGAGGAGTTCCGTGACCAGGAGCTTGCCAGTTCGGAGCTTGCTGCATCAGTTAATTAGCAAAAGACAGTACTTTTTCCTACAAGCTTTCCTTTACTCACAGCCTTACTCTGTCACAGCCACAACGTTACTATTGCCCATCACAGTCCAGGGAGGCTTTGCTCTCCAGTGTCTGTGCTGGTGGGTTGCAGAAACCATTTCTGGGAAGCTGAGCTGGTCCTGCGATTTGTGTGTTGCTTTTCTGAACACATCAGAAGTGTTTGGGTATCTGCAGCATCCTGAGGAAATACTGGATGGATCTAATCTGAGTTTATACTGATTTTGTGCATCGAGATACGATGTAATTGCAAGTTGTACCACGAAAATACGTACCAGACCAACAGCACCCGGTGTTCGGATTTTAATCAGCGCAGCTGCTTTCTGACCGGTAACCATGATGCTGGGCAGCGCATATAAAGGAGTGAACATATTACCTTGCTAATTTGCTATTATGAAAGGGGAACTCCCTCACTATAGTGCGGTGACCCTCCCTTAGGATGAGTTTTGCACGTAGTCGAGGTTGTTCTGCTGTTCCCAAAGATCTGAACTTTCCCAAATGCAGATGTCAATTTTGGTCTCTGTGAGCGAACAGTGATCGTTGTGGCTTTACTGGGGTACATAACTGACCAGTGAAAATTTGCTACACAGATTTATTAAGTGAAACTCTAGACTTATATGTGGTCATTCTTGTCTCTTCTGTAAATCCTTGAGACCATGCTTTGCATGGAAATCAACATTATGTCATCTTAGTCACAGAGCATTTTCTTTTTGTAGTAAATTATGTCCTGTGTCATTTGGGAAGTCGTACCCTGCCAATTTTTTGAGGGGGGAGGGGAAGTAATGTCAAGTTATTTTCTTCAAAGGCCAGAAGTAGGAACAATTAGAGTAATAATTGTAATGAAACAATTTCTCTTTATAAACAAATGTTGGATAACAGGGTTGCAGAGCATATATCTGTGGATTGCATTAAAAAAAAGGTTGTATTTTTCTCGCGCATCCCGTAATAAATGTTTGCAGGCTGAAGAGGAGAGGTATGCAGCATGCTCTAGACGAGAACCCTCCTAATGCTGAAACTTGGAATTTAGTGGGAGATGAAGCATCAAATATGTGGGAAAGGAAGGAGTTTAATAACACTGCCCTGAGCGTGAATTACTTGGATGCGTAATGGATTGTATTTTGTATAAACACAGTGCTAATAAGATGAGTTTAGCTGTAGTGCCAATACCCCTCTGACGTCCCTCCTAGACAGCCAAACTCATTTCCCTGACGGATTACAGAGCTGTAAGGCTCAGCTTGCCGCTGTGAGCAGTGGCCTGCACCAGGTGTTTGGGGCTGGGGGGCAGGAACCCTGCAACACTCCGACTCGGGAGCGTAGTCTGAGTCTTGGGGTAGTAGTGAGCGTTCAGAAAAATTCTTCCTCTTGCTGAGACTTGCTTGTTTATTTGATACAGAATGTGTGTAGGTTTCTATTTTTTTTTAAAGGATTTCTCTGTGGAAATAGATGAATGTTGCTGTAATAACTTTGTTTTGCAGAATCCTTTCCCTGAGAAAGATACTATACAAGCTTTGAAATGTTACAGTCTCCAGCATCGTACATGCTTAGGATCCCTTATGTATCAAATATAGTTCATGGCAAACCTAAAGAATTCAGTGTCCTATTGAAAGGCCCTTTATGTCTTGTCTTTGTTCAACAGGGAACAAAGTTTGTCATCCTGAGACACCAGACCTTTGACGAGGCTCAGGTAACCTCTGACAGTGCGCACGGTGCTAACAAAGAGCCCCTGTCAGCCTTTGTAGAAGATGTTGAGACTTCAGTCAGCGTTGACTTTCCAGAAGATGAGGAGCGTGTTGGTGAAGTGCTAGACTGTGGTTCTTCGGATCTATCGGTTCATGGAGGAACAGAGGAAGCTCAGCATGAAGATGAAAAGATGACAGCGGCAGCAGCATCCCAGAAGTTGTGATCACACGGGCAGATGAGGTGGGTGATAGACAATACTTGATATAAAATTCCTTTTTATCTTATCTGATTTGTATTCTTGGCTGTGATCAGAAATATAGCTTGTTTCTAATTAATTCTCTAATTTTCTTTTATTTATATTTTGAATTTAGCAAAATTCTATTTCATGTTGGAAACATTCTCCATCTAACCCAAAATGCATTAAAAAGGCTATTTGCTTTAATCAGCAGGATTTTTAATCTTATTATATGCTCCTCAAAAATGAATATTTCTTTGTATTGTACAGTACGTATTTACATAAATTAGTGTTATCCTTGGTTATTTTGCCAACCATAATTTATACGCTTTTTAGTTTTATCATAAAATAAAATCTTGCCTCTGATATTCTGGGACCATTTTTAGCATCATAGCAAATTACCTTGGGAGGAACTATTACACAGTCAGTGAACTATCCTACTTGAGTTTAGAGGGAAAAAAAAAAAACCCAAAAACCTAAAATGTGTATCAAATGCTCAGCTTCCACCGATGAATCCAGTCTTTCTCTTTTACTGTATCCTGTAAGTCAACCTTTGCAGGCTTTTGAAAACTGCAAATCTGTAAAAATTCGTAGTAAAATTCACCTGAAAAGTAGAATATTTTTTAATGTGTAGTTCTTTGAACAAATGCAGAATTCCTTGCCTCATTTAACTATTTTTTTAAGTGTTAAGATTATTTTCTCATCCTACCAGGTTTGTTTGTTTATATATTGTTTCTACAGAAGGTTCATTTCAAATAATGTGTTCAGAAATGCTGACAAAACATTTGTCAAGAATTTCTTTGAAGTAACGCTGCAAGTACCTAATCTTACAAGGTACTGCTAAAGGGAGCTCTTGTCTGTGGGACAGATGGAGGCCCTATGTCCAAATGAGTTGTATAAGCTCTCCATTTCACCGCCACAAACTTGAAATATAAAAATATAATGAAAAAACTTGCTACACCTCCCTTTCTTTTCTCTGTAATTTTATGGGCGTTTGGGGAAAGAAATAACTTTGCTGTTACTGACCTGTTACTGACCAATTCTCTGTACCTCGTGGTATTGGCTTGCCTGTAGATGGGAGGAGAGAGTGACTTGATTGACTTGCATTCCCAAGATGCTTCTCTCTGAGGTTAGCATCACGTGGAAGTCTGCCAATCCTTATCTGAAGAGTCATTTAAGTTTATGGGGCCTCTGAGAGAATTGGCAACGATATCTCTAATGATAAAGTTATCGGGTTCTGGGCAATTACCTTGTTTGACCAAGTCACTGAAAGTTTGTTGCTTTCCCTAGTGCCTGATGGCAGCTGAGTCATGAATGAAAGATTGGTTTGAATGGGCTCCAGTTGGTGATGGCCAATTAAGGAAAGCAACTGGAATACCCGATATAGTCCCTAACATGCTGAATTTCGGGTTTTGCTGGAGCCCAGGTACAGCTAGAGCACTTGTCCTAGTGCTCAGTGTAAGACTTACTGTTTATTGGTGCACTGACTAAAATAGGACTGAATTCCAGGGTTATCCCTAAAGATGCAGCAGCTCGTACTGCCTCAGGCTGGTCACCTGAAGTCCTTCAGGGCTCCTGGTGACTGTTGGATGCACTGATAGTAAGAACAAGAATAAAAGTTTGTAGACTGTAAGATAACAAAAGCCCAGGGAAAATGATGCTGGCCAGTTGCCAAAGACATCTACTGTCTCACGGTTGCATCGCTTTCCCTTGCTTTTATTAAAAGCTAGCAGCTCTTGCTCCCCAGAGATTTTCCGTGGGGAAACCAAGGGTTGTGTATCCTACGGTGTCTGTGGCTGAGGAGCTTAATGCGAGGGTGTATCATGTAGTTGGGGGCTGCTAAATTCCTCGTCTAACACTACTTTTCTGCTTCATGCATACTGATAGGCAGGACGTTGCAGTCCAAATCATCAGTAGCTTTTATTCAAGAGCTAGAGATGAATGACAATGGCATTTCCTATTTTTAAAAGAAAATATGAATTTGTACATAAGTTATTCAAATTCTTACCTAGACATCAATGATAGCGTTCCTAGTTAATAGGAATGGATATTTACTGTAATGTGCTTTGTCTTTCAGAGGAACATACCTGTTTTCAAAGTGTCTGTCTCCCTCATTTTGGGCACAAAGCAGTATTTTTCTTTGTTAAGCGTTTATGCACTTAGTACCTGTTACTGATGTAGCATATATGTCATGAATTACACATGCAAGCAGGTATCTCCTCTTGGTGTGGGTTGGCTAGTACAAAACATATGGGCACCAGAAATGGTGTCTGAGCCAGGAAATGATGTTACATTGTACATGTAGCACAGGGATATAACCTTTTGGGGGGTCATTGGGAGAAATTGTGGTTTTACATAACAGGATTGTCTAGACAGTTTTGTCTGTTGATTCTAGCCATGATGTATGTGAGAAACTCAGCCATGTTTTTTGGGGAATGCACATCTCAAACTGCTCTTAAAATGGATTCAAGTGCTGATGATGACAATTGCATTCCGCTTAAACCAGCGTGTAAAATAAATAAGTCTGGCATTGGTGTTGGATTTTAAAAGGGACTGGAAATCATTCTCTTACGTGGGGAAAAAGCCTTCGCTACTTGTGTAGCAGTAGAAATTCTTTGCTTGAACGGGACTATAGAAGTAGATGAATTTCTGAATTTTGAAAGCATTGTCTTTACTCTTTGAATTGAACTTGCACCGTATGTCGGTCGTGCAAGTTTTCTTTCTGTCCTAGCACACCTTCGTGTCCCCACCTGCTCATGTGGCTCTGCAGCTCAGTGTGGGACAGAAAACAGTCATTCCTAAGACCAGGTTGCAGAAACAAAAGCTCAAAGGGTAGCTGACAAAGGGGGTCTGTAACTGCTGGCCTGACACGTGGTGTGGATATAGCCATGTTGGCTTCTGCTAATGCCATAGCTAAGCAGGCTATAAAAGTGGGGGGTTAGCGTGTAGTGAACCCTGTACTGCTGCAGTTGCATACCTCGTGGCATCTCATCTGGGTGGTTTAAATCTGCTTGGGATGTGTCTGTTGAAGGCATGTTGCTGGTGGTGTACATGTGATGTAAGAAAAGGGGGTACAACCTGCAACTGATTTATTAGTAGTTTTCTTCTATTTATATAGACAGATATTGATATATCTAGATACTGCAGTAACTCATCTAGGAGCGTTAGTTATGGGTTAGGGATATGGTGTGTGGAGTAGCGGGTTCTGGCCCTGAAAAATATGCAGTCTAAATAGGAGTCAAAGTACTGATACAGACAGTTGAAAATAATTTTGCTTTTTTGTGGCCTGTAGCAGTATTTAAAGACGGTGAAGATTCTTGATATCTTATCAGTTTGAGTCCTATTATTATGGAACTCTGTGGTTATACATATTTCAGCATCTTCTTTTCATGTCTCCCTACATCTTCATAACTGTTGGACAAGTTAGTACATGAGATGCCTCTTTTTATGTGTGCTAGATGTTGTAGATTTTTCAAGGGAGGGAGTAATTAAATGACTGTTTCGGAGGAGTTTGCTGCTGCACTAATAACTTATCTGTAGGCTTATTAAAGTAGTTGTTTGTACTCTAAAATGACTAAATAACTGTTGGATAATCTCAAAATTACAATAAATCATAATTCCTCCTGGATGGGGGCAACTATGACTTCTGGATGTGCCTAACTGCTGATGTCTGACAGTTTTAAAAACCATACTTGCGTTTACCTGAAGGAGGGCACAGGAAAATAATTAAAATTCCTGCTATTGTGCATTCTGCATGTTCACACTGTGGCTATGTTCCTGTTGTTGTACCATCAGCCGGTGCTTGAGCAGTAACTTTAGCTAAAGGGTGTTGGATGGAGACGAACAGCAGTTGGATCAATGAAATGTTCCTAAAATAAGCTCCAATGCCTGGTTTTTATTACAGCCTTAAGGAACAATTTAATTTTGCCTTGGAAATGCATCTGATGCGACCATTTCTTCCTGGGATTACCAAGAAGATTTTTACCTTCCCTTCTGCAAATGACTATTCCTCATACTTGGTGACCAGCAACTGTGTGCATACTGTGTGCATGTCTGTGGTGGGTTGACCTGAGCTGGATGCCAGGTGCCCACCAACCCGCTCTATCACTCCCCTCCTCAGCAGGATGGGGCGGGGGGAGAAAAGATGGAAAAAACTCGTGGGTCGAGATAAAGGCAGTTTAATAAAAGCAAAGGCCGTGCGTGGAAGCAAAGGAAAATGAAAGATTTATTCTCTGCTTTCCATCAGCAGGCAGTGTCCAGCCAGTTCCTGGGAAGTAAGGCTTCAGGATGCGTACTGGTTGCTCTGGAAGACAAATGTCGTAATAACGAATGCCCCCCCTTCTCTTCCTTTCTCTTGGCTTTTATTGCCGAGCGGATGTCGCATGATATGGAATATCCCTTTGGTCAGTTTGGGTTGGCTGTCCTGGCTATGTCCCGTCCCCCCTCCAAGATCTTTCCCAGCCCACTGGTGAGGGGGGATGTTGGAGAGACAGCTCTGGTGCTGTGCCAGCACTGCTCAGCAGTAGCCAAAACACCGGTGTGTTATCAACACCTTTCTAGCTACCAATAGCAGCTCTCATAGTGCTGCGTATGGGGAAAATCAACTCCATCTTGGCCAGGCCCAATACAATGTCCTAGAGGAGTTGGAAACAGGGTAGCCAGCCCTGGCGGGATCAAGTATTTCTAGCAAAATCACAGGCTTTACAGTAGACTTAATTACACCATCTGTTAATGAGTCTACATTTTGGGAGATGGTTGGGAAAAAAGGGCTCCAGGCTAAAAATAATTTGAGAGCAAGTGCTTAGTGCAATGCTCCTTAGCCTTGGAAAAACTCTGTCTCAGAATGAAACAAGGGAGATTTTTTGAATGACAGCAATGAATATCCTACCCAAACTGAACCAAAGGCATAGGAAATAGAGCAAAATGTACATCCGCTGCTCTCCCCTGCCACTGGAAGTGTGTGCACTGAGGGATGCTGGCACCTGAAGGAATGTGACTGAAAAAACAGGACAGTTTTGTGTCCCATTAGCAAAACGTATGAGGTACCTTTTCCCTGTTGCTCACTATGTTGTTACTGTTTCTTCAAGGCTACATCTGAAGTCAGAGTGCCTCATGGGCCAGATGTGCCAACTCTGTTCTCTAATGACAGCTGTTTAAATCCTGTTTGCGCTTTTTGCGCTGGTCATTCTCTATCCCAAAACAGTAAGGTCATTGGGGGAACCCAACGGTGTTAGTTTTGGAAGAGGACTTGAGGGGATGAGGACTGAGGCGTAATAACAAGTTATAACTGAGCATCAGGGCAGCCTCCTACTTCCAGATCACCTTCATTTGTTGTTTTACTTTTCTTTATAGAAAATAGACCCACAACATTTCTTTTGGGGTTGACTTTTTCTGAAGGAACGAAGCAACTTTAGTGCATAGTGCCTGTGGGAGTTACAGAATCATTAAGGTTGGAAAAGATCTGTAAGATCAAGTCCACCCATCAACCCAACACCACCATGTCCCGCAGTGCCACATCCACATGTTTTTTTTTAACACCTCCAATGATGGTGACTCCACTACCTCCCTGGGCAGCCTCTTCCAATGCTTCACTGCTCTTCCTGTAAAGACATTTTTCCTAATATCCAGCCTAAGCCTCCCATGGCGCAACTTGAGGCCGTTTCCTCTTGTCCTATCACTTGTCACTTGGGAGAAGAGACCAACACCCACCTCCCCACAACCCCCTTTCAGGTAGTTGCAGAGAGCGATGAGGTCTCCCCTCAGCCTCCTCTTCTCCAGACTGAACAACCCCAGCTCCCTCAGCTGCTCCTCAGAAGACTTGTGCTCCAGACCCCTCACCAGCTTCAAGTTCGCTGGCAGGTGTGTGCTTAACTCCCCTAAACCACCTTGCAGACGCTGACATCACGCATGGTCTTCCTCCTCAAAGTGAGAAAGACAAAGGGCTATGAAATCATCCAGGACACTCCATTTGCAGGGAATAGTGTAAAGTGTCCATGTTGGGGAATACCGTTTCAGTATTCAAGACATTGCTCCCAGGCTGCATTCCTAGGAGACTGACTTTTTGCATGTATAAGATTTCACCAATAGCTTGGTTTTATTAAAATTAGCCATTTTCCATTGAATTAAAGCGGTATAATGAATTAAAAAGTAATAGTTTTATTTGAAAAAACTTTTCTACATTTCAGTGACTTGAAACTGAGCCCCATAAAACCAATTTCTGATTCTATTTCAGTTAAATGTATTTATCTTGCTGATGTATGTGGTATGGATTACCATACCATATTTTAACATGCTCTAACAACATATCAGCAGATATGTAAAAAAGTGAGTTAATAACATAAATGTCTGCTATCATGCTGCTTTGTAAAACCATTCTTAATTTAATCCATACACTAAGTGTGCTTTCCAGTTACAAAAATTTATGATAAGTATCAGGCAGAAGTGAAACCGTGATACAGAATTGTGACTGATGTAAAACAGACATGCGAAATGAGTAGCATTAGGACACTTACTTTGAAGTTTGTTAAAACCAGTAAAGTGATATCCACTTTAAGTGAAACCTGCTGTTACAGATACCTACTGGATTTTGGGAACACTTCACTTTTGAACTTATCCCTTGCACTCTGCTTTAGCATTTAATATGTTGTGGGTTTTGGTTTTTTTTTTAACGTAGCAGGGAAAAGTAAAACAGCTGACCTACTCAGATACCTTATTATCTTCGCTCACAGACAGATAATTGAGTATATTCAGTATCTGGGAAAAGAACATTTCTTTAAATACCTTTGAGAAATTAGCTTGATATAACAGTGTAAAGTTGAAACAAATAGCAATTTACTCCTATTCAGTATGGTGCTATTGCCAAATGTGAATAATGGAAGAAATATTGAGTCATTTAAGAAGGGATTTGAGAATGACAAAGCAAATGAGAGCAGTTAGGTTGGTCAATCTGAGTAAACTTTTTAGCATCTTGTTGACGTTGTTGGCAATGATTTGAACTGTAGGGATCGATTGCAGGCTTTGTGAACCTTTCCAGTTAAATGGGCAGGTGGGAGGAGACAGGTGTCTCCTCCAATTCGTGCCCATCTATTTACGGAGAATGGGCAAAGCCCTGGCTTCCTGAGCACGGCTGAGATCCCACTGACAAACAGTTCAGCATTGCAATATCTAATATTTACCTAGATAATAAATATATCTGTATTTATGTTGCATGAAGACTTATTTCTATTTGAATTGTATCAGTGCTGCATGAAATAGGGCTGTGAATTACAGGACTGTCATTAACCAGAATGCTCTTCAAACACTGGCGCTGTATTTATGCATATATTCTCAATAGGGGATTCTACATGTTTAATAGAACTGAACGTACCAGAATTCTCCCTGACTCATAAAAGCAATAACATGGCCATCTGAAATGGACTGCAAAAGCTCATTTTTGGAGAGGTCAAGGCGGGCCGCGTTCTCCATGACCTGTTAATCACCCAGAGGGTATACACATACTGGTCTTCTGACAACAAGAGTGACGGACTCTGTATGTCTCCTTAGATATGTACATTTGCATGTAAAATGATAGACAAAAAACTCAGGCTGACGACTTTGCTCATAAGAAAGACCATTTTAATAATGTGCGTTGTTTGAGAGACACGTGTTAGTGTGTTAATTGTATGTGTTCTGTATCAAGACAAATAACATTTTCCCTGTCATAAACTTCCAGAGTTTGTTTAGGGTTTCTCCTGGAAGGGATTTTGGTTTTTAATGTTAATTTCATAAACTAAAGTGACTATCTTTGGGCAAACGACATGACTTCTGGGAGGGCCACATCTAATGGATGCCAGTGGGTGGAGTGTCTTCCGTTTACCAATAAAGCAGTGCCTGAGCTTTGCAGTTCTAATAACTAGTAACAAGAAATTAAAATATAAATTCCACTTAATTGTCCAAGGAATGATTCATGAATTGGACATGGTCACTTTTTTCCTAAGAGGAGAAGGTTTAGTAGCCCTAAATGTATCTTAGTGTCTTTGTCACCTCTGGTTCCCTCTTGCTGAGTGTTTTCAGTAGCTTTCGTGACTTTTCCCTTAGTTTCTTTCAATCAAGAGGGAAGTTTGTACAAAACCAATGCCATATAATCTACAAGACCATTCTACACATGTGTAGAATGTTCTGAAACGTATATAATTAGCCACGTATAGACAACTTGGAGAAAAGTAATTTGCAAAATGAATTAATTTAGAAGGAAATCTAGAGAAACAGTGTCTGCCTCATTGTGGCAGTGGATAAAGAGAAGGAATTTCTTGAATTTTAAGCTTGCCATATATAATTTTGTTCATTCCAGTAGGCTGCGTGGATGCAATTATCTTCTGTGTGGTGGCTTGTGTGTGTTCTCTTCTACCATATTATCCAGCATCCAGTGATCTAGTCCAGTGAATCTGAAACAGGTGACTTGGGAATAAGCTAAATCCAACTTGGTGCTGCCCCTCAAATCCCTTTTTGTGTACTGATGTTTATTTTTTGAGGACAGTTGGCTGGAAGGAAACAGTCAAATCGGAGCTGACAGAGTGGAAGATAGTTTGCTGTGTTCTGACTGACGTGGAATTTGATCCCTTTCTGACAAGAACAGCACCCCATTCGGTTTGCTTTAGATCACACATTTCTTTTCAGAACCCGTTGTCAGAAAGCTGCTGAATAACTTTTTCAAGAAGAGTGTTTGACAAGGAGCACGGTAGCAGGAACAAAGGCACCTATCTGTTTTACTACTACTTTGTTGAGATGCCTGACTTAAAATCGTACGTCATTTCCCATATAAGAATGGAAATTTGGAGCCAAACCTGCTTTAGCTGCTTTGCCTAGAGAAAGTCAAAAGTGGGGATGAATTTGGCCTTACCTCTTGCCCCAAAAGCCTTTGTTTGCAGAAGTGGAATCACTGATGGCCACAGGGTCAGGCTGAGACCCAGAACTACTTTGGCTGTTCTGGACAGGATCCCCTTGTTGTCTTGATCAGTTATGGGTACCTCGTGCGAACGTGAGGGTTCAGGACGTTTTCTTTCTGTTACCTAAACTAGCTTATTCAATATTTCCCTCGTGTTGGTTCATTTTTAGATATTCCTTCTACGTGACTGACATCACTCATTGCAGCTTCCTAAAGGCATCTTGGTAAAATGTCTTGTTCCATCTTATGGAAAATACTAAATGCACAATATTCTTCCTAGATACCTTTTCACCCTGAGCATTGTTTACTGAACTGATGTAACACAGTCAGTGGTCAAACTGGAAAAGGATGTTTATATCTCATAAAGCCTTCCTTCGCCTATACACTGTTAGTTTTCTCTCTGGAGACCTCCTTGGACTCTTCCAGCTTATGTTTGTGTGTGAAAGATTTCCACAGATAGGCAGGAGATCAGGCTAGAATGCTACTTGTCATTGTCTTTAAGCTGCTTTTGTATTTTTCATTGCTGTTTGTAGCTCAATAAAAATTGAAAAATAAATTATCGGTAACTTTAGAGGTATGTTAGCTAGAGTTTGATGAACTTTGTTTTCAAGAGGTGGTTCAGTGGTGAAGAGAAAATGGACTCTGCATCCTGATAGGACTCTCTTTCTTGGAGAACAGCAACAATGGTGTTCTCAGAAGTTGTGCTTCAGAGTGGTATTTCAGTGGCCAAAGCAGAGGTGCTGTAGAGGTGACCATTCAGACAAATGCTGAAAAACTGAAGTCTGGCTATGAAGAACTGCCCTGTGGGTGGTGTGAGGACAGCTCGGCATAGTCCCTGGGGGAGGTCCTTTGCTCCAAGACAGCCTGTTGAGGTGAAATGCACATTTCTTTTTTTAAATGTTGGGATTTATTACTGTGCTGGACTGGCATTTTCTTTCTTTAAAACAAACAAACAAACAAACAAACAAAAAAAACAAAAAAAACCCCAAACAAACCAAACACCAAAACAAAACACCCAGAAATCAAAAGCTTGCAAGATTTTAAAAAAATTAAAACTGCCCTCTTTTTGCTGGTTTCGTGTCCTAAAAATGTGGTTTGTGTTTTTCCTTTTCTCTGCTGTCCAGACCACGTTCTTGGTTTGGGGAAGCAGATCGATCTGGCAGCGTGATCCATTCTGACTAATTTTTCTGGCATCTGTATGATGATGATTTCCTAATGTTATCCTTGACTTGTCATCAGTGACAGAAATTTGAAGGCAACTTGTTCTTCAAAGTGTTCTACATGCAAAAAATATTTTTTCTTTTTTTTAAGCTGTAAAGCTTTTATTAAGGTTAGACTCTTAAAATGGATTTGACTGTATTCAAGGTTGTATAAAAGACCTTCCCTCTTGCTTATCTGTTCCTCAGCATTTCTCACATGTGTTGTTTGGGATTTTGATCCCCAAAAGATTAGATTGGATTAATATTTTGTTTTCCTTTCAACCATGTAAATATTGAGAGGCAAAAATGAAACAAAATCCTCATACCTATTAAAATACAGCAGGACTTAATAGAATCTTAGAAAATAACCTTAAGATTTTTCTTTTTTTTTTTCTGCTAAAGGTTAAGTAAATGTGGCCCTAGTTCTGCGCAGGATTACTCGTGTTTAATTTTACATATCGTGCGTTGACTTTCAATGGCATACTGCATAAAATAGCCTCACTGAGTCTTTTGAGATCATGGTCTAAATGACCATACAACATGATGCTCCATATACCATTAAACTAAAAGGAGTTTTGCCAAAGAGTTTCCTCTCATGCCTCTGGTTATGTGGATCTCTGTCACTTACAAATCCTTTTCTTTTTCTAAGGTCAGCTGATGACGCTGCCTTTATGTTTCACCTGCAGGGAAGTTGGCAACTCTTTCTCCATCACTGAATTTGTACCAGATTGTTATCCTTTTTGACTAATAACAGAAAAAAAAAAAACCCAAAAGATTATAGCATGCACCCCAATATTAGGATTTAGGAGGAAGAAAATATATAGAAAGAAATATCAATGCTGAAGGGTTTTTTTACCCCTGAATTATAAAGTAAAATGTAATATTAAGAAAGCATTGAAGACTGGCTTTTTTAATGTTACTTTGCCGCTTCTTGATAGATAACACTAACTCTAGGAAAACTCCAATTCTGGATCATAAAGGTAGACTGGTCCCCAGGTACATCAAGTGTTACACAGAGCTGGAGAAAAAAAATAATCCCAAAACCCAGCCTTGGCAGAGACAACTGTGTTAACTAGGAAGAAATAAACTCATTGCATATTTACAGTTACCCCAAGTGTTGTTTTAAAATATAGTTTAAAATGGCAATAAAATTTTCATTCAAAAAGAGCTGCTTGTTTGCCAAATTTTAATGCTATAGCAGTAAACATTTAACTAGTTGTATTGCTTAAATGTAATTTGGGAAGCAAGTAGAGAGTAGCAGTGCCATCAACTCCATCCTCTGGTTCCCTCAGGATAACTGTCCTTGTTTGAACAGTGAGAGAACAGATACGAAGATGCACACAGATGCCCTGACATTCCTAAAGCAGTGGAGTTATTTTCAGCAATGTGAATGGACATGTTACCATTGCCAGGGATCCAGTTTTTGTCCCTGTCTGCTATGGATCTCTTTTTCTAGTCTTCTGGGACAAAATAACAGCAGTGTGAATGGTTCTGGCTGTGCAAGCGTGGCACGACTGCAGTGCCTCGTGAGAGAAAACGCAGAGAGATGCACAGAACCGCAAACGAAGCAGGAAGCTGCCCCTGCCTCTGGAGCCAGAAGCTGCAATGCTGCAACCACTGCATCTGGTATCGCAATGGTTTAAATCAAACTGCCAGCGTACCATGGTCCTCCACCCTCGGTTACCCATCCCTGTCCTCTCGCTCAGAGTGCCGTTGGTGCTCTGACCTGCAGCGAGCTCTAAGCTGATGGTAGACTGAATCCAAACCATGAAGTGAATAGCTCTTCAGCTGCTCGTAACACGGCAATATTTGCTGGTTTTCTATGCTAGAAACCTATTGCAGTACTGTTGTTCTGTGTGAATGTGTATGCAAGTCTAGGACTTTTGTGGGTAAGGAATATATGAAAACATTTGAGTCAGTGCTGCTAGGGCTTTGCTTTCTGTGTGTCTGGGATGCTTCTAACACATGTGGAGTGGAGTGAGCTCTGGGTCGTGTGGTCTGGAGGTACCTGGAAGCAGTATTAATAGGAGGTAACAATTGTCATAGCTTCTCTTTCAGCATGAGGACTGATGCCGCTGCAGCGGTCACATCTGCTTAGGGCCATCCCTGCATGCATGGGAAGAGTTAGGCACTTTGTGAAGGTACAAAATAGGTGGCAAAGGAAGTGCCTGCAGCTTGCCAGGACAAAATCCAGGAGAGACGAGGAGGCATCTTACTCCGTTTCCCAAGGAAGTTCCTGTATCTTTCTGAGTGCAGAGCCCTGATGTGTCCCCTGAAGGTGGGCATCTCTGAGCGCTCTGTCGCGGGACTGAGCAGGAGTCACTGCTGTTCTGGCTAAGCTGGACAGGGTATTTTATGAGGTCAGAGTTAAAGCTGGTTGTCTGGGTTTTTTTCCCCAGCACACAAGTTGATGATCCACTTAACTGGGCATGGGTCTTCTAAAAGTGCTGGGCGTTGGTTCCCATTGCACAGGAATGCCATTAGCCTGGTGCTGGGTGCTTTTGAAAGTGCTGAACAGCAGTTCAGATTGTGAGGGTAAGGCAATGGTCACATAAATGCTTTGACAGCTCACGCCGTACTCGGTCATTAGGATTTTGAACGTTTTGGTACACTTCTGTAACTTGTACAATTTACACTGAAGGGAAAATCTCTCTTTGATGTGAGACCGCACAGACCCGTATTTCTGGTTGTGTTCTCCCTCCCTTGTGTGGGGACACTTTGAGAATGTCATTTTTTCCAGCATGCTGTTCTGCAGCTGGCCCCTTAATTTTGGCAAAATCTGTGCCCTGCAGCCCTAAAATCTCCCTTCTCTTTTTTTTTTTTTAACAGATTGCAGCATTTTGCTTTCCCAGCTGGTTAGCGGCTGTTACGTTTTCTTTTGCTTTTTATTGTTTCTTTTTAAGAAATAAGCGTACTTTAAGGTTGCTGTCAGTAATGAGCTAGGTTTATACTGATGTAGCGATGGGTGAGGAGTGTTGAGGGAGGGACCGTACTTGAAACTTGTTTAATGTTACACTGAGTAACACGGACTCTTTTCTTCTTCTATTTTCTTTTTCCTTTTTTTTTTTTTCCCCAAGTGGAACTTGGGTTCCAGCAGTTGTCTGTGTTTAGCAAAAAATATGTAAAAATTATCTCCTTTGTTGCTTTACATGCCGTATATGTAATCCAAGTACATTTCATTAAGGAATATCCATTTATGAAAAAGCACCTGAGGGCTTATTGTGAAGAGAACAACTTTATAAAAACATTATTGTAACATAAATTCACATTTCTGTCTTGATCCAAATTAATTTTCAAGTGTAGACAAGCCTGTGGAGTTACTTATTAAACTCTGCCTATAAAGTAGCTATGGCATCTGGAATAAAATAACAGACTTGGAGACAAGTGATGTTTTCCAAAGAAGCAGGACTCCTTCTTTTTTTTTTTTCTTTTCTACTTGACTTTTACAAAAAACCATCTTTATGTGCCTGACTGGACAATACTTTTAAAACAGTGAAATGATAGTGACACATCTAAAATGAAAAGCCTTTCCATTTGCACTGCAGCATTGAAGACTCTCTACTGCCCCCAAAATATTCTCTAAGTTTATAGAGCTGTGCCTTACAGATTCAAAAGAAATACACTTAATTCCAATCCAGCAGTGCATGTTTGAACCTTGGTTTATGAAATCAATCAGATGAAGTAGGGATACCTGATGGTAGTGACAGAGCCACTTTGAACAGCTGACAGAGATCGTTATAAAAAAGGTACAAGAAAAACAGAGATTCAAAGACTCAAAATCATTTACCATGTAAGCCTGAGTTTGCTTTCCCCACAGTGCAGCTCAGAATGAATTTGATTAGAGGCGGAATGGCTGGAGAGGGCTCTTACACAAGGTTGTAATAGCAGGCACAATCAGGCTTCTAATAGCCTAAGGGATGGCTGTGTTTGAAAGCTAATTTGGATTAATGCAAGGCCCGAATGTAAAGTAGGGCTAGGTATTTCTGAATACCTGTGTTCTTATTCCAGAATAAAAGTGTCCACACGTGAAGTTATTCAGAAACAGCTATTTTGGCATAATCTATTTGTATCCGAGCCTTAAATCTCTGCCTGTAGGCTGCTAATGGACAAACAAAGAATTGTATCAGCTAATAGGATCTCTCACGAAACCTCTTCCTTCCAAAACCTGCAAAAAACTTTGTAAAATGTAACGTTTTAATTTAACTGTGTATATCCTGATTTTATTTTTTCTCAGCTGGAAAGAAGCCTTTTTAATTAAGAACAGGATTAGCCCATACGGCTTAAATGATAACTTCAATGTGCTCATCATTTTGTTAGCCTTGATTAAAAACAAGCCTTTCATTTTCAAATCTTGTATGTAGTATTGACTTCTAAGCATTTTTGGGTTTAGAGTAAAAATACAGAAGTCTAGTTAAGAGAGAGAAAGGGCTGACGATACTCCACTGATAGAAATGGGCGAAGATTTTGCAGTGAAGCCCTAGAAGAAACAAACTTGGGCATGTCCCCGTCTTTGTATTTTCTGCCAGCATATGAATCCTCAAACATGGCAAATTCACGTCATGTTTGCAGATCAAGGCTTTGCGCTCTTTGCAAAGTGTCAGAGTGCAGAGTGTGTGTAAGGGGCTTCCTGACCTGGCTTTGTAGATGTGACTTTTGGAAGTTGCCCCTGCTTGGTATAAGTTGCAAGAGAGTCTTGCGTGAAGCTTGAGCCAATTGTTGTCGTCGCTGCTGAATGTAACGCCGCTTACTTCAGTGCAACCTTCACTACTTGTAGCTTAGAGCATTGACAGGATCAAGCTTTGTGTTTAACTTTCACGGGTTTTTTTCTTTCTCTCTGTTTGCATGTAGTATTTAAAATTCTTAATAGGGCTGGTGTCTTGTATTCGAGTTGAACTAGGGTAGGTCTGCATAACCTAAGATCAAACCACAGATTTACAGCTTCTGTGCAGAAACGTTTGATAGCATTTCTAGATAGGTAGCAAGATATTTGATTTATTGTTTTTTAATAGGAATTCAACTTATATCCTTTGAAAAAATATAGTTACTACGCACCAGCAGGTTTCAGAATTGAGTATCAGGGTGATACTCATACTGTGTGTTTCCACTCAGAATAAACCCCAGTCGGATTTAGAAGGCACGTTGTAATACAGGCAGTGTAACGAGCTATTATACTACTGATACTGCGGTTTGGTTTGATGGAAGCCTATTACCAAGTACCCGAGTATGTTCTCAGATGTGTTTGGCAGCAAGTTGCACAGGCATGTAGCGATGCGTCCATGTGAAGCCCCCTTGAAATCAAACTGCCTCTGGAAGGAGTTAATGATCTGCTGCATCCTCCAAGTTACAGGACCCTGTCTCTTGTTCTAGAATGCATTTGGGTTGGGACTGGGGCTCGTACCCAGCCCTTGGTTGTATCTTGCAGCTATGACACCTGCTTTTCAGCTGTACCAGCTGGTGCGTATGGCAGATTTATTACCCAGGTATTTTCTTTTCCTTTTTTAGAAAATATATAAATGCACTTTATAAGTTGCCGAGAAATTAAATATTTTATATAGGTCTTGGCTATTACTCCCAGTCCTGCCAAAACTTACTCTGTACCCTGAAAGCATTAGGACGGCAGTATCGTTACCTTGAAAACCACCTACTTCTTTTGCTAAATTAGTAGCAAAAAATGCATTACGATGCAGAGAATAATTCCAAAAGCATGTGTAGTCACGTGCTTGATATCTGAGAGTTAGCATGTTCTGAAATGTGAGAGTGCAAAGTAGGACTATACGGCACACAGTTCCCTGAATGTATCTGTGAACTGATTCTATAAGTGGAAATAAGTTTCTTTGTCAGCTTAAAGTTTTAATTCTTGCCCTTTTTAAGATTCTATCGGTATCATAAGATTAGGTTGCTTATCAAGGGTAGAGTATGATAGTTATTTTTGCTTTACCAAAAGCCAATTACATAGGTTGGTTCCAGTCCCTCGCTAAATAGCTTTTTCTTTCGGCATTAATTTTAATGTTTAAATAGCATGTGCATTTTCTTACGGCTGCATAAAGATATGTATAAGTAGAAGGCTACTTTGGTTGGGAAGATCCAATGCTCAGTGAAGCCTTTCGCATATATAGAATACTGAATATCTAAACCATTATTTAGCATCAGAATCGGTTATGGTTGTCTGACTGATGGACAATCTTTTCCTGACCCAGTCTCTTTGCAAGTGACCTATACTGTCTAGACAGTTGCATATTATTTATACATTCATTTCAGATTTATAGTTCTTTTAACTAAAGTTGAGGATGATAGTTTGCCAGTGACTTCATATCCATATCAGTGCTTGAAACCGGCTAGAACAAAACCAGACACTTAAAACTAGCGACACAGTCCCTTTCCACTGCTGTCCATTGTTTGCTGGTTCACCCTTCCATCACTCCTCCTCTTCTCTTTTCCTCCTTCCCCACCCAAGAAAAGGAGGGGGGAAAAAAAAAAGGAGGGGGGGGAAAGTCTGACACACAAAGAAGATTGTGTAAAACCTGCTAATTTCAAAGAGCAGAGATCAATTCTGATTGATCCCATTGGGTGATTGGGGAATCGCTAAAACAATATTTGCATCCAGTTTTCAAGACTAAAATGAAAGAACTGCTCTGCAGAGCTGTTTCCTAAAGGGTGAGTAAAAAGGAGGTCACGTTAAACCAGCTCTGGATGCACCACATGTGAGAGACCGTTCCTCAACAGCAACCTGCAAGAGCCCTTCTTAATGAATGAATTTCTTTCCAGAATCGTGTGCTTGACTCCTTTAGGGGTAAGGCAAAAAAGGACATGAAAGAAATCGGTGCTGCTGCAGTTAAATGCGGTTCTTGAGACTTGCAACCGCTAGCTGTGTCCTTGCAACTGCTGATGGTATGCGTCCATTATTTTGAAGGTTATGATGAGACAACATGTGAAATTCACATCTACTTCTAGACTACTCACTCATTTACGAGAAGTTTGTCAACTGTACTCTTCTAGGCAATGTGATTTTTTTTAAATTTTTTTTAGGTGTATAGAAATAGAAGCACACACATACGCATCTATGTGTGGCAACAGATAGATTATCAGATTATGTTAGAGAATATATACTGACTTGTTTTGAGCTGAAGGTTGTGCTGGCATAATTTAGAGCTGGGGGGAGTGATAAATCCTCACTGCCTCCTCCCGTCTTCTGCAAATGGCTGATTTTTTTCGAAAGGGCATTACGAATCTGAGAATATTTGTCTCCGTGTTCCCAACATCTTTTTATGCATGAATAATTGCAGTAACAGTTATAAAGGCATTGTTATCAAATGGCACTGACAAGCAAGACAGGCGAGGCAGAAAAAGGCGTGTAAGAGAGGCTCCAAAAGTCAAAGGAAAGAGGGGGCATGCCAGGAGGTTCATGGAAATACAGCAAGGTGAGTAAAGCACAGGGGTGCTTGGGCAGAAGAGCTTGGGACCTGGGAAGAAGAAAGGAAGGCGTGTGAGAGAGCAGAAGAAGAGAAGACCGGGGCAGTAGATGGACTTAACCTACAGAAGAAAGGCAGAAATGTGGTGTTCACCAGCCTCTGGGGAACATGTCAACAGGAGATGAAAATTTGTTTTACTTATCATTTTAGAAAGGGTTTTCAAAATCAGTCTCATGCCCCCCATGCTTGAATTTTGTTGTTTCATATGAAAACGACTTATAAAATCATAGAAATAGTCAAAAAGGCATTATCAGTTACTGCACACAATCCATTTCAAGTCTTACAACTCAAGTAGTGTCCTATTCAAGCATATCTGACGACTTTCTCATACAAATGCCTTGATGTTCATGTCTCTTACAAAAAGACTTACCTCTAATTCCTGATAATTTCACTAAGATCATCCTTAACTGTGGCCTTCATATATTTGTAGGGAGTACAAGCAGATAATAGACTTTTAAATAAAAAGTATGGTCCCTGTGATGTTGCTCAGAATTAAGGTAATAGACTAGAGGAAGGCGGTCAAAGTTAGAGATCATTAAAATTAGTGCTAATTTATGAGCTACCTTTGTTACAAATTGTAAAATGAGTAAGGTAAGGAAATACCATATTAACCACTCACTGAAAAAAAGATTTGGATTTTTAAAATCATAATCCTAAAAAATACACATTTTCTAGGTAATAGGAAGCAAACGTTTGGACATTTTCCGTGCTTGTTACTTTGAGTCCCAGAATCTTTCTGTTTAGCTAATACAGTATAAGATTAATTCTCTCACAGCACATTGCCTGGAGTTCAGTGCACATGTTTACTGATGTGTACAGCTCTCAAATAAGTTTAGTGCTTCTTTCACCCACTGTTAGGAAGTATATTTAAAAGAAATTGCCTTTTATAGATTTAAATTACAAAAGTACTGATATCATGCAAAAAGCAGTTCAACTCATGCAAGCATACAAATGTGTAAATCTTAGGGAAAAAGATACCCAGGGCTAATATGAATGTAAATAGGATTAGCTGCTTGCATTAGTGTCTGAAATACAATTTTAAATGCTTACTGCCTGGTTATTCTTATTTTTATATATATTCATACATGTCTATAGAAATATTTTTATATATACATGTATATGTGTACGTATGTATTTTTTCCCCCAAAAATATACCTTACTAGTAGTTAAAAAAAAAAAATTGTTTTTTTCTAAACAGGAAGACTCCTGAAGAGATTACTTAATGACAGCTGTGTTAGTGATGGAATTGAATATATTATTAGATATAGAAGGTTTATATTTGTTGTTATAGGAAATATTAACACAAAACGAGGACAGATTTCCATCCTTCCCATATCCACCCAAACGCAATAGTAATTTTAGACCCAGTCTTCTCACTGAATCATGAACAATGACAGCCACCAGATTCTCTATAAGCCCATGAAAAGAACAATTTCCAGTTAATGGTACCACTAAAGCTGCATAAATCAATGTACGAGGCATTTCACTAGAGATTTCAGTCCCCTATGTCATGGCTTCTGCAGCAAAGCAAGTCCTTTAAGCAGCCTTAGTGGTAGTATAGGGAATTTAGTTTTGTTATTACTTATGTTAAACTGATAGAAGTATGTGGGTTATAAGAAGCCTAAAAAAAAAAAAATCAGTTATCTGACATACTCTTGAACTTGAAATAGGGTAGATGCCTGAGGAATAGGGCAGATTTTGTGTTTCTCAAAGTGTTTAATCTTCCTGCTGTTTCTGCGTGCTAGTAAAAATGGTAATTCTTTTTCTAGAAACAACTATATATACCCGTGAATTGTTTCATTTAAGTGACAGCTAAAAAGCGATAATGTCATTTTCTCTCCCGTGTGTAGTAAATATGTTAGAATGATGCCATAATAATTGTACATGAGTTTGTATAGAAGAAAGAGTCCTAATTAAGGTACCTGTGTGCCCTGTCAAAGTGGGCAAACACTTGTCAAAAGACAACCTTGCATACCTGGAGTGTGATGTCAGAGTGATAATTGCTCAAGCAGAAAAGTTTGTATTTTCTGAAGTATCGGCTTTATAAAACTGCACTGTTTTGTAGAGGTACCTGCAAAGAGTGGTGCTGTGGCTTCTGTTCTGATAATCTCCATCTTGCTATGAGCTGCGTGTAGAACATGGGAAATAAAAATTAATTATATAGAGTAAACAATTCAGCAAAAAATTACACACACACACACACACACACACACACACACCCCCAATTTTCGGTTAATTTGTTTTATTTTGACACTCCTAAGTAAAACATTCCAACTTCTTTGTTTGGTAAGAACATTTTTCATTTATGTATAAGATAGCCTCTGAGCCCTCCACAATGCTCAGTTTTCCAAATCACAGCAAAGCTTGTTTTACAGTGAAATAATTTTTTTCCTTTGTTCAAAAAATCAAATACACACATAACCCCCAAAAATCTGTTTTAGCTGACCATCCCTGATTTTTATTTTTTTTAATAGAATTCAGTGAGACAAACAAATAAAGAGTTGTTTTGCATCTCTAAGCAGAGGGTTGAATTTGAGTCAATACACCAGAGCAAGCCTGTGCATTAACTGCGTATCCCATGTAGTCTAAGGCAGCTGTCCCCAGTCTTGTGAGGCCATCGGCTCTTGTTCTGTGCAAGTAAGGCATGGTGAACATCAGTGTATTGGTAACGTTTCTCTGTGGCAAAATACAATGCCATGTGGGCTGTAGTTTGGGAGTTGGTGATCCTGCACTTGGTCATTGTACTGAATAGGATTGTGTTTGGCTTTTGTATGGAAAGTAGCACTTCCCTTGTTGGATTTATTTTAAATCTGAAGTCTGCAGCTACTCTTGAGTCACCAAGAACAGACCAGTAATGGTCTTATTCTGCCCTGTCTTCTCATCTTCATTCCTGCACTTAGCACAGAAATGACCATGATTTGGAGAAGCTCCTCAGGAGCGAGGATGCTGAAGGAGTCCATGTTCCTGTGTCACTAAACCCTTTAAAAAACGACCTTCATCTTACATCCCTGATGTGTAAATGGCTCAGTGAAGTTGCTTGGCCTGGGTTTGGTCTTGCAGCCCTCTAAATTGGGAGCTGCAGCATAGAAGTCAGTGGGTTTACACCAGCGGCACCAGCATCGGGCTCCACCATGCGCACATACGTGAGTTAAGCAAGCAGGACTTGCCCCTTGTCGGGGGCTACCAGCTTCCTTCGCTCTCCGGTTACTTTTCTTGGATAATGCACCCCACTGTAAATAGATCAGTTGCCAGCATTATGTAACACAAAGAGAGAGAGCTCACTACATCATTTTTTCGTAATTATACAAAAACAAAATGAGTGCATAAATGAGACTAGAAAAGAGCTCTGAGTGTTTACAGAAATAAAAATAAATGAGTGTGTTTTTTAAATTAATATTTTTCAAATGTTCAGGTTGAATTAATTTAAGAAATATGAATATGTATTGGTAGTGTTAATTCTTTGGGGTTTTGAAAATTCTTACAACCACATAATTAAATGAGTGCCTTTAGAAATACTGATAAAACCCATTGCCATTCAAATATCCATACAAGACAACAGGGGCTGTAAGCTGTAGGCTTTAGAGATTAGTTTGGCCATGGGCCAGTATTTATCACAACATTTCCATCTTAGAAGATAAAATTTAATCATTTTTATTTAAATATAAATCAAAATTAATGCAGGGCTTAAAAAAAGGAATGTATAACCTAATCACAATATCTTTATTTTAGAGATGCTTGCCTCTATTGTCTCTATTCAAAGGAGCAATGCTGTCTTTGTTGTGCTACTCTTCCTTCAGATTTTTTTTCTTCTACAAGGGTGCAAAAGGAAGGGGCGGTTGACCCAAATACAGTCCTATCTCCTAATTTTGCCAAGATCAAAGGCATTTCTAGCGTTTTATGTGCTGCCTATTGGTGAAGTCTAAAAACACTGTATTTAGGCATTTCTCCACTTCCCAAACACAAACACAGCCAGCCCAGAATTAGGCTTTTGCAGTGCTTCATTCTGTCAGCGCCTTCTCCATGCAGTAATACCCACTACCTGCACACCCTTGTGCGTGGCACATGCCGTAATCGAAATACTTGCCTGAGGTGCCCTAGCTCTGCCTTATCAACTATGCATGTAGTTTTGCTGAGCTTGTGCACATGCAAAATGAGTAATTATACTGTAATATTTTTTTTTCTTGTGTGAAAAAGAAATATAAAATAGGCTGGTAGTTTTGATACAAATTTTGAAAAAATGTCACTGCCTGTTTTTCCCGTGAGATTACGGCCAACGTGCTCAGGAGGCAGCAGGAATTGCTGGTTGATGTGGTTGTATTCATTGATGCCAGTTAGCTGGCTCAAGGAAAGCGGTCCTCTTAAATAACGGAAAAGTAAAAGCTTGGACGTTATTTGCAGCAGCCACCAATCTGTATGAAGGTTTCTCAACTGTAGATATTGTTGTACCCATATAGGGAAGACAGCGCGGTTAGTTTGCTAGTTCTGCATCACCATAGTGCAGTTCTCCGAGCGCTACGCTGACTTTTGCAGTCCTGGAATTAGGAATGAACTGTCGCACCTGCTTTTTGTCTGCTTTGGATGATGGTACAACTTTGTAAAGCAAATATAACTGTTATTTCAGTTGAGCTACTGAGATGGTGTTCGTTAAAGTGTAGTTAAATCAATTCTAAGCAAAGCCTGGGAGTCCTCATCTCTCGCTCCAAATTGCCAAGTGCAACAAGGGGGAGCATCTCAAAATACTGGAGGGTTGAGGAAACCTCTAGCCAGCTTGCTGGGATTGTTCTGGTAACACAAATTCTGCTAACGAGCAATGTGCAACTTAGATCAGTGGAAACGCTGCTTTAGGATCCCTAGTTACGCTGTACCTTCAGATCGAACAAGTGATCACAAATGATCTGCTGCACAGCAAGCTCGAACAGAGGCTTTTTATATTAGGCTTTGATGTGAATGTGTATACATATAAAATATGTTAAATGGGTACTTAATAGTCTGTTAATTTTGTCTATAATAGGGGAGCCCTCGTGTTACGTTACAGAAAAACAAAGCTGTTGTTGCAGTATCCTTCATCAGCTAGAGAAATCACTGCTATAAACTTTCTTTAGGAGAAAGAAGTAGAACTGTTCTTTCTCAACCCTATTTCTCACGTAAAGAAGGCAAACTGCATCTGACCTTTAATACAAAAGCAAGTTGAGTGCTATTCCTCAGCTTCCTATTGGAATAACATATTAACATCTTTAAAATGTGAACTGCTTGTTATTTTTGTACCCAGAATTTTCTTCTATAGGTGACTGTTCAGTTGTTTTGCTTCTCTGGGATAGTAACCAGGTCATCTCATGGAAGAAGACCAATTAATTAGAAAATTGTTAGATTGCTTAATACTGGTAAAATTTATATATTATATGTACAATATACCTATAAATGCATACACACAGATAGTCTCAAGCATTGTTTACGTATCTCAGCATCAGCTGCGCAAATGACTGGCGTGGTTGCTGTGATAAATCGTAGCTCCCACTGTCTCCTGTTTCTTCAGCAAACACAGCCAAATTCAAAGTGGAGCTGGAGGTGGATCTATTTCTTCAGCTTCAACGGATTTCCCTGCTTGTTTTGCAGCAGCTCTTGAATACTAAAAGGTAGTTGCTGAGCTCATGCTTCTTGACCTAAGGCTATGTTGGTATTAGTTGTTATAACCCTTTAGCGATTCAGCCTAAGTGGGGCACTTCATTAGCTCCAGTTAAAGACAAAACAAAAATGTTTGTTTAAACTAGCAGATCTTAAAGCTGTGTTTCTTTCACACCATTTAGAAGATTTCCCACAAGCTTTCCCCTTGGGGTTGTCTTCAAAAACCAACATTTTTTCAGGTGCTCTAGGAACTGAGACTAGCTTCCCGTAACCTCTTCCTCACTCTTAACCCACGCAGCGTGTGCGCACGTCCTATCTGAAATGCGTTAGTTACATGGCATTTATTTTTCAGACTTCCTGGGGGCAGTATCATACTGCACAAAGTATATTTCACCCGCTGCCAAGTGAGACTGATTTCCAGTTAAATATTGATGTAAGTTAAAACTAGGTACTCAGAATGACACTTTGGCATACATCTTTTCACTGAATTTGGGGTACTGTGTTCTCCCCGTTATTGAACAGTAAGTGACCTTGTGAAAACGGAGAGATAGCACGGGCAGGCTGGGGACGTGTCTCTGGTGATGTTTATCCATGGCATCCCCATTTGAACTGTACTTGTAGGTACCTCACCTTGGCACGGACATGCGACGTGTCCTTAATACGTATCAAGACTGGCTTTGTAGAAAAGTTACTCTTTATAAACCATTTTAATGGCCAAATGGTGACTTTCGGGGAGAGCAAAGGACTGAGGATCTTATCAAGTAAAGCCAAGGGGAAATATTCCACAGGAAACTTGTAGCTGCCCTAGGACGGTGGCAGGGCAATGAGCTGGTCGGTGGGAAACTGAGAAATTCATGAAAATTGGGGACTGTTCCTTTTGTTTGAAGGTCCAAATGTTGCCATCAGAACCCCACCAAGGAGAGGGGCTGTATGCTTAGGGGCTCCGCGTAAGTGTGAGGGCACACAACATCGTGTAAGAAGCCAGAAACAAGGCTTTGTAGTTTGATGGCAATGCCTAATTCAGGGCATGTGGGGTAAAGCTGGTGGTTTGGCTTTTGTTGTGCTTTTTTTTTCCCCTTGATAGACTGATTTCAGCAACCTGAAAATCAAATTCAGAACTGAAGGCTCATACGCTTTTCTTGCAGGTCCGGAGAAAAATGACAACGTTATTGAAAACTATCCATTTGTCCTCAGGGTGAATGTTTCTACCACCTGGCACAAATGCCTTCCCACGGGGTAGAAATCACGCTACGTTCTTTGGTGCCCGCTAAGATTAATCAAGCTGCTTGTGTTTCAACATGTTGTAAAATGAGGTGCTCCATCAAGACAAGAAATAGCTATTGTTTAAACAACTCCTCCAGCATCCTGCTGTTTGATTCTTAGATAACAGTGTTATGGGATTTTTGGAAAAGCTTTGCCTATCAGGTTAACTGAAGAGAGTCGTTTAAAGGAGCAAATGAGAATCTTAAAAGGCTATGGATGTGGAAAAATAGAGTTGTATTTTAATACAACAAAATCCTAGGAGTATACGAAAGACCACCAATTCTTCTGTATGTGATTTTCATGAAATGTAATGAAGTCACTGCAAACTTCACTGCCTGTTACATGCCTCATGCTGAACTGGGGCTGCCGTTCAACACCTGGTCCTGTTCAATATATTGGGAATTGTAGCATTGTGTACAACATTGGTTTTTCTGGATCTTGAGGCACTCTTCAAGGGTGTCATTTCTTATGCTGTTGCCTGTCAGCAAAAAGATAACGTGTGGGCAATGGTTCCCTGCGTTTTCTGGGATCAGTTGCTGAAGTTGGTAAAGCGTCAGTAGGGACGTTCACAGTAGCATCTTGGTTTTTCTTTACTCTTAGAAAACAATGCTGGTTCAAAGGAGCTGCTGGGGTGACAGAGAAGGTGCGAGGAAGATTTATATTATAATCATTCTTTTGATGATGATTACCAAATTCCTGTCTTTATAGCCCATCAAAATGTGTGTGAAGTCTGTGTGTCTGCATGTCTAAGCATGTGTGTGTATTTCATGGAAATGTTCCATGTCTAAGGATGCACTGAAATGATCAGTCAGGTCTGAAATGAAAAATAGTAAAACACTGAGGTCTTTTTATTTGCCTGATGTTTCTGATCCCTTGGGGATACACTGGGGTCACATTTAGAAGCTTTTCCTCACAAGACTAAGCTTTTTTCCTTTTTATTTATTTATTTTTTTAAAACAAACACACACCTCCCTCCCCCCAATAAAAGCAAACCACAACAAAAAAAATCTTATCTAATCACATGCCTCCAGGAACTGGGGCTTTAAATGAAACCCCAGATATCTCCAGATTTGTCCTAAGAACACAGCTGCAAGCAACACCAGGTGGTGTTGTAACAATCAACAGTATTATGATTATTAAAAAAAAATATTGGCTAGAACATACACAGAAATGTACTGAATAGTAATAAAAAAGTGAATAATAGTTTAAATGCTTTTCAGCTGTTCAATAAGGCAAACAGATGTAGTAACACATACTTGAGAGCATGTTATGTACGTTAAATAGAGAAGTTTAGAGTATCATTTCATCATGGACAAAAAGAAAGAGACAGAATAATAGGCTTATTTCAAAAGGCAAAATTTTAAGGAAGAGTGTAAGAGCTGCCCTGAGTTTTGTATTGGACCAAGTCCTGGGAGCTACATTAAGCTACACTTGATGGGAGAAGACCTGCTGCACCAAGGTAAACCATTTCACGAAACAAAGATTCCTGAGATGCAGTTAAATAAAAGATTTTTGAGAAGTTGCCAAACTGTTAAAGGCACATAACATTGCAGTGTTTGTGCAGGCAAGAACACAAATGATAATGAAAGGTGAAATCTTTAATGGAGAATGGCTTGTAAATTTTTATATGCCATCAAAACCTGTGAGGCAACCCGGTGAAAATGCAGCAAGCACAGCTTGGAAGTGGTGAAGAGGCTGAAATTTTGGTGTGAGGAATCATAAGTGACTTAGCATCAGTCAAATGGGAATGCATCAAAAAGCACCTAAATCCTTGTGTTAAGATGTAGGTGCTACCACTGTTTTGGTGGAAAAGTAAAGAAAAATTCAGTGAATGGATTTGCTGGAATCAAAAATAACTATTTGTACAGTTATAAGTAAAAATCTTCTTGCATGTGTTAATATTATGTGGTTATTGTTATTAGTAGCAGCCCTTACAGTGTTGTCTCAGAAGCTTGGGCTCCCAAGTGGGAGCACTGTCTGTGGCACTTCGGGGAGAAGGCTTTTGCCCGGGAGGGTGGTTGGGTTGGAGTTCTCTCGGGTTCCTTCTGCATTTCCCTTGTCGCTGTGTTTCTCACCCTCCCCTGACTTTTTGTTGTCATTCAGCTTTCTTCTTCCTCGGCCGGTCCCACAATCCCTGAGCATGCCCTGTGTTCCTCCCTCCTCCCTGTGGGTGCTCCTCTGAGATGGTGTCTGCCACCTGCCTTTGGTATTTCTGATCTGGTGATTTTTCTGCCCGTTTCTGGCTGTGTTGCGAGGGCAGGATCTCTGAGGTACTCCCCCTCTGTGGCTAGTGTTAGGCTGCAGTCCGGCTGACAAGGTTACCAACCTATTTTATTGCTTCCCTAGATTGTCCCAGCAGTGGGAAGGGCTAAGAGTGGCTAGGAATAGGCTCCCAAGAGCCTGAAGCCTCTAATGATACTGCAGGACTACAAAGCTAGCTTCAATTCATGGTGTACCAAGTCTGGATGAGGCTTTAAGCCACCCAGTGAAGCCGCAGAGTTGTGGCTGCTTGGTTTCCCTTTCCTTCTGAAAACAATGTGGTGCTATATGTTTTTGGACCAGACGCAAAAAGTTGTGACATACGGACAAATAGTTTGGAATCAGCGGGATGACTCGGAAGAGGGTGATGGCTTGCTTGAAATGGGAGTAACAGAATCTGTCCCTCACTGACATTAGCAGAACTGAAATTGCTGACAAAGGTGTCTTCAACCAGAGGGTCAAGATTCCATCCCAGGTGTTTGCTCACCCAGATGTGCAGTATCTGTTACTGTGAAGCCCTCTACACCTACCTCCATACAGAATTTTCAGAAAACACGGGAGACATTAACATAGAGTTTTAATAGCAGGTTTTTATGTTTGTATTTACATAGAAAAGCTATGTATTTCCTATGCCAGTTAAATATATACATAGGAAACACTCCTGTAAGTCTGAAAAGCTGTCTTCTACCTACACGAGCAAACATATTTGAAGTTAATGCCAATAAATCACAGATGCTGCCTTTTAACCATCATTATCCTTATTCCCTGGAAAGGGGTGAGTTCAGGCTGAAGCATCAGCCCCGATTTTCTGCCCTGACTTTAAATTTCCGTACATTTTGAATTTGTCATACATTTAGCATTACTTCAATGCGTTTCTTGTGTGTGGTTGAATACAAAGAGCGGGAGGTCACGAGAGGCATCACCTTGTTATATCCAGAGGTCAAAGCTAAGAGAGTGTCAGTTTCCTTTTTAGGCTTTTGTGGCATAGTTGACATTATATATACTCTTAGGTATGCAATGCAAATCACATTCCTGCAAGCTAATTATAGGATAAATGTAGCCACTTAACTAGGCAGCAGACATGTCATCTCAGCATGGAGCTATCATATTATATACATTTGCTGTCTACTGTATAATTAACAGGATAAAAATATTACTGCCAGATACCATAAAAAAAATTAACACTATCTTAATTGTCTTTTCAGCTCAGGTATAGCCTATTACCATTTCAAAAAAGACCTTCTCTAATACACTAGAATTTTAAACTTCATTTGCTGAAGATGCCATTAATCCCTTTTCACACTTTGATCTGCCATTGTGATACCTTTGGACTTTGACTTTTCTGTTTTGCTTTTGAACTCTCCTTAAAAACTATTACTGAGATTTAGTGGCTTAAATTTCGAGGTTGCTCAGGACTCTGCGTTTGATTTTGAGAAACTTAGTGACAGTGCATTTGGGTTTTACCGTAACGGAGATGTGTGCAGCCTGTAACAAGCTTTTGTGTAGGGCGCCTTGTTTCCAAGCTATGGACATTGTTCTTGTTTAATCCAAATTTTGTGGTTTTCTAATGTCTCATTTTTAATGTGTATCCTATACCATTCACTGGTGTCTTGTACGTGGCTATAAGTGAGTGGAGTTTTTAAACGTTTGATTCTAATTCTAACTAGAGTATGCTTACATCAATATTTGTGTAATATTTAGATAAGAAGCGGCTGATTCCTCCCCTCCTTGTAAAATTGCTGTAATCTCTGTGGGATCTGAATGCAACGTCACTGCTGATGTTATCTGCAGTTTGTAATTCTCACTTTGTGAAACTGTGGTGGGAATCTCTAGAATCCGAATGCTGTTTTTGCCACTTGGAATTAATTATATAATGGCTCGCATTCAGAAAATATTAAGAATACGTGTTTATTTTCAGGTCTTTGTGGCAGTAATTAAAGCTGGAAACTTTCATTAATTTAACTAATTGCTCCTGAGTTATTTGCTACAGCAGTTTGCAAATTGCTTCTGGTCCTAGAAAATATACCTGTGTTACAGGTCTGTAAAACCCAGTGACTGGAGCAAAGATTGAGATAAATGTAGCACCATTTAATCTGGCAATGCTTTCTCTATTATTTCTGTTGCAGTAGGTCTGTAGGAATCTTAGGTAGTTCTTGCATATTTACTTAAATGTTGACATCAGTAATGACACACATGGCTAACAGATTTTCCACATGTTTTCCTCCCTGGATGACATCTTCCTACCCCATCAGGACTCCCAGTCTGATTGTGGAGGCTGTTGATTGATTGCTTAGAGCACATGAGGTTTGGGGAAAACACGAGAATGACAGTTTATATAAATATCCTAATATGACACTTTTTTCTAGGTTTACCCTAACTTTTATTTTTCTCTGACCTAGAAATGATTTTTATAGGTGTACAAAAACCCACAGATACTTTAGAAACACCGTTGACTCACTCAGACATCTTGTTAGCATTTCGTACTTAATTGCTTCTTTCTCTGCTTACCCAGGGGGGAATTGTACATGCCAAGATGGAGCTCTACTAGATCTAATAGGAGAAAAAACCAAAAGGAAACAATGACTAGTCTCCCAAAACATTCTTAGTGGTCCGGGAGATGAGGGGGAGTGCTTTTTCCTGGCAGTGAAACCCCAAAATGTGCAACTGGCTCATCCAGTGTCTCCTAAATTTTCAGATTAGGAATGGTATTTTTATTACACTGCATCTTTCTACATAAAGAGCCCATTTTAAGCACTGCATAAGCGACTTGTGGAAAAAGTAGCTACTATCTGTAGAAGTCGCTTTAAAAAGAACATTGTTACCTCTGAAAACGTTGCTGTTTTGTATGAGCCTCTGGAAAAAGGAAGATAGCTTTATGACAGGCTCTTTCCGCTATGAAGACCAAAGGGCAGCCTAATGTTATATGTATGGATGCAGCTTTAATAGCAAACAGCCAAAAGGGTTCTTTAGAAAATAAGAGACCTCCAAGAAGATGTTTGCATATTTACATATAAATCCACAGAGGGATATATGAATATGCCATGCTGATACCTGTCTTGCTAAAGCTATGGAAGGGAGTAATAGTATTTTTTTTTTTTTTAATGCTGAGCTACTTACACACAGAAGTGATTAGTGAATTTCCAGATATATGGAACCTCAAAATGTTCGTATTTTAAAGGATTTTTTTCTAGGACCAAAGGGAAGTGCTGGTCTTGGCTCTGCATCTCCTACAAATGTAGCTATTTTCCACAAAGGGGTATGTGCTGGAATGTCTTCCCTGTATTCAAGAGAGAAAGCAAGTGATTTCCTTTTATCGATAGATTTGAAGCATAACCCAAATTTGGAATTTTAACATTTGGTACTTGCATGTCCTAAAAAAAAAAAAAAAAAAAAAAAAAAAATTAAAAAAATATTATCAGACAACTATATTTCCTTACGTAGCCCTTTCAACAGTCTCGTCCACAAAATTTTCTACTGATCTTGGTGATAATGCCAAAACCAATCTCTGAAGACTAAATTGAATAAATCTGTACCTGAACAACTGACTACTCAGACTAGAGTCATCTTAAAAAGCATAACAGTGAGAAGAGTGTTTCTCCAGACCATCTCCAGTCATGCTGTCTCTTGACTTTTGTGCTGCCAAATTGAAGGATTTGGTTCCCAACATTTCCAGGGCTCTCAGATCGGGGCTGTCACGACATTTCCTCACTTCAGGCACATTCTTCCTCTTTCATTTTACTGAATACATTAGAGGGTTTTTAAAGGACAGAGCAACGTTAATCCTAATAGCCTTAGGTTTGAGACTCCATGCTGTTGACTGATAAACCAGCCTGTCTCCTTCCACACCCAGAACGTTTATTCACTTCACCGGCTTTATCTTCCCCAACGTCCTCGGTGATTTATCCTTTTAATCTCTCCAAATCAGTTATAGCTACTATTCTTTTAACTATGGCTAAGTGTTGGAAAATTCTTTTTTGAATTGATGCAGTTCTAGAAAGGTTTTGCCAATCAGTTGTGTGATATCTTGTTCTCAGGATTAAAAATGACCTTGCCTGGAGCGTGTTAGAAGATTAAACGGCAGCTCTCGGTGCTCCAGGGAGCTGACAGTGGTGTCCAGCTCCTCATTCAACAGTTCTGAGGAGAGTTCCTCAGTTTAACCCCAGGGTCTGCAAAACAATCCTTTTGTTGACTGGGCTTGCGTGAGAGGGGGGGAAGAAAGTAGCGGTACTCTTCTGAGCTCTAGCCGTTTCCAGCAGCAGATGCCACTCACTGGGGTTTGTGCAGATGTTTTTGATGACATGGTCTCTGCTTGACTCTGCCTTGGCAAGATTCAGCTAAAGTCCCTGGGGAGTCGGGATTAATTTGCTTGGGGTCCTGTCTCCCAGAGGCTTGTAGTGACATCTGACTATATTTTCATAATTCAGAGAAAATGTTCCCGTTTTACAGGTACAAGTTCCCTTAATGTAGTAGCTTCTAGCTGTTCTCAAATGACTTGTTAGAGGAGCCCGTAAACTGAAGAGAATTAAGTGTCGCTGTGTGATACTTCTGTCCAGAGGCGCACTTACGCTTGGTACCCCAGAACTTTTACAGACATGGATGTTCATTGTTCTGGACATCGGGGATGCCCAGGCATTAGCTTAGAGATTTCTTTGTTGCTCATCTCTGGTTGAACTTTCTACCCCTTGGGCAGAACTATATGGTGAAATAACAACTTATGCAAAAGTTAAGTGTACCTTCTTTCAGGAGCTTTGTAGTCCATTTAGTCAGCTGTTTTTACTGCTTGGTCCTGTAACCTAAGCTTGTCCCTATGTTGTTTTAAGAGATGGGTCGTGCTTTAATTGCAAAAATACTTGAATAGCAGTATTACTGTGATAATAAATGCCTCCTAGGTACCTCTTCAGTTAATTCTGCACAGTCTGCAGTGGTCATTTACATTTTGAAATGTATCCTATATGTCTTTGTAAAGGAAGCTAGATAGGCTTAATCCAGCTCTGGTGACCCCAAGAGAAGTGACAAGCTCTGCTTTATTAATCGTGACTACAAGCATGGTTCTCTCTTATCGTGACTTCTGACTGTCTGGTACAATGAAGATTTACAGAAATGCATGATCTGCTAATCCTCTATGTTTAAAGGAAGAGTACAGGGATTACATGGTCATTCTCTTACTGTCATGACCAGGTATCATGGTGGGGGTTATGAGAATTGCTTTTTGGAACATCTTTGGAAACACTGGAAGCTGTTTTAATAGCACCTTAGCTGTGAATTAAGCTGTCATCACTCGGTGATCACTGCTCTCTTATGGCTATTTTCCAGGCAGTCTGGTCTGCCTGTAGATAAGAATGCTCAGCTCTTCTTGATTTTGATGAGGGCTGCGTGCTTCAAACTGCGATTAGAATTGGTACAGAAGATGGTAACAGGGAGATGGTGGTTTGAGAACAGAGAATTTTAAAACTCTCTTGATACGCCAAAAGAAGGGAAACCAGCTGCCATGCTGTCATTTTCTCCAGAAGGTTTTGTTGCTTAGGCTATATTGATTCAATAACTCCCTTTCTCCTCAGATGCTTTCCTTAGATACCTGTATAATGTGGGGAAAAGACATCTTTGGTATCTGTTGTTCTAAATGCTCACCACTAAATAAACATGTAAGATTCTTTATAATTTAAGAAGAATGAAGTTAATGGCTGCCGATTTACAGCTTTCTGGAATCAGATAAGGCTTTTTGTTTCAGTCTCATTTGGGCATCCTCAGTGCTTTGATGTCAACTGTACAAGAACTGATAGCCACACTTGAAACCGTGTTTCATCACAATCATTTCCTCCTGCCTGAAGTTCACATTGCAGATACTGCCTCACTTCATGTTCTTTCTTCTAGCAATAGAACCGCAAAACACTCTGCGAATAGGTGTTGAGGCTAAATTGCTGGACTTTGTATCTCTCGGCAGGCCTTTGAAGCGTAATTCGGTGTAGAAATGAAACATACTTGTATCAAATGTAACTCATACCTTTTAGGAATATTAATATGGTTAGTCCACAGGGAGACAGAGGACTTGGAAACATGCAGATGGAGGTCAAAGGAAGAGAAGAGGAGCCCTAGTAGACAGAAAAATAACTAAGTAATCTTATAAGATTTTCTTTTCCATCTCAAGTTATACAGAGGCGGGGGTGAGGCTGTGACATCTTCATTAGAAGTGATGATTAGGTAACACAGCTCAATCTTCATTACAGAATAAGGAGAGAGACCAGATAGGTTGCTGATCTGTGACCTGCTGAGGTCTGCAGATCCATTCCCATTGTTGGTGTTGCACATTGGCACCTGCTTTGCTCCTCGCTTATGATACGGTATGACAGAGCACATGTTGCTTGGTTCACCCCAGCCTAAAAAGGGATCCATGACATGGGTACGTGCTTTTTATTGCGTGCAACAACTATATAGAATAGTTGCCGGCATAGAAAGCTACTTCGTGTGATATTACTCAACACTGTTTTTTGGGTAGGTGGAGAAGTGGACACCATTGATTTGGGTTAATCTCAAACATTGCATTTTTTTTCTCGCTTCACAAAGCATACAATTGAAATGAATGCTCAGCCCCAATTTAACTTGTCTTACATGAGAGTAAAAACTAGAAGAAAGTTGTTTAGTTAGTGAAAGCTGGTTTTTTTTTTTTTAAAAAAATAATATTCATGTTTAAAATTGCAGCAAGCTGGTTGCAGTAGTATTTTTGCAAAATACCAAGGCCAGTTGGAGTATGTGGAAGGGGAATTGATTTCTCTGGTAGAAAGATATTTTGTTTTTTATTCAGATACATGAAAAAATTGCCATTTATGTTTCGATTTGTTGTTGATTCCCAGATATTCACTCTGGAGTAGTTCTGATTTACTCCCTTATAAATGTTAGAAGAGTGGGTAATTAAATGTTATTTTGTGACCTTTCTGTGCCTTAAGGAAAGAGACATGATTATCTTATCTGATGTCGCTTTTGGGCCTTCGTAGCCATCTAACTAGAATAATATTCTGCAACTTAATGTGCTGGATTAATGCCTGCTCCACTAAATGAAAGACATACTAAAGATGCACCATGAAACCAGTTTCTCAAACTAGTGCTGTTTCATGTGTATATTGTGTCCGTTCCCATACAGATCCCTTTTTCACATTTTGTTCATTGTTGTGGATAATAACATGAAAATGCTTATACATCCAATGAAATCTTTGTCTTCTTTAGTACCAATTTTGAACTAGGATCTGTTGATAAATTCATGTTTTATTACTGTAATTTTTAACAAGCTACTTGCTCCTTCAAAGTTGAATTCTCAAAACGCAAATTCTTCACCTACACAATTTAGCAAGGAATGGTGGTAGATTTTCCTCTTGACAGATGAGCATAAGAAACCCCCTTTGTTTCTGTGGTATCAAGGATGCTTATTCTCAGATTCTCCTTGTGTTTTGGGAAATAGCTGTCAAAAATTAACTTCTGCTAATTGTACCAACTCTAAATCATGGAAACAGAATGCATGTTTCCCATGTATTGCTAAAACATTCCTCATTGCATAACAAAGATAAATTGGTGCATAAAATACATAATGCATGTCTTTCCCATATAGAAGGTGACAAGCTTTCACTGAGACAATCTTGTCTTGGGTGAATTAGACATTTTTAATTATACACCATAGGCTTCAAACACTAACATCAATTTATTTGTAGGAAAGGCATGGTTCTTATATGTACAGAAGCCAATTTACACACTTTGTTCTTTCTGTGTATTTTTTTGCAAAAGATGCTTCAGAACGTGTTGAACTATAACTTAGCATCTACTTAGATGTATCTTCCTCTGGGGTTATGTATATGTTTGCAAGTAATGTGAATCAGGTTGTGAAACAGCTGGAGCTGTGGACGCCAAGTCCATGCTGTGCATGTTTCAGTGGGTTCTTACTTGTCCTGTGGACGGTGAATGCCTGTTGGGCTGGAGTGCCTTAGGTGGGATCCTGTGAGGCATCTTCCAATTTGGTTTTGTCCAAAAGAGGTCTAGCTCATGCACTCCAATACAGCTCCGTGATGTGATCCAGCACACAGGTTGGGCGATTGCTTCTAAAGTACATTAATTATTTGAGCTAAAACACTAATGTGTTTTTGTCCATAGAGTACGTGCATACAAGTTCCTGAGAGTACCAAAACCATTGCGTGTTGCTGATGACATTTTTCTAAAAAAGAAATGTGGCATTTCTTTTTGTGTGTGAAAAAGCCTGTGACATCATCTGCAGGCGGGACAGAGCATAATTGGTAGGATATAGGTGGAACCTACTGAGGGAACTGTGTTAAGAACAATTTCCTGCCATTAGCTTAAGTGTTGCGCTCTTCTTTCAGTGACGTCCCTCCACTGCTCCCCTTCTGTGTCACCTCAGCTTCAGTATCAACTGTTTTCCAGCATATGGTTGGAACAGGTGACTTCAGGGTTAATGCCTTCAGAAGACAAGCACCAATATAGTTGTGGAGCTAAGGCTGTTAAATATAATAAAACAGATATATTATGCCAGGTCCTCATCTAATTTATGCTTATGTCTGTCCATAGCAGAGCTATGCGGATTTACTTGAGCTGGAGACTTGGCTCACACATCCAAGTTATTCTTGAATAATTTGGCACTAATAACCAGGGGTTATATATTTATTTCCATATGCATAAGATTGACTTTTAACTCAAATGCTTGTGAAAAGTGAGCCGCCTGTGCACCGTTGTGCACAGCGACCAATGCTTATTGCCCTGTGCCCTGAGCTTGAGGTGCGAAACTGGGGTTCAGCTCTCCTTACAGTCTGTGTGGTTGAGAGGTGGATGTATGGGAACTCTGCTTTTTTTTTTTTTTTACTAGCGTGAGATCAGACACTTGCCCAAAATGACTTTCTGAAGCTTTTTCTTATATATGGTGACTAAGGCATGGTAGTTTTTCTGCTTTACAGAGTTCTTTAATTTAGTCTACAGGTATTTCTGTCCTTTTTTTTTTTTTTTAAATCCAGAATAAGAGAATAGGGACATGATCAAGTTTATCCATCAGACTTCTACTGCTCCCTGTTTTGCTAGAAAAATTATATCCCATTAATGACTACAGAATTTGGGCGAGCCTGTCCTAAAACAAGCTCTGTGTGTGTTGAGGGTTGAATAATTGAAAGGTTTTTCCTAACCAGCTTTGAGTGGTTTCCGGTTTGTCAGTGTCGTGATTTTGTGTTAGCGAGGGAAATGGGGTAAAATTTATCTCTGAGGGTGATGAAGAAAGCTGGGGCAGATTTCAAGTTTATCAATGAAGGAGAAGTTTTGTACAGTTCAGCACAGAACTTGGTCTTCAAAATTCACACCTTAAATTATTCAAAGATGGAGTATTGATAGGGATTAATACAATATTTAGAGTTCAAGTATGTGCAATACAGGCATTTGCAGTCAAAATGCAGACTTAAACCTTGGTAAATCTCTCATCTCACCTCTGTGATGTAATCAAGACTTTAGTTTTCAGATTGTTGACATTTTAGTTAAATAACGCGTTTATTATTATTTTTTTCCCTGTTCGTGAAATCCTGAAGACTGTGAGACTGTGGGTTTCAGGTTTCTTTTCCAGATTTCACACTCTTCCTCTTTATTCTCATTAATGACCAGAAACATTATCACATTTTTTAACACATTCTATTAATTGCAGTAATGCTTAAGTAACGGACTGTATAAAAAGATCTTGACTTGGTTGAAGAGTTTGGCAAATAGTCCCCCTTACCAGCCTTCCAAAATGATTTCTTTACACTTGTGCCAATTCACGGCATGTTTTGTAACATGTTGTTAAATGAAACCGTTTAAAGTGACTTTCCACATCAGACTACTGTATCATGGCACATCAAAACTAAGAAAGAACCGTGACCCACATGCGTGTTCCGTTTAAGTTGCCTTTACGTGGGTCATTTGCAGACACTGAAAGGTATTCCCATTTTTTGCCCCTCAGAATTAGGGGCATTAGATGAAATTAAGAGAAGACGCTTTTACCTTTGGGTTTCAAGTTCAGTCTCGAAATTTCAGGCAACCGTGATGTGGATGTTTGGCTGACAAAGATCCATAGTATGTCCCATCTGCCTCATGTTGTCTAGTCTCGTCCTTTTGCTGCTGTGGAAATGTATTAGTGTAATGGAGAAGTTTGTTACCTGTAGCTGTTAATTCTTAAATTCTCTGCAGTTACTTTCAGGGATTTTTTGTTAGGTGAATGCCTAAGGATTAACATTTCTTTGCAGCCGTACCAGTATTTCTTAAACTGTTTCTATTTCTGTTTGACATAGTTTCCCAGGGACTTGCTTGGCTCTTGAGGCAGAATAGATTCAGGTTAGAGCTGGATTTGTTCTAATAAAATGTGCAGAAACATAATTTGTGACAGATTCTGTCTTAAAAATTTATCAGCCCCATTAACTGCTTATGCTCACTGACACAGCCATCTCAAGCAGGTAGAGACAAGGGGGTTGCTGATGAGGTTCGAAGGACTTTGGGTTACTACATTTGCCTTACCTTATCATCATCTAACCTTTCTGCTGGTTTACGGTTGTTTTGAGCATGGAATAAGTTGAAATGCCTGAGACTCCAGCCGCAGCAATGGCTTTAAGCTAATCCACCGCCATGGATCTGGGATCTGTCTTACCTTACAGCAGTGTATAACATTCCTGCCCATCTTTCAACAGCTTGGTATAGAAGGATATAAATTTTGATACTGCTGCTACTGAAATGTAAGAAATCCTTGAAGATCTTCTGGCCACATTCCTTTTTCTGGCTACTGCTTTTCTAAGGAGGTGTTTATGCCCTTGATGTATGCCCTTTGGATGTATTCTGCTTTTTTTTCTTTTCTTTTAACTTACATGTGCTTGTGATACACAGGGAAGATGCTTCAAGGGCAGTTGTTACTTTTCTTGTGGCATGCAAAAAAAGGACTGTGTGGCATCTTGCCTGCAATAAGAAGGAAAGAGGAACGTAAAGAGAATTTGAGATGGAAGATTGAGAGAGAGAAGTGTATATTTGTACTAATAATGATAAGGCCATTCAGAGAAAAAAATATTGTTTACAAGTGCCAGTAATCCTAAAGAAGCAAGTTCCTCTGCTCCCAGTCCCAATCTGTAGACTATAGAAGTTTGCCTCAGATAAGAACTTTGGTTTTTTAAGGCTGTCATTGCCGCATCTGTGAGAATCCCCTCAGAAGTTTTGCATCGTAAGGTCTTATTTTGTTCGGAAATCTGCTGACATGCAGAGGAAAAACTGCACCAGCGTCGATGAGTTTTGAATGAGACCCTTACAGCATCAGTCTCTAAAAATGTGACAAGATGTACCAAGGGACTGTCTAGTATGCTTTATTCTCTTACTTATACCTCTATATCATGAAAATGGATGGCTTTTTACTGGACTGCAAGATGGGTTTGTTTCTGAGAGGTTAGATCTATAATTGCTTATGACTCTCTTATCTAGAAATATATACAAATGGAAATCATCTAAATCCTGAAGATACTTACTGTGTACCCTACAGAAAATCAATGATGAGAAATTAAAGCAGCCTGTGAGATTACCTATCATCTTCTGTATCAAACTATGTTGATGCTTGTGTCGGACATGAGAAGAACAGGCCCGCAGAAAGAGTATTTTGAGATAAGCCACCTGCATTACAAAGGCTTGATGTTTAAGGCAGACCATAACTTCAGATTTTCTCATTAGATGGCATGATTCCTCATTCATCAGCACCGTTTTAATGCAGTTGACAATAGCTGGGCATCTAATTAATTTACAGTTAAATTTTAATTGTCACTTGCGTTTTATTTGGTCCTCCTAATACCCAAGTCATGTCATCTTGCCATGCAAAAAATAAGCTTTGATGAGAATAAAAGACTGCAATCATGGGAATGCATAACAATAGAAATGTACTGTTGGTGGTCTCACTGTACGGTCTGTCAAAGTCAATGTCAAAAGTCCAACTAGATCAAGCTCATACTAGTTATTAGTAACATGTCTACTCACTGACTGACCAACAAGCCACACCCTTTCAATTAGACTACAAGTCAATGCAATTGTGAGTTTTTGTGGATTATGTTTTTAACTCAAAAATCGATTTTTTTTTTTTTTTTTTAAATATATATAAATGTTTGTAAGCTGTGCTGAAATGGACTGAATGACAGCATTTACAATCTCCCCCGTTTTAATTTCGCCCATTTTCCTTTCTGGATTTTTGAGCTGTGCCTGTTGATAGGTTCTGTTTGTGATCAGATTTTATTTACTGAGTGATGGATGCACATAATCAGATGTAGAAGTGCATTCTGGGAGGTTAACTGGTATAAAGTCTGTTTTGAACACTTCACTTTCACATAAAAATTATTTTTAATGTTAATATAAGTTGGTAAAAACTTCTCTGAGCAGCACAGGCAACATAGCTGAGTATCTCTGAGGACAATTGATATGAAGTGTTCAGGAAAAAGAATCTCAAACTTGGATTTTGTCCAGGTACATCCATTTGAAAAAAAAAAAAAAATAAAAAAATTAAAAATTGCTGTAGAGCTTTTCTATGGAGGGTCTCCACCAAGATAGGAATCTTATAGCCACGGTTCATATGGACAAAATTTGGTATTGAAGTGAGTCTCTCCTGTGTATTTAAACTTGTTTGTCATGGTAGATATTAGAAATTCATCAGAATCCTAAGAGGAGTTGTCTATTCTGTCTGAAACTCTTAAGCAGGCTACATTTTGCTTTTCAGTGAAGGAAACAGAATTTGTGTTGTTATTCTGAAACAAGCACACTGCATTCCTCAAATCGGTTTTCTTTTCCCTTCCCTCCCCTCTTCAAGTCTATTATATGTGATAAAGGAAATGGAAACAGATTTCAGCATAGAGTTTTATTTTTCCTTGGATTATGAATGGGTCAGGTTATGGTAGTGTCTTTAGTTTGTGCCAGGTACAGGGCTCACACCTTTTCTTCAATGGTATATCAGTTTTATATTCTTTTTTATATGGGGGGGGGGGGGAACCCTTTCCATATTGTACTTCCCATTTTTGTGTTTCCATTCTCCGTTGTTGATTGTGGGAATATTAGTAATTTCAAAATTACTCTTGTAACACTTTCTGTTCAATTATGCTGCTGTGTTTGTTCAATCCTTCAGTGGCCTTTGCGTACTCTTAAAATACTTCCGTTTCCATATAATTTTCTACATTTATTTCCCTCTTATTCTTTATCTAGCCCAGAGCATCCATCCCACTGCACCCCTTCTCTCTGCTTGACTGTGCTTTGCTATTGTAACCATAGTGGTCAGTATCTGACACTTTCAGATTGCGGTTTATCCTTCCTTTTAAAGATAGCTGCTTGGCAGAGACTACAAAGAGCTCACCAGGTGTTCTAGGTTCACTGTGGAAAATGGTTTCACACGGTTGATGTAGATTCCCATGATCTTGAAACAGTTGAGCGAATGAATAGGAAACTGAATCTTTCATGGCTGACGTAGCTTTCATAGCTCCTATTGCTTCTCCGTCTCGTGATACCTAGTAACTTGAGATCGCTTACCACATTGAGTTTGGGGCGATTTATTGTTTTGGACACACCATCACGCTTCCTTCTGCAGCGTTTTTGAGTAGAAACTTGGGTTTAGTCTGTGTTTCTCACTCACGATGGGAACGGTTTTAGCGCACCACCGCCGTATTAGGACCGTGCAAGCATTCCCAGCCTAATGTTCAGATAATACAGCCTTCTGTAAACTACCCCATCAGGTCTGGTTTATGGGCAAATTGCAAGCTTTACTTTTGCAAATGGTTCCAATTTTTGTGCGAGTGATCAAAGGGTTGTGGCACAACAGGATCACTTACTCCAGAGATGTGTCTGGATCAAAGGTTAATATTTTTTGCATGGAATATTCATTTCTAGCATTGGCTGAACACTGTACGGTTTAGCTGGAAGCAATGGTCAGGGATACGTTATCCTTTAAGAAATGAAAGAAAGTAATGCCAAGCAGAGAATTACAGCACATGACTTAGCAAGGCCAAGAAGAAACGGTGGTGAAACTAAATCAGAGAGGAAGCTGGTTCAAACAGATAATGCAGCAAAGGTGATACGAGACGTCCAGAAACATAATTTTGATAATTGAAAGAAAGGAACAGTGGCTCTATCCAAGACACACAAGCCATACCACCAGAACTTTGCACAACTCGGTCCGACAGAGCATAGCTCACGCAGACTTAACGAGGCCGCGCTTGTGTTTCACCTGGGCTGGGATCTGCCCCTCCATAAATCCCTGCTGCTTCAGCTCCCCTGAGATGAGGGAGCCCTGGGTGGCCGGGGCAGGCCAGCTTCACCGGGTAGCCGGAGTAGAGATCGCTGCCCGCTCGGCACTGTGGCAGCGTCCCTGCAAAAGGCAAACTCGATGCCTTTGCTTAGCGCTATTCCTGTGCACTCTTTGGGGGCTCTCCCTCTCGTAATAGGCAGACATTTTTGGCTTCTTTTGGTGGACAGGCAAATCTTTGCCCAAGTGCTCACTGGATGGGTTTTCTTTGAGGGATTTATGGCTCCTCCCTTACCTCTCAAGTAGCTTGGTAGCATAAATGGTTTGAACACTGAGATCAAAATACAAATTGTGACAGTTTAGTGAACTGAACCACTCCACTTAATTCTGATTTGTCTGCTTTGAGTGTTTAGCCCTGGAGAGCATATTGCTACACCTTACAGAGTTATTAGCTTACAGTGTACTAATTTCTAGTTTGACTTCATAGGGTCTTTTTGACATTAGATGGTTTCCTTACGTGCTACAGAAAAAGCAGTCTTGTTTCTTTTCTCAAGCATGTACTGATGTTGTTGCTGGGCAATCATTAGCTTAAATTTCATTTGCAAACAAATAAATAAAGCCAACTTCTCGTTAATAAGAAATCGGTATGTGTGCAAGTCTGTTCTTTTAAACCCTCATAACTCAGCCAAATAAAAACAGATTGTCACCGGACTACCAAAAGGCACATGTCCAACCTAGAAAGTGCGTTTAATAACTTCCCCCCCGCCTTCTGCTGCTATATATTTTTTTTTTTTTTACATTGACATTAATCTCCTGTGCACATTTGGAATTTGGAATGGAGTCATTTTCTAACTGCAGTGCTTCCAATTTTAAATATTCTGTTTCCTTTCAGTTTTTCCAAGCAATTCAAAGATTAGTAACACTGTAAAACATCTAAAAGCATGCTGGAAGTTTCCTGCTGCTTCAAGTGTTGTGTTATGTTATCTTTGGAATAATTTTAAGGTCCCACTGGTGTAGTATAACAAGTTATTATGTCATGGAGCTTATTAGTATGCCTATGGGAAACATTAATTCACACTGACATCATACTACGTTTTTCAATAAATCAGGGGAATTTTTTTTATTTTTAAGAAATGGTAATTTTTTTAATGAAAAGAAAAAGTGATCAGATGATTTTTTCATACATGTTGGGACGGGAGCTGAACGACTTGGAGGATGCGCGTCATTATCTCAGCAATGGCCTCTGCATCGTTGCAGGGAACGGAAAGGGTTTTGGGTGGTTTGAAAGATCTTTATTTTTCTAGTATATAGATGTTATTATAAAAGACTTTTTACTGTGTGATTAGCACAGCAGGCTTAAATTGCCTGGGCTCTGGTCATTATTATTCCTGTAATCCCAAAAGTTTATGATATTATTCAGGATGTAAAAAATGACAAAGTAGACTTAAATTTGGTAAGGATTTAATGTGCGATGCATTCCTCTTGGAGCTGAAAAGTCTGTTTTGTTGACACAGAGAACTGAAAAATGACCACAGACCACAAAGGTCCCGAAGCTTTGCCAGGGAAAATGTATAAAAAGGGAGCTGCCCTTACTGTGCTGTCTGTATGCAATTGATTTTATTCACGTTTCCCAGCTATGCTGTTACTTAAAAAAAAAAAAAAAACCAAAACAAACTATTTAAGTTGTTGATTTGTCTATGGATGATGAATTAAACTATGAATTGAATTTAACTTCCATAGGATAGCTAAATTATTATTATTCCATTAAGGAATCTGGCATTTTATGAGCATTAATTGACTACCCAGATACGCAACTGCAAACACAGTTGCGTAGTTGGAGAGCGAGTGATGGACCCTTCCTTGGGCGTACCACGCAAACTTTTGGGACTGCAGAAATAATAACGACCACAGTTAATCCCCTCTTGGGTTCGGTTTGCCTGCGTGAATGCACGCAGCTTTGCTGCTGCGAATGCATCACAGGGGGCTTGCTGAAAATTTGGGCCTCCACACTGGTGGTATTTTAGCTTGAATAAATTCACTACAGAGCAATGTTTTGCATGTGGGATGTATTTCTTGGTAAGTGCTGCTCGCCACAATCAAATCATGAAAGATCTCAGTGTTTCTAAATAAAAGGCTAGTTATGACAAGCGTGAGCATATTCCATGAATAATGTTGATCCATGCTCTAAAAAATATTTTATAGGAAAGGTTTTTGGCATATCAACCTTTCGCTGTGGAAGGGCTGGGGTTATTCCCTGGGACTCAGCAGCGCACTGGTGGGGTTACAAGGCTTCGCTTTCAGAGGGGGCTCATGGACCAGTTGGTTGATGTGTGGCTGGTGTGAGATGATGTCTGTTTGCAGTCAACAGGATAGACTCACTTAGAAGTTTAGCTAATACTGTGGGAAATTAAATTAAAGTAATAAAGTTAGACAGGCATGATATACCTGTAACGTTAACCTCAACTTTTCCTGAATCAAGGCACCACCTTAACATAGGAAGATTAACCTCAAACTCGTATGACAAAACAAAATCTGAGTGGATATGTGAGGGCACTCGTGTTTCCTAGCTCTCTATGGAACTGAAGGGTGGAAACTCAGTAGAAGGCTGTAATCCTTAGATTTTGGCAGCAGGTGTTTAAAGCAAAACACAAAATACTGGAAGTTTTATGAAGACTCTTAAGAGATAGCAATGTTGCATGCATTGAGGTGTTTCCTTTCTCTTGGTGATGAACCCTAGGATGGGTGTCATGTACCAATGTGTTCCTTGCCCAGGATGACCAACTCTGTTTACTTCCAGTTATTCTCTGTCTAATAACAGTGATAAAATTCAGACATTTTAAGGCATGAAGTGGGATGCTTGGTCCCTTCATCTGCTCTGTGAACTCTTCTGGCTCATGGATGTTTTATAGTAATTCTCCTACTTGGAAGAGGGAGTTTGGGCAAAGGCAGTTTCTGTAATCTTTGCTGGCTAAACCTAAGGGGAAAAAAAAAGTACTGCTTTTGCATCCTGAAGTGACGTACCACCAGAGGACCATTGTCTTTCTGCACAAGAAAAAGAGCAAAAATAATAGGAAGTGGTGCAAGGACGTGTTTTACAGTGTGTCACCATGTGTGTGTGTTTCATATCCAGGACATCAGCTGGCTTACTTTACCCATTTAAAGTTTATTTCTCTTCATGTTTCTTGCTGTTGTCCACCACAATTAGCAATACCTTCCACCAGTTTTCAGGCACCTATTACTTCCCAGGGAGCTGCAGAGATTGTCTCTTCACACACTGGGATGCTTTCAGTAAGAGGGAAAGCCTGGACTTGTAGTTCCTGGGAAGGTTACGGAGGTGCTCCTAGAGAGGCTAAGGCTAAATGTACAGTCCTCTGTAATAACTCCCAACTATGTTGTTATAATTGTTATGATCCTTCCCATCTTTAGTCTTTGCTGCTGTCTTCCCTGATTATTTTTTATATTTGAGGTATACTTTAATGAGTTAGTGCTGATTAGCCCATGTACCCAGTAAGCAGAGAGCCCCGCTGTCCATTTGGTATGGTGGCAAATGATTAATGGTATGGACTGAACACATAGGAAGAGGAGGAGTCCTTGGAATAAATAACTGCTTTTTTTGTTTTTTATGCTAGTACAGCTAAATTACATTAATTAGAATTTTTTTTTTAAAGTAGTTAACTCTGGTTAATTTTTTTGTGACTCCTTCCTCTCCCCTCCAAAAAATAAGTGGTTATTTTTTCCTAATATAGTGTCTTTTGATCATTTTGACAAGGACGTGACAATTTGATATTGAAGTTAAGACTTAAGAAATTAAATAAATCATTAAAAAATGCAGACATTAGCTATAAAAGTGACAAGCATGTTATCTTAGTATAGTTTCTGAGCCATCAGGAGCAAAAGGCAGTGATTTATATTCTGTACTTAATTGCCAGTCTTGTCCATAAATGCAAGAAGTGCCCAAAGTCCCCCCTGCCTTTCCCTGGCAGCAGCCCCGGAGCCAGCCCGTCCCGGAGCATCAGACCAGCTGAAGGAGGAGGATGGTGTTCATCAGAAATACAGCGCCGTAATAATTTTCATAGCCCTGCCTGTGGCCAAGGATGCTGGGGAGGGGAGGAGACATCCATGCAAAGGGTTTCCTGGAGAAAGGCATTGACTGAAGGGAGCAGGATCTCCTGGGAGGAGCAGGGCATCTTGACAGTGGATTAGGTCTGCAAGGGAGCCCAGGAAAGACACCTTCTATTTTTCTATTGTTGTAGTTTCACTTGATGTCGTTTCCCGCGCGCTTCTGTTTTCCATCCGTATATTGCCGTGTATGGAAGGATTACAGTCTCCTGCTGGAAATCACTTCGTTTTCTTTGGGTGAAAGAGACTCCCAAAACCTTGTTTCTCTAATCGTGAGAATGTCCTCAGATGCTGTGGGATACTGAACGGCCAAATACTGCATCAAGGGCTGGAAGGAACAATTACAAATGTTAGGTTATGAATATAGCATTTGTGGCAAGTATCTACTTTAGCAACAGTGGTAGAAGAAAAAACAGCCAGCACTGAAGGACTGGAGAAAGATGATGAATATACATATATTTGTCAGGAAGATCAATGAAAGTACAAGGCAGCTTAATTTTATTAAAATATAAAAATGCACTTCTTTTACTAACCTAGATCAGAAGAATTTTCATGCATTATATTAAGCAATTTAAACCAAAATTTGCCAGTCAGTTGGGAAGCAAGTTTTAACAGAAATCAGTGTTAATACATGATGTCCTTTAATGTATGTCAGCCTTGTTTTACACTAAAAAATTAACTGGCTATATAATAATTTACATAGTTTAAAAACAACTGCAACATTGCACACGAAGGCATAAAATACAGTTCTAGCTATGTTTATCTCTTGTAACCAACAATGCAAAGAGAAAAGCGATGTGAATGATACACAGGAATACTATTTATTTCTAAAAAAGGTACAAATGGAATAGCACATTTCTGATTTGTATCCATCATTTCTGATAAATACTAGAAGCCCAGGGAAACAATGTATTATAAATGGTCAATGTCAGGCCCTAAACAAGGCATGCTAAATCCGCACGTACAGGTCATAATCTTCTTTTTTTTTTCTAGGGATGTGTCTGTATGCGGCAGAGAAGTAAAGATCAAACCCCATAAAATACATCATTTATATGCCACTCTCCATTATAGAACAGCATGGACATCGTTAATGAGAAGTGCTGCTAAAAGAATATTTCCATGAGTTTGTTTCCAGGCACACTGTGGCAAAAAGGAAACGTCCCCTGGGAATTAAATAGTAATAAAAATGTTGGGGGGGCCAGGGGAGGTTAAGAACAAAAAAAAGAACAAACGTGGTAGTTGGATTTTTTCCCTTCTACCAGTTCATCAGCCATTGCAACAGCTTGAGGTAAAGAATTTGCAAAACACACATGGAGAGCTTTTTGCTGCTTATTTTTTTTAATCTCTGAAGTCCAACGGTGATGATGAAGGTAGCTGTGACATTTGCAATTTTCCATGCACCAGCCCATTCCATTTTCTTCCCTGGTGCCACTTACATGGTACAGTAAGCCTCCAGCATTGACAATAATTATAGCCTGAATAAAATGAAGAGGGTAATATGAACAAAGCTCTGCTGTAATTGCCTTTTCATTATTTGCTAACAGTTAGTTATTCAGTCACAGGGAAAAAATTACACAGTAATTGGTTGACAATAGGAAGCTAAAGCTAAATTCCAGAACTATGATATTTTTGCGTGTTGGTCTTTTAGACCTTTTATTCATATTTTGATTAAACAGCTAGAGCATTAAAGTGAAATAGAAATGTAGCCTTGGTTCAGATTCCATAACATTAGTTTCCACCCCACACAATTTTCGTTCAGTTTTGAATTTTAAGCTATCGCATATGGCAGCCCTGTAAATATTGTAGCTTATTGACTTTGAAATACAGATTTGCAACTCTCGTTCACTTAGTTTAACAATAGCAAAGAATCCCTTTTGCCTTAATGCTTGAAAAAAGTGTCCAGCGTGACCCCGTGCAAGCAATTTAGGAGTGCAGTTCTGCCTTGTTTTAGATACTGAAGTGGAGGAACGCCAGTCTGAATGTGTATTGTATTTTATTTGAGTTTTAAACAACAAAAAATCTTTAGCACCCAATGCAGTTCTGTAGGTGTGGGTCTAAACAGCGGTGTGATAGACCCCTACATGATGAGTTACGCAGGAGTACCCTCTCAAAGCTGTGCATAGGATTTTTGATCCAGCGATGTGCAACCATTGCAGTCGGTTTCATGGGAAAATTTGCTTCCGATATTTATTTTGCTAGCCCTTCTCTCTTTTATTTTCTTTAACCTTGAGTTTTATGTGAACCCCAGGTTTCAGATGAAACACCTTCATTGTTTTATTGTTTAATTTGTTTAAAATATGTTCTTAATCACTACTGTTGCCCCAGATTGGCAAAGGACTGCTAAGTATGTACTGCTGAAGCCAGTTTACCTGCTTAAAGTTCAGTGCTTGTTTAAATTTCATGCTTATTTAATGCCACCATGCATTCATCAGAAATCCAGGTGTTACCCATGATAACACTGAAAAAGATAGGTAAAATTCTACATTTTTTGTATTTATCATAATGTGTAAAATGGCTTTGTGGAAACTACCCTGGACGGTGCTAAATGTGCAAGGCTGTAACCTAGGGAAAAGTTTTAATTCCTAATTCTTTGCTGCTCTACTTGTGTTGTCACTTGCAATGGGTTGCTCCCTGTAAATGTGTGGTTGATGTGCTTCCGACGGCTTTTTATTTCCTTGTTTGTTATGAAGCCTTTAAAGGGGAGCAGACCCTAGGGGCTGGACTGATAACTGAAATCAGTATATTTATTTAATCAGACATTTAATTAGAATAGCTTTTTCCTATAAAGTGTGACTCTTAGTGTTTCAGCAAGCAAACATTTTCAAGTCTCCCAGATCTAAACTACAATATAATAATTGAGAGCTTCGGTCATAGCAGAAACGAGGAATTGTACGCTGTATTCCCAGGTAATGTTGTGTACCTTTAAAAAAGCTCAGCCTCAAGCAAAGCAATCGCTGGAGGAAGAAAAAAATCCTGCAGAAGCTGGAACCAAACAAATGTAAGTTAAAGCACGGTTACAATAGAGTCTTTGAAGAGTTTAGTTCTTATCAAACTTGGCTGCCTCTCGGCAGGCCCTGGAGGATGGGCCGTGAGAGCCCAGCCAAGGTCAGCGCAGCCGCCGAGCTCTGCCCCGGTTGCCTCGTGAACCGGCCGGAGCGGGGCTATCGTTCTAGCCGACAGCAACCAGCGCCAGCTCGTTCCGGGGCATTTCATGTGACTTCCTATCATCTGTGAGGCAAAGCCGTGCCCCGTTATTCTGGGCCTGACCCAAACGTCAGCGAAATCAATGGAGATCTTCCTGCTGGGTTCCGCAAACCCTGGATGGGGTCCTCCAAAGCAAAGTGCTGAAGGAAGCGCCGGCAATAAACAAATATATCCCATCAGCCCCCTTCTGATGTATATTTCATACTTTGCCCTTACTTTTATTTTGAGTCCTAGATCTTTATTATAATCAGTCAAAGTCCTGGCTTTCAAGTTGTGAATGGGCATCATAATTATCTAATGCAACTACTCCAGAAATCAGATTAGTAATTAGCTGAACCAAACTGATTGGTGTGACTTCCTGAATGCATCTCTTTAATGTTGAACATTTGCTTTGTGCTTGAAGGATTTGTTTGTGTGTTTCTTGTGTGTGATGAGAGCTTTTCTGTAATTAGCTCCTGGGGGACAGCATATTCTAACAGTTAAAGAATAATTGCAGCCCTATGAAATGTGAAATGGCTTGGGCTGGCTTTTGTTGCAGCTTAATTGTATGCAACAAGTACAGGAGGCTTTTCATTTCACATCGTGATAGTAGAGATGTAGCTTTCATAAATAAAGAAAGGAATTTTGTACAGTGGTAAATAGTCTCTAATATGTTAATTTTGCAGAAAAAACAAAACAAACAAAGCACATTTGAGAATTCTCAGTCTTATTGAAGTAGATGTTCATCATTGTTTCATTAGCTTGTAGTTTCTATGTATGATTTTAATGAAAGAGAAAAGGAAGGGAAAAGTAAGTGTGGCAGTAAAAGACAAATGACTTGGTGGTCAATCTGAAGCAGCTCATTTTCATTTGAAATAAAAACTTAAATGCTTTTTCTTCTGAAATTTCATGGCAAAAAAAAAAGGGTCTTTTGGACAGCAGTTGCAACAGTGTTCTGGTAAAATTACTTTGAATGAAAAAAGAAACTTATTATTCAATATCTTTTTTGAAAAAAAGGGGGGGAAAAGGGTTATTTATTTTCTCCTGTTCATACATGGGCATGTTCATTCTTTGCCTGTAGGATATTGCTGTTTACTGTTCCAAATAATTGCAGTTGCCCCTCTTACCTTGCTGTACGCTTGTCCTCACCAGTGTCACTTGCCTTATTGCTCGGTTTCTGTTGGAGAAACGATTTGGGGGCACCATGCTGTCTGTGGCGGGGGACCCTTGTGTGTGCTGTTCCAGGTAGTCCGAGTTTGCTGACGGTTAGCGTAGTTTGTGCCTAATGCCTATAGACAGGATTGCTAGATGCTACTCACAGGAGGGCATTTTGAATGCGGAAGGTTTTCGATCCGGTATCCAATGTACTTGCTGCTAAGACAGATGCGTACACCCTTGCCATTCTGCACATTCAGAATTATGAGTACTAATTCAATATTTATTAGTATCTAATTGATATTGTTCAATTATCAGCACTTTGTTCTGTGACTGTAAGTTGAATTATCGCTAGATTAAATATAGCATTCATGCATATTTTTTCCCTTTAGTCAAAAGACAAAATAGTATAAGTCTAAGTTTAGGTTAATCATCAAAGCTCCTGAGCCATCCTTACCATAGACACCATTGCTTCAGTATATCTATAATCACCATCCATTCCTATGGCTGGTGGCATGTAGCATTTATTTATTTTTTCAGTATAGATGACAGTGATGCCGGAGTCTCGTTGTCATCTAGATCTGATAACTGCGAGTCATTTTGATATGGTTCTGAGGTAATCTACAGTGTCAGACTCTCAATGTCATCTTGTCACTACCACTTCTTTCCATAGCATCGCCATAGGCAATAGCTCTGCTGCTGCTTTTCCTTCAGGGGTTTCCCTGCAGAAGCTACAGAACGTATGAGAAGTCACCACAGGAGTTGTGCGTCCCCGGTAATGGGAGGAGAGCAGAACCGCGTCCCCCATAGCGACCCTGCAATCAGCTCTCGCTGGGCTTGGTCATGGTCGAGCTTCACCACGATGCTCAATGGGAGACAGGTCCGTGGGATGGATGCTGCTGATTTTGCTTTGGCAGCACCTCAGGAATTTGATGTGCAAGTCCTCAGCAGCGCGTTCCTCTCACCCAGGGGGAAAGGGAGCGTGTCCTGCTCACGCTCTGCCTGTGCTTCCCGTGGGTGTTGAAGCAATTCCGATAAGAAACAAAGCATTTATTTGTCCAATCTTGTGTTTTTACGCTGCTCCCCCCAACACAAGAAGTCCTCAATATAGCTGTTGCATTGCTGTCGGTTTTGCCATGAAAAGTCCTTTGATAGAGGAAGTGAGAGCAGCGGGTGGCCTAGTAATGAGAATTAAATTCTGCCTATGCTGAAGGCTCTTGGGAAAGGGCAGTAAAACCCCTCCGAACACGTGCTTGCTGTGTACTGCTGCCTTAGGTACTTCGTGTTTTTCTGTGCAACGGGTGGCCGAAAGCGGTTCGAACAGCGCAGCTTGTGTGTGTCTCCCTGGCGGCATCAGTAGGAATGGCTCCCAAGAAAGGTTGATTTAATGAAGAAGTTATTTTTGTTTAGCCAGTGATGTTATAAAAATAACATTCCGCAGATAATGTTAATTTAGTCTTTTGTGGGAATGGATGCATCTATTTGAATGAAAACAATACCAAAACTATTTAAAAATAATTAATAGTATGTTCTAAACATAAGCCTAGTTTTTGGTGAACAGAAATGTTTAACTTCTTAAAAGCTTTTTCCACAAATTCTGGAGAATGTTGCTATGAAAGTAATTGAAAATGGTCTGGTTTAAACGTGTTTTCAAGTTTCAGACTGTGCTTAGGATGCTAAAAGCAAATGGGAGAGATGGTTGTCTTAAAGTACCTCTTTAAGTTATGTGCTTGCTACTTGCTTTTCATCCTGAAGGAGAATAACATTCACTCTTTTCTCAGAGGACTAGTAGGAAAACCCTCCTGAGAGAAGTTAAATGTGCAGTGTGTACTGGGCCTATAGGTGAAAATAATTTTTATTAAATACAAATTACTGTGATTGCCAGTGAACAGTCATCTTGGCCACTAGAACCATATTTGTCTTGATTCTCTCATGGAAAATTGACCTAAGACTGTACCTAATTCTTTAAAAAATACAATTCTGCTCATAAACAACCCTGATAATGCGATAGGTGACTTTTCGTAAAACCATCTGTGGGAAGAATGAAGTATAAACTAAAAGGGAATTTTTCCCCCATTAACTGGCTTCATGACAAAAGGTTATTGACTTGACAGCACTTAATTGCCTGTCATATTTTTTTTTTCCTCTGAAACAGTGTGGTTTATTAGTTGGAGGCAGGAGGCAGTGGTGGGGCCACGGTTCAGATGTGGTGGAACCTGCTGATTCCGGCCAAGCCCTTTGCCTCCGGTTCAGCTGTAAACCCCTTATCCACTTCCACAGCTGGGTTCGAAAGAGACCACTTGGCAAGTGACTTGCTGAATGTCACGCAGTATCTTAGTTGACTAAATACTTTGAGAAGCATAGGGTTTTCCCAGGTCCTTAACTTTATACTCGCATTTAAATAAGTAGCGAGTTGAGAAGATTCAGTAGAGGCTTTTTGACTATTTCAGTACAAAGATGCAAGCATTAATTTTAACCAATAGAATGACCTGAAAAAAATAATATTTGGTAGGTTAGTCCAAGTTTCTGTCTGACTGAATTGCATTGGACTAGAGGGACAGGATAACTCTTGAAGTGCTCAGTAATGCCACAAGACAGTGATTACTTCCAGCAGATATATAACAAGATGATGAATGGGATTTTTCCAAACTTGAATTTCTTCAATTAAATAAGAACTTGTTGAAGTAGTGTGCACTGGTGGAAAGCTGGTCAGTCCATAAACCATACGTATTACTTCTCTTTCCATCTAGTTAGGAGCATAAACAAATGCATCATTACTATTTTTAAATACTCTCTGACATAAAAATGAATACAGAACTTGGAGCGTGTGCCTAAATTTCGTTTGACGTCTTGTAAAGTCAAGACATGACCATCGTAGTTCAAACTTGTAGAATAACGTCCAGATCTGTCATCCTTTAAAAGGCACCACACTTTTTTCTGCTAATGTAAATGTAGCATAAATGTAAATATGACTGAGCACCTTATAGTGTAAGTAGCGTAAACTGTTTCTTAGCGTTTACCTATAGGGAAAGCCTTTGTTGCTGTGTAGCTGGGTTAACTGTGTTACTGAAGTCACTCAGGTAGGTACCGCAGGCTGAGAGCAGCCGTTTTACTGCCTTCCCCTAGAAAGAACAGTTGTATTTGTCTTTACTTAATCTTTCTAAACAGAGGGTCTTAGCTGAGTGAAGTCAATGAGAAACTTACCATTGACTTCAACAGGTTTTGAGTCGGTTCTTTGTCGTTAATATTTGTTACATTTTGACATGAGTATATTTGCACTCAGAAGGTGGCAATCAAACCTGGATTTTTTCCTTATGTTATGTAGTGCTTATTTTAGTGTGCTCTTAATACATCCTAACAATTATTCCTTCCTGAGCATGGAGCATCCATATGATTTGTGTTTCTTTTCAGTACTTAAAACTAATCTTTGTTTTCTCAGGCTTTTAGGTGGGACACTTACCTTAATCCTCTTATGTTTGTATGCCTTGAAGTCATGGCGCTTTGTATGATTTAGGATTTCAAGAGCCTGACTTAGAATCTTGAGGTCAGCTTGACCTTCTTTGTTGGGTGGTATTTTTTTTGCTACCACAATTGTGAGTAATTCTCAGAACTTTTTCTGAGTCTCCAGCTCCAGCTTGCTTTCTTTGTCTCCCCCCAAACACACGGACGCAGTTTTTTCTTTGTTTTTTTCCTTTTCTTTTATTTGCCTTATTACTGGCCTGTGACATGAGGTTGTTCAGCAATTAAAAATATCCATCCTATCTTAACATCGTTCTACTTTGAATCTGTATCTTTTGTCGAGGACTAACATTTCACTATGCTAAGCAAGTAGGGCTTAATATTCTCATTTTGTAATTCATTTATGATTGGGTTATTGTGGTTGCATTGGTTTATTGAGTTGCCCTTTAGTGTGCATGAAATATTTTTTCATTTGAGCCTTTCAGGAAAAAGAGCACTGTTCATCTGAAGTTAAGAAAGCAGAGAGCATTGATCGTTTCCTAAATCAACTACAACATCATACGTTTGGGGGGTTTTTTGTGTTTGATTCGTACAACTTATTAGTTATGACTTCACTCAGATTTTTCACCTTTTTGGCTGATAACCAGGTCTTAGTTTTTTATAATACCAGAATACAGTCAGCTAAGACAAATTGATTCAGACAGTTGTCACAGAAGTATTTAGCTAAAATTACTTCAAAAGTTTTACACTGCTTGACATTGCAGTACTGTCTTTGAAGTGTATACCCTGAAAAATATTTGTTATTAACAATTCCAGACAGGTGTTTCACCAGAGACATGTGAAGATGTGTAGAAGAAGAGATTAATATTTTGCAGTAGGTTTAGCCTCTGGAGGAAATATTTGTCTTACTTGTTTGGAATTCCACTTGTCACTTCACCAAAGGCTTTGTTCACAGTCAGGTTTTGTTCTGAACAAGTGAAATTAAAATGTATTTGGTCATAAGAATTAGCACAACATATGCTTGGGTGTTATTTAAATAGCTGCTGTGAGGTAATTGTCAGGCAATCTTTTACAGGCTAGGGTTCTGCACTTACGATACTTAAAGCCGGGTACCTAAAGCTTGCAACTAGAAAATGCTCACGCTGGGATTAAAAACACTACAAGAACTGCAAGGAACAGCCTACGCTAATGCTGCTGTGACTATCGGTGAGATCCATCCCACCTGCGCGAAGGCCCTGGAGTGCGGAGGGGGACGGGGCGGGCGCCGTGAGATCCAGCCCTGGCTCCGAGGCGGGTCAGCGGGGCTGGGGACATCCTTCCGCGCTCGGTGTTCCCCTGCGTTACGGGGTGGTGACTGGCGCGGGGGGCTCGCTCTGTATGTTGTAAACCGGTCTGCTTCGGAGCCCTGGAAGGCTTTAGGACTACACGAGACTGGTGAGGGGCAGGAAGGGACCAGTCAGGGAGGTTTGCAGCTGGAGAGAGGAATAAGCCTGCGTACTGGCTGCACGCACTGCTGGACCACGCTGTTGAACTTGAAGCTGAGGACTAACTGGACTGAATTCCTGCTAGGCTTAGATAAGTGTTTAAGGATGCGGCTGAATCACGGCCTTGCTACCTGTTCCTTTTTGTGATTATCAGAAAGGGAGTTATTTAAGGTACTAGAAAGGAAATGACAAAATAAACCTATTTTGATTTGGACACAAATATGAACTGTTCTGGTGAGGTGGTGTCATACAAATTGCTGCACACTTTTAGGAGGTCAAATTAAAAAGAAATTGAGCGCGAGTTCCCAGTTGTAAATGTGTGACAGGTTTTAAATCCCCGCTTTTGGGTGGGCGCATTCTGCAACCTGCTTGAAATGCAAAATTTCTGTGCAGACTAGCGTTAGCTGTTTGGGAACACTGCCCGCTGGTGCCGCGTTTATTGGTGATGGAAGGCACGGAGCCCACAAGATAGCTGCTGAGATCAAGAGTAGCGAGGACTTTGATTTTTTTTTTTTTTAATTATTATTATTTTTTATTTTTCCCTGAGCACAATGTGTAAAATTTGGGTGGGTTATTTCATTTCTGCCGTGCCCTGCTGTGTGAGGAAGGGGTGCAGCCAGTGTCCTCTGATTCCCATGGGCGAGCAGTCCTCATCCTCTCCTGACACGACAGGCTTTGTGCCCGGAGTGAAGAGCCTGCTCCTGCGCGGGGGACAAGGTGTGGCTGATGAGTCCGAGATAAACCCTCGCACAAAAAAGGCACTGTGTCGCTGAATGGGTTTCCAGTGTAGCTCTTTAATTTCATCTCTTGGAAATGTTTCTCCTCTTTCATCCAACTGCCTTTATCTTAACTTCTGATCTGAGGAAAGCAGCAGCCTTTCAAATTGAACAAACCGTGTTTCAAATAGGCTCTTCTGCTTGTGACAAGATGTACCTCATTTTCCCTGCAAGCCCTCAGCAAGGTCACACCTTTTTAATTTATTTTCTGTAAGAAAAATCTAGTTGCATGATAGAACAAGGCCAGACCTAGCTAGAGGTCATTTCTTGAACTAGTTATAAAGTAGAATAGGATTAGAACCATTTAATATCCCAGAACTTACCAAGCATAGTTCTATTAAAATGTAGGCTTCATATTTAAAAAGCAACATAAATAGCGGCTCTAAGTTGTGGCCAATTCAGTTATAATAAAGGGAATATTTTAGATTTTTTTCCCCTTTTTACTATGAGAGTGACCCTTCTTTTCCTTTTTTCCTTTTTTCTTTTTTCTTTTTTTTATAACTACTAGACATAAAATTCTTAGTACAACCAGATGGTGCCATAACTTGTACTTCTTTTCCATTTCTGAAAGGAAATCATTCTCTGTTTTCATCTAGAAATAATTTTTGCACTAAAAGTGTATTAATGCAGGATTAACGCAGGTTTAACAGACCTTGTTGTTTGTTCAGCAACAGGAAAGTGCTGATCTGCGTGCCGTCTGTATGCTGTTGTAGAAATTATGAGATAGGTTTCTGAAAGACGTTAGTTTCCAGTCTCATCCTTAGACACGTTGCTTATGCAATATTTACCAGTAGGGTAGTGTGCTTTTTAACCAAAATTTTACAGCCATTTTTTGTTAGATTTCTCATACTTCCGAGAGAGTTGTTTCCCATAAACCTGGCTGTTTTCATCCACATTTTCAAATACCAGCTCTCGATGCGCCACTTCAGCTTTTCTCATGCTGGCATTGTTTCAACAAGTGGCATGTGAGAGAGAGAGAGAGAGATTTTACTGGCGGAGACGCTGGAGCCCTTTGCAGCGGGGATAGGGAGAGCCAAGGTCTCGCCCAGCTCTGGGTATGGAAATGTCACATGGCTGTTGGGGCTGTCCAGGTGCCCTTGCTGCTCAGGTTTTCTTCTCGTCAAGTCCATTATGTCAAAGGCCTATCTAAACTTCTTCGTTTTACATCACAGATGCAACAGACCGTAACATCTCCTCCTAAGTGCTTCCAATCCATTTGACTGACATGTATGCTCACTATACGTCTACGTGCTCAAAGTTTTGATGAAAAATACTGAAAAAGGCCATGTGAACATGTGAAGTAGCTGGTTTTCTTAAAGATTTTTTTTTTTATAATTGATAATGTCACGATTACGCTATGACCTACTGCAGCTCAACCATTCATTCTGTATATGTTGAAGTATACATGCACCACATTTAAATGTGCAAAAGGGTGACCTGAACGCTCTGAAACTGAGGTAGGGATCAAAGACATTCTTGAGTTCTGACAATAATGTGCTGTGTGACGATGATTAACTTGTGTATCACTCTGCAGTGTGCAGCTCTGCCTTACTAAATTCCTCTTATATGGGTAAAATAATAGTGCTGATTGACATCACCATATGTGCTGAGGATTATTTATTAATAGCTACTAACATTTTTTGACTACTCAATAGGTATCGTTATTTTCACTTGAACATAACTCACATTTTGATTTGTATGACTAAATTCACACTTACATGGAGACTGTTGGGAAAAATTACTGTAGTCCCACAGTAATTTGTCAGCATTCAGTAATACTTCATGGCAAATGGAGACCTTTTCTAATAAATTTTATGTATTAAAATAACATGCAGAATTTTAGAATATTGGAATAATAGCAAGACTGTTTGTTAAAATAACAAGCCCTGAAATATCAGAGGAATACAGAAAAGAAATTGGAATGTTGCTCTTTTTCCCGTTCAAAATTGAAGTGGTATAGGGTATGTCTTCATCTTTTCCTGTGAACGTAGTTCTACGTTTAACAGAGCATAATCAAGGACAAATGGTTTTTTTGAGGGTTAATTCCTCCATGTGTGAGAAATCAGGCTTAAAATGCAGCTGTGGTCAAAATGTCGACTAAGCAGAAACAGTCTCATCCTTCTCCGTGAGACTAGGTTTTGTATTTTGAGTCCAATTTGATAACATTGCTAATAAAATCTGCGGTCGTCTTCTGGCCAGCCAGAGGAGCTCCCACCACCAGGGCAAAGCGAGGTGGCTCTGCAGGAATGCAGGTGTGACGTGGCTGACGTGAGCAGTCCGGCTGATCTGAACGAGGAGCTTCACCTCTGAGGCTGAATAAGTAAAATTGTACCTGCACATAAGCCTTTGCAGAACCCGAATCTTGGTCTGGTATTGCAGAGAGGAAATAATTATGGGATTCCATTGTTCTGTTTCAGAGTGTAATAGCACCGAAGTTGTAGATGTTTGTACAATGATTGTTTAAAATACTGTCTCCAGAATACCTTTGCACTTCTGTTTCCATCAAGGATCTGTTTTGCATTCACTAGCTTCACTGCTTGAGCTTCTCATGACACGCTCATCGTTCTGCGAGTCCTATGTCTCTAGACAGGTCTTTCTGTTAATCTTGAAAGTGAAGTGGCCTACACAGGCTTTGTTATAGAAAGATGATATATGGTCCGCTCCTTTTGTTGTTTCTTGCACTGAGACAAGACCATCTGTTGTCTTAAAACTAGCCACTTTTCTTAAGAGTGTTGAAGTTAAATCCTGACTAATATTAGACTGACTTAGACCAAAATTATACAAAGTGCTTAAGCTCACGCGTGAGTTTGGTTGACTTCGATGCGACTCAGCTATTTTGAATGAAAAGAGCAAGAGAACACGGGCTGCAGCGCAGTCATGAATTGATTGCTTACTTTTTTGACCTAGTTGATTACCATTTGGGGACTTCAGATCCGAGGAGGGGGGAAAGTGAAACAAAGTTAGGGTTCAGAGTATGAAAATAATTTAAATGAACTCTTTTTGAATAGTAACGATTTGTGCTCTTCCATTCTATAAATTACTGTATGGAGGAAAAGTGAACGTTCTTGCATACAGAATGATCCTTCTTGTTTAACATAGCGTTACAATGCTTATAGCGCATCTTGAAAATATAAATTCTAGTCAAAGCTACCTGTAAAGTGTTGGGTGGTGTCTGTACTTATTTTGTCTTTTTTTTTTTAATGTGTAGAATTCATTTTAATGAAAAGCAGATCTAGAATGGGAAAAAAGACATTATAGTTATGATTTAATTAGTTCATTGAAACTGTTTCTCAGTATCCTATAGAGCTGGTAAAACTATCACCCATTTCTTTTGGTTAATAAAACCTGTGACATATTTATGATAGAAATAACGGTTGTACAGAGCAACAGTGGTATTAAGATAGAATGATTTGTAAAAACTGTTCTATATTATTCGGGTAGAATATGAAAAAAACATGAAAGCCTAAAAAAGATCAAAAGTTTATTTATATCACTGGCTTATTTCTAGTGAAAAATCCTTTGACAGATCTCTGTCAACAAAAAAATTGCTTTAGCCAAACTTATCCTGATCTCAACATTACTTTAGATATTATAGTTGAATTAACTACTGATGTATTTCATAATTTATTCCTGCTTCCTGGTAATGCAATGTTTTGATATTGTATAATGGGTACTGAATATTTGTTAATAAGAGGACATATGAGAATATGGGGCACTTCTTCCAAAAGAAACATCAACATTTTCCAACTTACCCCTGGTCAAGAAAGTTCAAGAAACTAAGTAATAACATATATTCTACATGCAGGAATAAAAACCTTTTCAGTATAGATACAAAGAAAAGCGTTAATAAAATAGGACTTGTGTGTGAATAGTAGTATTTATCTTGCTTAACATTATGTACCTTAAAATTGAGCACCTAAGCAATGATACAAGGCTTCCTCTACAGCCAAGCAATAGGAAAACATACCTCCACAGGGTAAAATACCCCATTTCAAGTGTCCAAGACCCAGCATGGTTCAATTTTACAGGTGCTTGTCTTTATTGACTAGGCTGTTCAAGGGACCGGTAAGGCTAGATGCTTAACTTTTAGATGACCAATGTAGGTGAGATGAATCCTGTTTGTAATTCATGATGTAATAATAACATGATTAGATCAATTAATCAATTGTTAATTGCTTGTTATAATGTTCTGTGGAAAGCAGAAATAAAATGGAGGGAGACTGTTAATAGTGTAGAAAAGGCAGAGGCAGAAGTAACAGCACAGGTATGGAAACTTTGTAATGATATAGGTAAAAATAGGTTTTGAAAAGGGGGAAAAAAGATTGAACACAAACAGAGATAAGCTGTTGTGTGCTCAGATTGGTGTCCAAATTTGACTTTGCCAAATTTGCAATGAGAGAGATTAATGCTTTTGAAATGTATCGGAAAATTGCTGCAGGATCTCCTTGTACCATCCAAAGGCAATGTCTTAGGCTAATATAAAATGGCACTGTTCATTGGGCTATGCTAATCCTACCCGCAAAACATCTGTGGATTTCTGCTGGAAGTTGGATACTGTGCATTGAGACACCTGCGTCGGGCACAGAGTAGGGTGAGGAATGTTTGCTGCTGCCTTCCAAGCCCTGTGGAAATTTGTATCTAGGTCAACAGGTGAGCCTGAAGAAATCTGTGCTATAAATATTGATCAGCATAATCTAGATTTCATGGACCTTTTCTTAATAAGAAATGTCAAGGTGGACAGAGTCAAGGCAGTGTTAGTGTATGAAGTCAAATAGCACCTGGACTCCTAAAATATACTAGTTGCCGGAAACAGGACCATACTAAGTGATTCAACTTCTCTTTTCAGGGGTAGCTAATGCTGTTGCCTTGAGAGTTTGGGTAGTCTTCATTAATATCACCCGCATATGGCTTTGAGATAGAACCCAAAGCAGACCTGCATTTCTAATTGATACAAGACTGTAGGAGCAACATCACAGATTCACGCTGCGTAACTGAAGGGTACTGTCCATTGTGCATTCATGATGTACGTTGTGGATATATGCTTCCTTGTTGCAGTAACAACCAGCCTAAATACCCAAGACAATGAATCATTGCATTTCCTTGTTGCAGCCTGTGTCGTAACGTATCAAAATATGTTTCTGTATGCCCCTACTCCCCCCAGGTGAAACAATAGAAGCTATGTGGACTTCCCAGAGGAACTGTTGTTGGTCACCGTGATGCTTTTAACTGACCAAAAGGAAGAATTAGTGTGGGAAATTCAGTAGTTATCATTTTTGTGAGGGTGGGGATTGGAAAATGTAGAAATACCCTGTGGTATTTCATCAGTGTTTTATATAGTAACATATTTCACAAGAAAGTTTTATTTACTTAGGCAATTAAGAAGCAAACCTTCCTGTTCTGTATTTGGCATTCTGTCCTAGAACCAAACGCCTATGGCAAGTTATGGTCTCTTTTAAAATACAAAATGTAAATTGGAAGGGAGCTCGGCGCACACCTGCTCATCTCCCATCAGATAGGCAAGCAGTATGCAAAATGCAAACTGCAGGCAGCTGTAGTCCAGAAAAAAAACCGAATCGGGACACTCAGAATTAAAACAGATACATGCGAGGCACAAAAGCCCTTGTATTTTATCCTTTTCCATGCGAAAGACACCTTTCTTAGTACAGTGCTAGCAAAAACAAGGATAGTAAAACCCAGTCCCGGAGTCTGTGTCTGGAAATGGTGGGGAGGAAGAGAAGAGGGTTCATCACTTCTAGGATCCTGCTCCACTTGCTGCTGCTTGTGACAAGATTTATTTTTTTATTTTTTAATAAGGTCAGATAGTGAGAGGGGTTGATACTGTTTGATAATTATATTGTATAGGCAGACTCGAGCTTCTTGGTGGCTTATTTCTTTGATTTGCAGGCATTGTGATCATTGCATTTTGGCTGTGGTCCAGCCTTTTCATGCAGGCTTCAGCAGCAGTGAAATCAAAGCTCCAAATTGTCTATTCGCTATTAACGGAGAGGCTCCGCTTCTCAGTAGCTTTCTTTGGTATGGCTACTCCTTTTCATCCCAGTAAATGCCATGATCTGGTTGTACCATTGGTGAATAACACTAAGCTCCCGTCGCTGTTTATTTAGTGAGTGTAAAGAAATGTTTATGTTCGTCATTAATTCCAGGTAATTATTGCTATTAGCTCATTTCATATGTTCTGCAGGCAGTTGTTATGCTAATGGTAGGCTACTGTATCCACTCATACAAACAATTACTTGCCTACCTTATAAAAGTCAAAGGTTTTATTCTCCCATTCCAGTATTATTTGTAGTCTATCATTTCAGACAACTTAGAAACTTTTTATGTAACTGCTTTGATTACTCGTGTACTTAATGGATTACAGGCAGATGCCAAATCCGCTTTGCTTAGAAGTATTTTGGAGTTCTGTAACTGATTGTTTTTTAAATGGCAAAATGTAGAAACTTTTTTGCCAGTTGTTCATTTTTAATAACATTTTCAGAAGAAACAACCATGCATGTAGGATTTTTTTGAAGTCACATTTATACTCCTGAAAATTTCGTCTTGTAAAAGGTATTCCCAAGAAATGCTTTGCTGCAACAGAACTGTGTGGGAAAACTGATGCTGACTGCTTTCCTGACGTTCTTTTCTCCGAGCGGTTGAAAGGTTTTGCAATGATAATTTTGCTTACAGTCTCCTTTGCTACATCCAGTAAAACACAGCAGTCTGGGAGGGATCATTGCATCAGGGTGCACAGTAGTGCAAGTTATTGCAGCTCTAGCTAGTTTTCACCAGGTGCGAAAATGAAACGCATTGCATTTCTTCAGGCGGCGTGCATTTTACATTGGTAATTAATCTGTACACGTGTTAGTAAAGAGAATGAAATTACTTTGGCAGTGTTCAGTAAGAGTCAGAGCACCTCCTTCAAGTATTTCTTGTAATGATGCGATGATCTATTTTGGAGGATCGGTCTGGGAGTCTCGTTCAGCTGTGCGTTCATGCAACAGCACACCACAAGGCAAACCAGCAGCATAATGCTTAGTGCTCTTGTCTGGTTTGCTGTGCAGAACAGCACTCGCTCGGTCCTTGACACGGATCCCACCCTAACTCCTCCCCTCTTCTGTGGTGACCCTGTGCTGTGGATTGTGGCCGTGCCTCTGCCACCGCAGGCTAGATTCAGTACTGCTCATCGTGGCTCGTTCCCAGCAAGCTCCAAGCTTGCCTCTTCCATGCTCCTCCATCCCAAATCTATGAAGCTCTTTCCAAAGCTAAGGCACGTAGGCTTGTGTAATGCACTTGGGCTGCTGTAGATGAGAAGTTCACTTCTAATTTGTTTCAAACACGTTACAACTAACATGCGCTTGTCTCCAGCTGTAGGAGCTGTTAACACTTTACGCCCTGTAGAACTCTCTCAGTTGCTTCTGGAGTCATAGCAGAAATACAAGTCACAAGTGTCACTCCTACATTCCCTTTCTGTCCTGTTCCTCCGGAGCTAGGGCAGGAGGTCTCATGTTGATGTTTATTCTGAACACTAACAACTCGTTGTGGCTCAGGCTGAAAAGACTTTTTTTTTCATCGTGTCTTGGGCACTGCTGACTAAGTTTTTAGAAGTGAGGAAATTTAGGATGCGTTTGCTTATTGTTTTTGAAGGGAGGGAAGGGGGTACTGGAGAAAAGAATATTTTAAAAATAGCATAAATACCAGGACTTGACAGAAACATATTCTCTTTAATGGTCTTCCCTCTCCTTCTCCCTTGAACTCTGTAACAGATGGATCAAATGAGCAGTATTGTATTTACAGTCATCTTTCTTTAGCAGCATGAATCCTGAGGAATTCAAAAGGAGCAGTCTGCTAAATGCATCGAAAGGGAGGTCACGTACAATTGACTTAAAGAACATAACCAACATGCAAACAGGGTCACGCTAATGAAAAAAAACCTTGACATGGTTTATGTATTTGGTTATTGGCTCTAAATTAATATATTACAATTTCATTTCCATTTTAAATAAAACACCTAGGTGCATAGCAATTCCTGGCAAGATGAGAATGGCAAATAAAAAGAATTGATTAGCAGGAGGTTGGGTTTTTTTAGTACATAAAGTTTGTCAAAGGGGATCAAACTGAACTGTGCAATATTCATTCATATTTGCAGCTGTAAACGCTCATTATGTGGTGTAAACTAATCTAGATCTCTCCATCTGGCAGTTGTGAGGAGGAGACAAGTAGTCAAGAACATTATCAATCAGTTAGAGCCCGGTTAAGTACTTCACTGTAATTAAACTTGGACAGCATTAAAAATTACATGCAATAATTGAAGGAGAGGTGATTTTCAGTGTAGTACCTCGCCTGTTCGGTGAGTCTGTACTTTAACGAATATATAAATATGGCTTTTAGGCTTAATGCCCACATATGAGTTGATATGCAGAGGAGGTCATCGGATCTCTCTCTGGTGTAAATCTGCAGAGTTGCCGTGAATTCAGTGGTGATAACACTAGTGCAGGGTGACTCGGGACCTTGCCAAGTCCATAAATATGAATGCCGTTTTGTATGTCACACCAGCTGTGTAAATCTGAACTATTAACATCATTACTGTGTATTTATCACTGCCAGACTAAGAAAGCTGTGAAGAAACAGCTATGGTTGAAAGCAGTTAATTAATTAGCTTAAAGGCAAGATTGTGGCTTATGTTAACGCAGCTCTGTAGGCAGACGCAGGCTGCAATGCACCTTTTTCTCTCTCTCCCGGTTGTCCTTGGTTGTCCCCATGCTTACTCCAACACAGCGCTGCAACACGCGCAAAAGTGTTTGCGGCTCGCATGTATTAGAAAGAAGACATGAGGCTGCTTCTTTTTAAATTAATTATTGCCTAAAATACATAAGGGGGGGGGTGTGAGGGGGAGATAGCTCAGTTCCTCAGGTTTCAATATATTTTTTTCAGACCAGTCATCAAAAGGAACTTTTCTTGTGCTGGGGGGCATGGGGGGTCCCGGGACACGTGGTTTTGTGGGGAGTTATTAGGTTATGTTCTGCATCTAGAAAGTACCTTAGAGAGGGATGAGGAGAAGAAATTGGGTGTGATCTACTTGGCAGGGAAAGCTACAGAGGCCACGTTTCTTTCCTTTCAAAGGTGGTGTGGAGCTGCAGTGCCTCTGCAGCAGCTGAGGAAATCCACCGTTGAGGCTGAAGCATCCATGTCGCTATCTAATTTTAGTTTCATATATAATCATTCAGTGAAGTGCCAAAAACCTGTTTTTAGGCTGCTGTATTTCACTGGAATAGTTTTAGACATCTGGGCTAAAGGGCATCCATAAATGACTACAGTGTTTTATGTATGTATCTCTTGTGTGGAATGAGTCTTTGAGCCTTACGTGGAGGTTATGATTTCAGGCATCGTAAATGGTCACTTTGATATTATCTTGTGCCTGGAAATCTGTGTTTCAGCACTAAGCTATCACGTTTCGTATTAAAAAAAAATAACATTTTGCCACCAGAGTTAGGTTCAAAATGGCACCATCGAATGAGTGTTAAGGTTGTATCTTTGCCTGTCATACTAGATGTAACACTTGTCAAATAACACAGATGACCCTTAAGTATCTTCCAGGTATCGCAGTTCTAGAGGGCAGGTTAAAGTACTGAATAGCTCTTCAGAAGAAATATTTTCTACTTACTGTTTTTTACTGAAACAATCAACCTACTATCAGAACAACCTACAGACAGAACAAAAGCAAACCCCAGGAAAAGACGCTACTTCTGTTCTTTTTGTTAAAAATAAATCCAAGACGTATGCTTTTGTCTTGGCAGGTTTATTTCAAGAGCAATACCAGGCTGTCATTGTGCTTGCTATCCATTAAAAAAAAAAAAGGCAAATTAAGTGACAGACAAAAGAGAAATGTTAATTAGAAAGTTCTATTTTTATATATATCACATTTAACTTGTAGGATTGTTAAATATTTTCAGACTAACAGACCCTTATCCTGGAATATTATGGTGTCTGACTCACAAAATGAACGACAATCTGTTTACAAAGCAGCCTTAATCATAGGCAGGCAGAGATTGTATTGCATTAATATTTTTATGAGGAAAACAATTTAGATTTCTTTTTTTTTAATTTCCTATGGCAAATATAAGCTTTGCAGTATAACAAGGATCTTTTTGCCTTTAGTCATAAGTAAATATTGTTCTTTTACAATATGTGTCTTCACTTGTGGTGGGGTCACAGAGGAGAAGAGAGGATGCTAAGCTACAGTGCAACAATCTGAACATTCGGCAGAAAACTATTAATGCAGAGAATAATAATATCTAGCCCTAGGTATTCGTAAATTATACACAAGCAATTTACATATAATTTATGATTCTTAGTCTCATGTCATTACCAAAATTGCAGTTGGGATTGTAGAAGCACCACGGTTGCATTGGCAGGAGAGGGGTATGTCTATATGTCTCCATTTGAACTATATTGCCATGCAGTTTCTTCCCCCTCCTCATCTTAGTTGAAGATGAGCGTGCTTGCCCTACCAGTGTTTCTCCTGTATGAGCACATGGGAGGCCTCTCCTCGGAACGATTTTATTTCCATGGCTTCACAGTATGCTTTTCCTGCTGGGACATTCCTCTGAATCAGTCAGTGCTGCTCCTTCACCAGGAGATAGCTTTTGAATTGCACATGTCATGTGTTACCCATTCTGCATTTCTTTCTCCCCTCGTTCCAAATGATCACGGAAGGGAAAAGATAGGACCTGTATACTAATACAGGTATTTCTTGGAGGGGATTTGCCTGGTAGGGGTGAGCGTGCACGGTTGCACGCCCTAAGGCCACGAGCAGGGGGTGGCAGAGGGCAGGGGAGGAGCGCGGAGTGGCTGCGGGCTGACGGGACGAAGCCGCCCAGCACCTTCTCTCCTTGTGCCAGGCCTGGGGGTCTTCAGGCTTTGCTGCTCAGCTTTGGTCTTCCCTGCTTTTGGATTTCCACGTTCCTCCCCTTAGTACTGAAATGTTTTTAATCTTTACTGTAGTTGAGGAAGGGACAGGGCAAAAAAAGCAATATTTGTAGAGGCGGTCACAGGCAGTAAGAGGCCTTGAGGCGGTTTGTATTTGTTTGGCAAGCTTACGCTTGTCTTTCTCAACACCTTTTTTGTCTTTCTCAACACCTTTTTTTAATTTCCATAGCCACATCTCTGTTTGGGTCAGTATCCTTTTCACTTGCTTTTTCTTTCATAGGCTATTTGTACTCCTTTTTCTCACTAGCATGTATGAGTAGAGCAACAAGTTCAACGGGGTGCCCCGATTATGCCTGGAAGATACATGCTATTGATTGATGTGGCTGGCACCTGGCTTGCTTCAGGGAGTGTCACCATCACCCGGACACAAGATCTGCTCCCTGATGTCACCTCAAGCCACCGGCTCCTAGGATGTGCCCCGTGGCTGGCCTCCGCTGACGCCTCAGGGATGTCAGCCCTTGACGGAGGAAGCTGGGGCAAATGTAGTTTCTGCTGAGGGCTGTGACTCTAGGCTGCATACTCTTCCTGAGACACAAATGAGGCCTTGAAGCTCTCCAAATTGTCCAGACACCTGGAGACCATCACTACGTTGGGAGGTGTTGGAAGTTTCCACGTTCCGTGAAGGGGGCTGTGGGTGCGAGGTGTGTTTCCTGTTCTCCTTGCCTGCACTCCAGCATCTCAAATCCTCTTCCTCACGGGTCAGAAAGGTCCATGCAGCCATAACAAGGAGAGCGCTGCATTTCCTTGATTTGCCACACGGTACACATGCTATGCGGTGATGCCAGTGAGTGTCCTGCATTGTCATCCACACTGGCTGACATTTAGCATTAGTGATGTAGACCCTTATGGAGGATGGCAGAGCGAGACAAGTTAGATACTCAAACATGCAAGCCTAGTCTGATCTAAGTTGAAGTTTACTGTTTGATAGATAAACTGAGATCAAATCCAAGTGATTGGCCTTGAACTGACGCCCCTGTAGATGTTTTTATAAGCAAAGAAATAAAAATTAAAGTGGAGATATGGCTCATAGATTTGGTGAAATTATTATCTATTAAATACTTTGCAAATGGGGTGTTTGGTGTATGTAACAAAGCTGCATATTGGAGATTTAAGTCTATAGATAAGGACTAAAGCATCTGTTAGTGCTGCCATTACTGTTCCTGAGCTCCAGCTTAGCATTCATCCTAGCAAACCTTCTCACCGCAAAATTGTTTTCTAAGAGGACGTTTTTGTCCTCAGTTTTGCCCTCTTTTGCATTCACTTCTTTCAGTTGATACCATGCTCCTTGGTCAAGTCATGTCAGAGAGAACGGTGTGTATTAATAGCTGCCTAACTGCTTTCCACATTTTGATTATTTCTTTGCAAGCCTGAAACGTTGGGGTTGTGTTAAGACACATACCACTGGAGGCGTGTCATGACTGTTACTAGCCCGGGGTAGATTCCTCCACAGGAGTGTGCCAGGGCTGTGATACGATTTCACTGCGTGCACTTCAGAGCCAGTATCATGCCATAAATCCAGGTTTGGTCTGTTGGAGGACTGTGTCTGGGATCACAGTTGCCCTACCTGTCTTTTCATTGTAGGGCTTTTTTTTCTCAGGCAAAAAAAATCTTGTATACTTAGTGTTGAGAAGCCTGCTGGCAAATTGGCTTTATTGAAAATCCAGACTAAATAGTCATGTTAGATTCTTCTGGCATGATAATCAAAACTTAAGGCATCAGGACAAGTTGTTTCATTGTAAAACCTCCTGCTATAGAGCAGGGGAACCGCTTAGGCCGCTCCATTTACCATTATATGATTTTTCCAGATTCCAGAGAATCCAGAGATTAAGACTTTATCACCTTTCACTTTTCTGTATGAAAGTGCTAGTGTCTAGCATTCTGTCATGGATTGCTCATAAAAACCTTATAAAATCTTACACTTATATTAATTACTTAAAATCTTGTAAAAATTGTGTCTCGTGGTCAGATTGACTCATGACTTGTATTCTGGGATACGTTTCGCTGGGGTTTGGCTCCTCTAAGGATCAAAACAACCAAAGAGGTTAAGAACTGTTGCTGATATACCTAGCTAAGTTAATAGGTTACTTACATTGAGTAACAGGTGCCTTCAGATTTCAGGGGTCTTTAAGAACAAACCTTTGAATGTTTTTTTTGTGTTCGAGAGAGCCACTGCAGTGGAGGGCATTTGTTTCCACCTTGCAGAGAATTCACCTGCTGAGCGCTCAGGAGCAGCCAGGTGCTTGGGGCAGGAAGACCCTGGCCATCCCAAAGACATCGTCAGTGAGGTGACAGGAATGATGCTTATTGTGCCGTGAAATCCTGAATGGATTTTATACTTGTACTACTTACCACAAAAGGGCACGGCATGATCAGTGCTCACCTTCGCATCTGTGGTTGACCTCACCTAATTTAGCTCTGAATAAAATATAGTTTACCTTGACTGTGTTTTTACATTGACCTACAATGCATTCGGTTTCCCCAACTGAACGAGTACACTATTTTTTATGAATCTCTATGTCAGGAATATATTGTTAGGAATATACAGTCTGGGAAATCTTGAACACAGAGGTCTCCTGCCTTGGATGGTAGTTATAAGATGCTAACCGTGTCTACGCTGTTCAAACTATACACACCATAAACTAGAGGGAGACATAGCTGCATTATTTTAGACTCTTTATTGTTAAAACAAGAGAAAAATCTGAAATGAAAACAGTTCTGACAGCCTGGAAGCTCATGCTGTTGTTATTAATGGGCTCTTTGGTAATAAAAGCAGAGTGTAGTGTGCCAGATGCCACAGCTGTAGAGGAGGATACAGGTCTTGGCTTGTAAAGGTGACAGAAGGGTGCACTGGAGGTTACTAGCAAAAGGAAAAAAATACAGCCTAAGACCTCAGCTGCTCAAGTCTGGCCAGTTTATTTTTAGCTTTGGTTTTGGTCTCTACGTTAAAAACTGCCTCTACCTCCTTATCACTCTGTTCAGTTCCTCAAGACATATCCATCTAAAGAGTTTCTATTCTTATTTATCCTTTTGCCCTTCAACTTTGCTTACACCGTGTTTACTTCTCCTGTCAAGAACTTTGACTGTGGGAATTAAAAATGGCCTTCAAATAGGACTGAAATCATACAGGCCCTTTCCTCCGAAGCACTTGGGAAAGGTGAAGCTGGTACTTGCATGATGAGGCTGAATTTAAATGTGGGCATCTGTTGATTCAGGAGTTCCTCTGGGGATGAAACTAAAACACAAAATAAGATTTTTAAAAAAAAACACAAAACCTTCATCTGAAAAATGTGCAAAGTTTAGTGAAAGAGTAAGAAGTTTAGTTTTCAGAGCCAATAGTCTAATAACAATGTTAGGAGAGACTTGCTGTTATAGCAAAAATAAGGTGGTGTCCTCATATTGTGTACATTTAAATGCAAGTGTTTACTTTTAACTGTCATTTTCCCATTATATAAAGGGGAATGCCAATGCTTTGTACTCACTACAAACCTTGTAAAGAGAAACAAAAAAGTCTAGTCATCAGAACAAGTAAAGGCAGTTTCTCTTTACAGTGTTTATTGCAGCTTTCTTTATTCTTTTTCTTCCCTCCCCTTGCTCTTTGATAAGAATCCCAATGGGGAGAGCACAGCATTTGCTGTCTGTAGTCTAGGCCAAGGACAAAAGGGGTGAATATTATAGTGCTGTTGCTTGTGTGCCCATCTCTTCAGCTTGTAACCAAACTCCTAAGTTATCTCTTCTGAGCCCACTTTTGAACTATTACTGAGTTGTTTCCTCTGGTGTAGACTAGCTATTAGCATGAATAAGGGCTGCTTGTTCCAACCTAGTTGTAGATTGACATCTTGGTGCTCACTGACCCCCCTTTCATTCTTCTTCTCTTTTTTTTTTTTCTCTTTTTTTTTGATGCCATCAGCATCATAAGCAGCTGTCTCATTCAGGCTCATCGCCTCATTCAGCCTCATCTCCTCGTTGGTAGAAATGGTAGAGGCAAACCTTCAATGTGTTACCGGGTCTCAGTACAGCAACCTCAGCATTGTTACACAGCGGCAGACTGATACGTTACTCCTATCACCCAGGAGCATCTATACTGCAGAACTTAGTTTGACAGGCCACCACAATAAACCACCTAGATATAATCACTTCTTTACTTTTGCAAAGGTGGTCAAAACCAGAACGTAACTGAGCACCTAAAGCTCGGTGTGTAATGTGTTTACAGTCCAGCAGATGTTATTGCCTTCATTTTGTAATTTGGAAACGGAAGCACAGAGGGGAAAAATGACACATCTATACTGATCTTAAGTCTCCTCCAACACCACGGTTGCAGGATTAGTCTTCCTCATGCATTATAATATTTTGTAGCCTATGTCAAAGACACCCATGTTATGCTGCTAGTTTGTGTCAGTTCTCCGAGCAATTGTCTGTTGGCTTGCCTTCCCTTCCAGAATTGTTTCTTTCAGGCAGTGGAGAGAGGAGATGGAGCTGCAGAAGGACAAGGAGCTGGGAACAAGGAATTACTGACCTGACAAGGCAGGAGGCAAGGAGAAAGAAGGCAGTATGTCTTCTTCCCAAAGATCAACAGACATCTTAGGGTTGAAGCAGATAGCCTACGGGGGTTGACATAAAGAGGTGACAGCAGAGAAGGCTGGTGATTCTGGAAGGGGGTTGATGGCAACTGTCAGCATAGCAGTGACCTAAGTGACTCGCCTGGAGTAGTGCAATAGCTTCATGGCAAAGAGACTTGAACCTGCTTCCCAAGCGTGCAGTGGCATGCTGGTGCGATCTTTTGGGTGTGTATGTGTGCAGCATATGTATACTTAGCTTTTGTGCTGCTGAACACTGTATTTACCTTGATTAAATGAGTGTGTAGTCTTAATTTCAGAACCCAGTGGGTCAGGCAGACGACTTAAGGCTGGAAATGAAACATGTTTTCAAGGGGATCTTTAGCCCGGGCACAACTCACTTTGTATCAATAAAGATTTCAACTGAATGGGCGACGAAACGTTCCTTTATTAGGAAGGAAAGTCACTTTCTCTTTCAAATGGGTGCAGTTGGTCTGTGGCACAGTGGGCCGTACAAACTCATAGTCTACCATGGAAACATTAGGGCTCTTTCAAGGTAAGCCAGGCAGTTCTGCAGACACTGGCAAGGGCAGGCCTGATAAATAGTCAGGGCTTTTGGTTAATATTGAAATCTTGTACCCAGCCTTTAGCTAAATGAGGACCTCCATGGGACTCAAGGTGATGGAGGAGTTTTGTGGCTGTGGAACAAAACATTGTAGATGAACACTAGTCAGTTCTTCATGGGGCAATTTTCTTATGTGTTCATTTGCATTTAAAATTGGAGTTGAAAATAAGGCTTTTAGAAACTTTTAATTTCTGTTTAATTATGAGAATTTAACTTCGGGGTCTCTATCTGATTTAAAAGAATAATTAAAATTAAGTATGGCTGGAGTGATTTTTCACAGTTTTTCTGCCTGTCCTTTAGGACTTAAAGTAATAGTAAATTATTTGTGGCTGGGGGTGATCTATATGTAAATTCCATTAAGAATGGAATTTTGTTATAGAGAAATTCAGATTATGAAAATGACATTGCTGCCTTGAACGTCAGTAGCTAATAAATGCATTGGTTGTTACCATTACTTCTCCTAATGTCCTCAATTAAAATGATTTAAAATAGTACAATAGATAAGCAAGATCAATTAATTTTATAAGATGATCAAAGGAATGTAGTTCTGCATTGTAAACGCTCTAAATGTGATAATGGCTTTATCAGGCGGGAAAATAATTTGAAGTAGCTTAAACCTTACTCATTTTAGCTCAAGGGGCTTTTATTTGTAGCTAATCAAATGGCCTTTTGTATTTGCTAAGGTAGAATTTTCAGATCCTGTGCATTAATTTTACAGAGTAAATTCCAGACATTTTTGAAAGTAGCCAAAAAAATTCTCAGAGGGCTATGATCTCAGAGGATCCCGTACAATCAAAGAGAACTTGATTATATTGATGTTCCTGAACAGGAATAAGTTGTTTGCATTTGCAGTTTTTGAGAACGTTATTTTAGAGTGCTTTACTGCAGCGGCACTTATTTTATCAAGCTGTATAAAGCATCATCTGGGTCACTGTGCCCAGGTTTAACTTCCCTGTGACTGACCTTTTACATAAATGGTTAATTATATGGAATTTCTCAGGTATTTCATGTTAAGTCTGTAGATTTGGAAATGAAATATCTGGACAGTGTGATGAGAATACATTTTCTGATAACACATCTAAATGTGGCTTTGGAACCATGGATGAGGGAAGTGTCATATTGGTTAACATAAGGGGGAGAGAGGTTCACAATCCTGAGGGATTTCCTCCTTCATTTCTTAATGACCATCTGTTTTCTGTTAGTCAAATCACTTTGTCCCCAGTGTGCCTCACCTTACCCACTCAGAAATTTTTAGACTAAAATAAAGTGCCTGAGAGGTATAAGAAAAATTTAACTAGATCATCTACGGCACCAAGAAACACTAGAAGATGACAACAGGCAGTGTCCATCTTCCTGTGCTTGGATACTGTGGAGTCTTGCCTTATAGACAGTTGTTGAGAAGCCTCCAATGGAAATGTTTTGGCCACTCCGTCATCTGTGTAACAATAAGCCTTAATATTTTGTCACCTGTCCAGATTTCATCAAGGGTTGTCAAGCGCTGGAACAGGCTGCCCAGGGAAGTGGTTGAGCCACCGTTCCTGGAGGTATTTAAGACGCGTAGACCTGGCACTTAGGGACACGGTTTAGCGGTGGACTAAGCAGTGTTAGGTTTACAGTTGGACTCGATGATCTTAAGGGTCTTCTCCAACCGAAACGATTCTATGATCTCCCTAGTGTCTGATTTCCTGATGTCTGTGAAAAGGCCCTAGAGGGGAGCAAATGAGGTCTATGTAGTGGAAGTGGTACGTTCTCTTCGTGGGATGTAGATAGGGGAAACACCTGAGGAGAGAGAGAGGCAGCCTGTTTTGCTCAGTCCGTTAGAGGATGCTTTTCGGTTTGATAATTTGCACTTCAGAATCCTGCTGAATGCATGGGCTGTGCTTTGATATGTGTCATACTTTTTAGTTGTCTAAATGGATTTCGTGCATGTTTGGCATCTGCATTCTCTCATCTCTAGATTAGTCTGTGATAAAGCAGTCTGAAAATATTTACATAGATTTATTAAAAAAAAAAAAATAAATCACAACAACAAACCCCAAAGCATCCAGTGTCCTCTCTGGAGTGTGGAAAGAGAAATAGGAAATGATGGTTGGGAAAGAACATGGGTCAGATGGCATGAGAAAGCCAGGGCATGGGGGGCAAAACAAGGGCAGAGGGAAACATGGGATGGAGAATGAAGGACAGCGGTGTAGGGAAATGAGGCTATGTACAAAGTGTATCCTCAGCACAGGGTGCTAGGAAAGAGGGAGGAGAATGACAGAGCTGGTGTGAAATGAGAAAAGGGAGAGGAGCACAGGCGGTGTGAAGCCTGCACATGAAACCCCTGGCAGGAGGGACAGAAAAAGAAGATACATTGATGTAGTTGTGGAGGAACACAAGTAATCGTTGGTTATATGCATTCCACTGTGAAAACAAAAAATGTGCAATTTCAAAAAACCCCCCACTTTTCGATCTTAGATCCACTTCTGAATTACAATAGATATAAAAGAGCTTTATCTATAAAAGTAGAGTAATTATATTAAAAGGAAGTCTACAAAAAAGAGAAGGGCTCTTCCCAGAGTCAAGGGCAAAGCCAAGAATAAAATCCGTATCTCAAAGTTCAGGATGAGAAGACTGAATTGAAGACCGAAAGCTGTAACATGATGTAATCCTCTTCTCTATTTGTCAAGTTCCACTTGAACCTCAGGTTGGTTTCTTGTGCCCCAACCCCCCTTCATTGGCAGCTGTTTCAGGATCTCACTGCCTCGCTGGTTAACAACCTTTTTCTAATTTCCAATTTCCTGGCATTTCTCATTGCAGATTTGTACTTGGTGCTTTCAATTAAGTGATTCTTTCTCCTCCCTAGAGCCTCATTTCTCCTTACCCCTTCCTCCCCACTAGTATTTACAGACGTTATCCACCCTGCTTTGTTTTGGTAGGCTAAAAAAGGCAAGCCTTGTTCTTCTCCTCTGACTTTGGGCTCTTTTCTCCATCTTCAGCTGTTCTAGTTTGAGCCCATCTCTCCAGAACATGAGTGACCAGATCAGCACTCAGTGTTGCTGATGAGATTTTTGCCGTGCCCTGTATATCTAGATCCATACTTCGCTACCTCTATCAGAGGTACCTTTCTTTATACAACATAGAATCGTCTTTGTAATCTAAGGAGCTCTTGTGCTGCTTTGTCTTTCACCTTGATATGGTTAGCAGGAATGCTTACGCAAGCTATGATGCGCATACACATCTTAAAAGCTTTATAAAACTATGTTCTTAATATTTTTATAATCACAGTGAGATACAGTGCTTTCTAGAGCTACTAAACAAACACTAACTGTTGCTATTGGTGTAATGTTTTTCTCTATAATATCACAGTAATTTTCCCAACATTTTTGTATCTTGCAAAATAATTTTAGGTAGGGCTAAAGTGGCAGAAGCTATATTCTGAGAACATAGCAAGTACGGAATCGATTTCCAATGAGGAAAACCTCTGGTCGTGCTCTCAGGCTTTCTGTTGAAGCGAGGTGTAATTTAGAATATGGTTTCATGTGCTTATGTTGCCCTGGTCCGTGGCTAGGTAGGCACTCATCTACAGTTTATACTGGTGCTTTGTTTGTTTTTAATTTCTTCTGGGTGGGGTCTTGCAATATTTCAGCTGAAGCCTCAGCCGTAATGGGCAGGGCTGGAAGCATTTTCTGTGTCTCTACATGCAATGCTCCAGCTAGAACTTTTCCTTGTATTTTTTCTAGTGCTGCTTCTCAATAAGTAATTAATAGCTTTTACTTGTGTATATGTATCTCATCTATAATAATTTGCAGTTGTTTTCAAGTTTTTGTTCATGCTGTCTATTCTTTGATTTTTGTTGTTATTGAAATAATTGAGCAAAACTGGGACCGAGGCAGAAATCTCCCTGAGATCAAGCATAAAGCTAACCTGATAATCACCGGTCTTTTTAGTCAGCTCTGTACCAATCTTCTATTATTTTAATCTGAACTGTTTCCCGAAGTTGTGTTGCAAGGCATTTTCAGAAGTGACTGCCAAAAGCTATGGTAAAGCCAGAGTACCTGCATCTTGTTCTCCCCAGCATCTAAGAAACTAGAGGTCAGTCAAAGAACATCATTTTTTGTGGCCTTATTGGTTCAAAATGAAGTTAATGGTTGGACTCGATGATTTTTAAGGGTCTTTTCCAACCTAAATGATTCTGTGATTCTACATATAGCCTAGTATCTTGTTTCCCAACAGTAGCCGTAAGCAGTTGACAAGTAAGACTAGGGTGGACATCTGTTACATCCTTTGATACTCTCTAAACCCTTTCAGCTCAGGGAAGTCGCTGGCTAGGCTCCTGAGCTTCGTGTGTGACCCCCTCCTCCTTCCGCTGGAGTGGAAAGTGGACGAGTCCCCATCCATGCTCTCTACCCACAGATTTTACATGCCTCTAGCAAAACCCCTCATCTCTTTTGTTGTGTGTTTTTGTTGTTGTTTTATTTTTAGCTGAGGATACTAGCGTTATACACAGTATTCAACATGCGGGCAAATCGTGAATTTTCTCTCATTAGTAATTCCCGATACTTGGTTTTCTTTTTTGACTGCTACTGAGCACTGGGATGATGTTTTTGTGGATTTAACTATTGTTAGATTCTCACTCCTGAGCAGTACTGATCAGATTAGTTTCATATTGATTTTTCTTGAGAATCCCCAACTGTTTGTTTTGGTTTTTTTCTTACTGCTTTTATTGCTTAGATGTTTCGAACGTGGTCATTCATGTGGTTGCTATCGTATCTAGACTGACTGATTTACAGTTTCCCAAGTCTTAGATAGAAATTTCTTTATCTATCTAATATTAGTGTCTCACATGAAAACCTTCAAAACATGAAATGAGCACACTTGATGCACAACATCTGCCTGAGTATGCAGAGAGCCAGAAATAGCTCCAGTATGTGAACTGGTCTTCTTGAGTAAGATCAGTATCAGGTCCCAAAATGTATGCTTCCTTATTTCTTAAAATGAGAAGGTACCATTTGGTATGCAGGTCAAAGAAGGGGAGAAACGTAGGGGAAATCAGGATAAAGTATGTGGGGAGATGAGAAAAGTATGCATTGTTGCAGCACAGAAAGTATAGGAGTCTTGAAGAATGAGCTAATTAGGATTTTGCATTTCCAACTTGTTGAGAGAGAAAAGTCTTGTTCTTCCTGTTGCTCCCCAAGACATTACTATAACTATATGCTGCTTAAGGGTCACGCACGCACAAATACATACATAGGAAAAAGGTGTATCTGCATTTGTAAGCAGATACGCAAGGATATACGGTAAATAAAACAATTCAAGAAAAATACTTGCTAATACTGGATTGTCATCATCTTTGCAAGCTGTCCAACAAATTACCTTCATAACACAGCCCACCAAGTATTAAAATTTAGATCAAGAGGAGGAGATACTGTATTGAAATTGTTGTTTGCTACGTGCGCTTGCATTCAAATTAAGCCCTCTAATACAATGACCAAATGAAATAAGCTTGGGTCAGTCACACAACTCCAGTGTGTGTTTGAGCTGAAATACTGCACTTCATCTGCAGTGTAATTCCATTTGTGCTATTACATAATTAAATTGAGACTTGAATCACACGTTTTAAAAGATTATGTGACCATATGCAGCTTGAACAAGGGCCAACTTTTGAAATAGTGCTCTTCTCATGATGACTTTCTGTTAGGTTTGTTGAGGCTTGGGGTTTTTGTTGGGGTTTTTTTTGGGGGGTGGGTGTTTTTTGGTGGTTTTTTTTTTATTTTAAATCAGAACTGAATGTTGCCAACAGTTAATGAATTGATATGATCTAAGCCTGGAGTACTGCTTTATATAATTCAAAATCAACTTTGGGAAAGGAAGGGGGGGGAGGGGGATGATGACACCCAAAAAAACCCCCGTGAAGCCCACAATGTGTAAAGCATGAAATAATGAGGTCCCCACGCATATAGGAATGTAAACTAAAACTGCAGAATGTACTTGTATCAAATCATACTCTTAATTAGGTTTTAGCAGAATGCTTTATAGTCAAGGTTTTGTTGAATAATTTAATTATGAAACAGTACACCTGATTTTCAAACTAAGCCAAATGATACTGCATGAGATAATCAGACAGCATGAACAACTGACTTTTACATACTTCTTTAAACACAAGTGCTTTGGGGGAAGAAAAAAATTATCCACCCAAACAAAACAACCTGTCCTTTTTTTTTTTCCTTACAAAGAATTTCACCTTTCTGGAGTGGCCTGGCATGGTAAATTATGGCACCTGACACATGGGAAGCAAGGCAGGGACAACTCGGAGCTGAGTGGTGAAGTTAAACTGTTGCCACAACAAATTGTGACAGGGAATTTGTGGCTGATGGTGGAAATTCCTTGAATTCAGGTTATTTTTGTTAATTCACTGTCCTGAGTTTATGAGGTTTCAGTGCTACCTAATTGGAGCCTGACTTCTAACGTGTATATTGCTTGTAACTCAAACCCTCAGCTCTATCTGAAACCGGATCCAGCTCCAAACACACCTTCTTACAGACCTTTATCAAAATAAGAATAGAAATGGTGGTGTTTATGGCGCTTTTGAGACAGACCCAGTGAGGAGCTAGAGCACGTCACCCCATAATAATACGCTAACAGAAGTCAGTGCTGCTGAGCAAGTAAGGTGTATTAGATTTTGTTCTGGTTTGCTGTGGCTTTTTTTTTCTTTTTTTTTTGCCAGAGAATACTTTCAGCCACGTGTGTCTGTATTCCCAGGCATGTTCAACTAGTACTGGAGTTTGTAATGCTTTAATATAACCAAAAATATGCCCAAATTTGTAGGGCACAATCAGGGTGGAACAGGCGATGCCACAGCTTCTGGGAGCAAGGAATCTTGCTTTGGATTTCCAATACTGTTGTATCCAACGAATACCGAGAGCATTGGTCACTTTAGTAACTTGCAACATGATGGATATAAAAATGAAAGATTTAATGAAGGAAGCTTCTATTCTGCATTTCATTTTTACTATAAGTATTACCCTAAGTCTGCACAGGTTCATACAATAACATTTGACCAGATCCTGAGAAGGTTAGGAGACAATACTGGGGATGGGGCTGGCGGGGACGCGAGGGAACCACCTTTCTTTGTGGGGCTGCTTATTCTTAACCCTGTAATATCACAGTGAAGCCAATCACAGTTACGGAAGCATCTTTTATTAATTTCTCATGTCCTGCATGTGTATCCTGTAGACTTTGACCAACTGTTGCATTCCACCTTCCAGGATGCGTTCTTATCTTATGCAGAAATGCATTACTAGGTGGGGTGTGTATGCCTAGTTTAAATATTTTAATATTCTTGGAATGAAAAGTAATGCATGAGTAAAACAGTACAATGTATTACATTTTTAATTTCAAGAAATGGGATTGTTACCAGTAATCTGCATGTTGGTAAGAGGGAAGGTCTCTGCTGTTCAGAGAAATCTTGGATTTTAATGTGGCCTTAGTTGAACTGTACAAAAATGCAGTTCTTCTATTTATTGTCCGTAACGCTGCTTCATTTAACGGCCCTCACATCGCATTTATAGGATTTATGTTTCCCTTAAATACAGGGACAGCTCTGCAGGTCACAGTATCTGAACTAGCCAGGTAACGTTTGCCGTTATCTTCATGAAAGCCCTCTAAGGAAGGGAATGACTCTTCCCATGGGCATGATGCAATCCCAGCGGGGGAACAAAACGGCCTGGTGGCCATGCCGTGTGACGTGGGAGCATGCACGAGGGGAGCAGGAGCCCCAGGTGTGGTGTAGCAAACTGAAGAGTCTTGTCCTGGATTCTTTCCATGTAACTTTAGGTGTTTCACTGAGGTACGTATTTAAGAAGCGAAACCTCCTTGGTACTTCCTCCAATCAATGGAGAAAATCAGGCATGACTTCAAGAAGGGGACAGGGTCTATCCTTGGGGTGACTGAACAGTCCTCTTGGTCCGTGCCTCTTGCTCCCCTTGATGTCAAGAAGAGCTGCCCTGCTGAATCGCCATGGCTACATGCCTGCAGGTAGAGGAGAGGTGTATCCCCTGTGCAAGGGAATGTTTCCAGGATGGTCAAGGATGTTTGAGTTGGAGGCAGAAAGCGGAACATGCCTTTCGCTATCCTTGGTTTAATACAAGACCTCATTTCTTCGTACAGTCTCATTCTGTCATGCGTCAATGTCTTGATCTGGTTTTCCTGTTTTTATTCATTTAGAGCTCTAGGAGACGACTGCTACTTTTTTGTAGCAAAATATTCATCCTCTTGGGGAAAGCTAAGTGTGACCGGTGTATCAGCCTCAGAAAAACTGTGGTGATATAGGGGACGGTTTCATGTGAGTGGCAAAGTTCTCCTCCCAAAAGCTGCTGTAAATTCCTGTTTGCTGAAGGTCTGCTGGTGAACTTGTTTACTTTTAGGATGAAAAACAGCTTTGAGAAGCACTGAATAGTATGAGCCTCAGTCTTTGGTCTTAGCATCTGGAGACTTCAGTGCTATTATTATTCTCTATTTTAGCTCATGTACATTTTACAGTGGTGGTGTTGCTTGAAATATATTTTATCCTTGATTCATTAAAGTCTGCATTTGGAAGAAAGAGTTAAGAAATAACTTTTTTTTTTTCCATTTGAGTGAATGTTAGAAATGCAGAAAGGTGGTTAAAAATCGTTTTACGTTCTTGATATACCAATCCATGATGGCAGTGGGGTATACACAAGAGTAGCAGATATTACTGCAAGGCTGGGGTCTCCTCCTAGTTTCCACTGAAACTTTAGCTTTTTTACTGATTTTATAGGGATTTGCTTCCATAATTTGATCTCACCAAATTTAGGTGATTAAGAGATTATTATTTGCAGCTTAAAACTCTTTCAGTGAATGTTTCTTAAAGTGAATACAGATTCTGATGAGCCATTCTGTACAGTGCAGAAGGAATGATATATTCCTGAATAAAACAGGACAGCATATCACTGAAAATTGGAATATATTTGTTGTAGTTATATATTTAATCTTACTGCAGGAAAAGTAAGAAGCCTTCATTGTTATGGCTGGAATGAGTATTTATTTACTTTTACATACAAGTAAAAAGCTTTCTACTACTAAGTGTACAGACAAGGTGAACTATTTGTATTCTAAAGACTTCAGATTGGCATCGCCAATAGATTATCATGCCGCTTTCCGGAGCGTTGGTACTCTCTAACCTGGGGACCCAGCTGATACTGCAGATGAGGCAATAGCACAGGCTCAGTTCGCAGCTCCCAAGTTTTGCTGCAGGTCCTTCGTTACACCGCACAGAACTTCTACCCTCAGCAGAGCAGGCCAGTGATGAGGTGGTTGAAGTTTAATCGCTAAGGGTTTTTCCTAAAAAGACACATCCCTAATAAATCAAAATTCAGTACTATAATACTTGCTCTGGATACTACAAGCCCATATTTATTTTTAATTCACCTGCCCTTTCCCTCCCAAGCAGTATTGTTCAAAGAAAGCCTCCTAACTTAAAGTGCTTTGTTTTTTCCTAGAATGCCATCCTGTTCTGCTTCAGGCGTTAGTTTGTGCATTGTTTCTGCTTAATCTAGAACAACATACAAAAAAAAAGTCCAATTATATTTTCATTATCTCTTTCAAGGTCGCTCTTGTGTGCATATGATTGTGTCAAGCATCTTACAAACTGGTGCAGTTGAGTCGTACTCTAGGTTATTCCGAAAGCTTCATAGCTGCATTTTCAACATTTTTGGATCTCATGAAATACAGAAACCCACTGCATTTTTGCAAGCTTTTGTTGGGCTAGTTGGATTTCAGAGGTTTATCTAGTCATTACGGGTCTTTAAATACAGTCATCATCATAAACGCCTCTCTGTTTCCGTTTACTCTGCAGAGGTCAAAAGATGAGGTGGGTTTATGAGCTTATTCTGCCATGTGTCACTATCGGCAGCACAATAGAACAGCAGGACGGAGAGGCAGCTCTCACCTCTCCATTTATTACTCTTGTCAACTTGGAAAGGATTTTTTACCTTGTGAAACGCCCATCAGCAATGAATCAGTGAAGTGAAGACGACAGTTGATTTGTGAATTCAGATTATATAAAGTGACTAGGCTTCAGTGGACTGTGTAGATAAAGCAACTGTCATGATAAGGTGGCATGTGCAATTCCACAAAACCAAATTTATTGCACATTTGAGGAAATCATCCTATTTTAAAATGCCATAAATTTGAAATTGAATATAAGTTATACCCTTGAATTTTGATTTATATTTTGAATATTTTTAATGTGATGCTAAGTAGCATAAATTCAATGCTAGGAGTTTATGCATTCCTTTTTTAAGGGTCATTTTGATTTTTCTTCTGAATATGTTATCACATTCCTAATATTTTATTCCAAGCAGAAAGATCATTTTATTTGATATTTAAACTTCATAAACATTAGCAAAGATCAAACTGTGATGGCTAGAATAAGACAGGCAAAGTTTATGGAGAAAGGAGGGAGGCCACAATTTTCCTCCTATACGCACACACTTATTAGTAGCAAATGCTGTGTTTGTTGTCAATATGTATTTCCAGCTCATTAGCAATATAAATGCCTCTCAGGTGTTTAATAGAGGAAAGTGAATAATTTCACGGCCTCACAGCACTCATTCATTTGACCTTTTCTGTAGTGTCGATCCTTAGCGCTCATAAGGCTTTTCTTTGCTTACGATTGCAGATTCCTTCAGCACTCCCACTCTCTAAACTCTGTTGGGATTTGGGAGTGGCATCTCATGCTCCGCATCATGAGACTTTTCAGTCATGTTGCAAAACTTGGAGGTTTTGTAGAACAACGTTTTTTTTTGGGCGGAACGTACGTATGGACCCGCGTAGTCTGATGCCACTTAAAGGAGAAAAGGTCCTGGCAGAAGACGTAAGAAAATATTGTGAATAGCCGCCCTCTTCTTGGTGGATATACAAAGCGCTGTGGAATATCCATTACCCGTTTTAAGAGCTGCCAAATGCTATAGGATTAGGCAAGGAATAAGCAGTCTTCTCAAAATATTTCATGACAGCTTTACATTAAAAAGAGTTTAGGTTAAGAACATAACACCTGCTGGACTGGATCAGATTTGGACGGTCTCTCTGACATTGTCTGCACCAGATGCTTACAGAAAGGTGCAAAGAAACCTACAATGGACAGCCATGGAAAAAGTGTCAATTGGGGGATTTTCTCCCTAAACCAATGCATCTAGCAATTGACTTATGCCCTCAAGTCTGAGTAGTAGTATGACTTATAAACGTCTTTTTCCTTTCTGGTATAACTGTGGATGTTCTTCTTCTTCACATAAATGTCTAAGCCTTTTTGAATCCTGCTAAGCTCTTGGCTTTAATAATATCTTGTGACAATGAGTTCCACATGTAAATTTGTCGGTATATAAAAAATAGGTTTCAGTATAGATTTGCTGCCTTTAATTTCACTGGGCACTTTTTTGAAAGGTTGGAGCTTTTAAAACACCAAACCTTCAGAAGGCGCACACAGCTACAATAACGACTTTAATATGCTTCGTTATTTATTTTTCTTCTTGCTGTAAAGTCACGAAACAAGGAAGTTCACAGGGTCTACAGGCCATCTTAAGACAGACCCTTATTCTCTTATAACACATCTGGGCGTATAATGTCACTTCAGAGAGACGCCTCCTCTCATATCCCAGTCCTGCAGAGTTTAGCAGAGAGTTTCTGCCTTAGCTCTGCCTGTTCTGTTGATTATTAAATTTTAGGTTTCAGCCTGAACTTTAGAAAGCAGCGTACTTCAAAGAATTGTTGGTTTGCATAAGCGTCCACATGTTTGGACACTTACCAAACATATGGGTTTCTCTGAATCGCCTCTGCCCATAAAACGAGATGGACATCTTGAGCAATCAGATTTTTCCTCTGATATTGTTAATATCAGCAAGTTGTAATCTTTAGGTAAATGTGAACAAAGATTAGTTTAAGAGTGGGTGTTGTCTACCTGACAGCTTATTTGAAAGAGGTTTTTATTTAATTGCTAGATTGGCCTCTTACAGGTTAACTACGTCTATACTGGCAAGGATACAACTTGTCATATTTTATTTTTGTATCATTTGGATGCTGAACTGATGCATGTGAATCTGAAAATGAGTCCTTTGGAGAGAACTTCTTGGGAGCTATTGCGGCCAGAAATCCCTCCTGGCATGTGCCAGGTCAACATTTCCTAAGCATGTTCTAGGCAGAGCCGGGCTCTCTGATGTAGTCCAGGCTTCTGACCTTTCAAACAAGGCTCTGCTTCCACAGGTTTCCAGACTCCAGATGGCAATAAAACCTGGGGTAAAATTCTACCTCCATAGTTTAACGGGAACATTTAAACCACCTTCTAATTTCTCCATGGTACCTATGAAAGCATTTAGAAAAAGACCACAGTGCCCAAAAATCTCTGTTGCTTGTGGCCCTTTTTCTTGTGTGGTATCACCAACTGGCAGAGATCCGGCACATCGCCGTGGTTGACGTTTGGTTGCGTTCGTGCCTGGGACGGATGCTCCCTTCATCATCCCCATGCTCCAACTGTAACTGCACGTGCTGGAGAACTACAGCACAGGAACAGAAGTATGGGTTAGGAGACTGATCCAGAAAGAAGCTTCAAAGGCTAGAATAATGACCCTAATAATCCACAGGACTATGAGTTTTCTGTAACTTAGAGGCAAGGACACAAGGAAAGGAGGAACGCAGAGTGTGTTAGAATCCCTAATGCTAGACCAAGGAGTTTCAGGTTATCTGAAAATAACAAATCCCTACATCAGATTAGTCTGAATTCTGTTGCATGGGTTGCTTACTACATTGGCTAGGCTGCAATGAGTACTGGAGAGACTACTTATCATTTGCATAGTTTTGAAAAGCAAAAAGCACGAGATTAATAGAGATCTCTGTACAAACTGTTGTGAGAATTTGGAAATTTTCAAAGCAAGTCAGCTCTTTTTACTAGTTTTCACCGTTTTTTAAACTAAACAGGGTTTATTAAAAGGGAGAGAGGAAAGATGAAGACTAGTCTGCTTTGTGAAGACTAGTCCATAAACTCGCCCTTAAAACTCAGAGTGCAAGAGTACAAGTACTGCAAAGAGCACAGCATCCTTCCATGATTAGTATTTGTGTTTGTAGCACTTGGGTTCTCTCGCTCCAAAACACAACTGCAACTGCACCGTGCACTGTACGCGGGACCACAGAGCTGGTCTTTGCCCCAGAGGTTTACAGCTGGAACGGCACAGAGGCAGCACGAGGAGGCAAGGGACAATGCAACTGTATTGGTCAGGCTAAAAAGCTGGAAAGTAATTTTTCTCTTCCTGTTGGCATTTTGACAAATCACTTCACAAAAATCTTTGTTTCTTCAAACAAAGCGTGTCTTTTTTTTTTCTTTCCTTTAACTCTCGTCTTGTGTTCGAACTGCTCTTCAGCTGAAACGCAATCCTGTGCTGGAGAGGATAGATAGGGCAGCAGGCTGGATGTTGCCACTAGAACGTAGGTAAATGAGAAAACACTTGTGCTTCTCTTTTTAGGGACTGGCAGCTTTGAAAACTAGCTTTCATGTGAATATCAGAAACTTTATTGCCTTGACTTGGGTGACCTCATCTACTAGAATGAAGTCATTCATCGAGCCAAGAAAGACAAACCTTGGTTCCAGAGAATTAATCAAGTCCATCAAGCGCTCTGCTTACATCTTATCTCCAGCCAGTGAGAGAGCAAGCAGTTAAAAACTTGACAGCCACCAGATAGCCTCCCGTTCTTCATGTTATGCTAACATCAAAAAGGAGCAAAGAGGCTTCCAAAAGCTCAAACTTGCTACTGGATAAGCACAGCTTGACATAATTTCTGACTTGGGGATTACATTGTTTCAAATCAAGGTATTTCTTCGAGAACAAAAACATGGCATTCCAGTGAACTTTAGCTTTTTTTAAAAAAAACTATTAACTCTGCCAGATAGGAATGCTGAGCACATAATTGCTCACCCTGCCTTTTCATCCCAAGCTATCGCAGAACCCATAAACATTCCAATTAGGCAGCCAATTAAAATGAGAAAGAGCCCTCCTGAATTATACAGCAGTTGGAGGCTGTTCTGCCTTTCTAGTTGTCAACCAGTGAAAGGTTTTTATTGCATTTGAACTGAAGGAGGTGAAAGAATTAAGTGAAACAGTGATGTTTGAAAGGCCCATGTGAAGGGGCAGAGCAGTGATAATAGTTCTCAGCACTAGTGACAGGGAGCCATTAGTAAGCTATGAAAAGCTTTGTTATGCTAAGAGGTGGACATTATAAAAGGTAGAAGAAAGCAGTTACTTATAAATAAAAAAAACCCTTAATTTTGTTATTTTATTACTGTTATGGCAGGGACTGTATAATTTGAAAATCTGCTTATTTCGCGCGATGTGTTTTTTTTAAGGGGTTATTTTTCAGCTAAGCTAATGCTGGCCATCCCGTTCCCAAAGTGTCTGGTGTTCAGAGCAAATTATTTTCTGCCAAAATGGCATCCATTAAGATATCAGATAGCGATGGTGTGACACAGAGATCCAAAGCCAGAGAAAGCAAAGGGAAAAGCTAAATGTTTTGGATGGGATTGAAAAGATGTCATTTTGCAAAGGTGGATTATAGCATAAAACTTTCCCTTTCTTACTCTCCATGAGGAGGCGTGGAATCTTACTGGTTCTGTTTATGCACCATAAAAGTCATCCTTGCTGTGCTGGTTTATGCCCTTGGTTACACCGTTCTTGACCTTTGGGTGATGGCTAAAGCAGTTCCATACACCCTAAATTACCGCTGTGAATTTACCAGCAAACTTATTTTGTCTGAGGCACGCCCCACACCAAATGACAGAGAAAGATCTGTTTTTTCCTAATATCACCTCACTGTGTTAATTTCCCTGGTTTTTCCCTTATTCTTCACCTGTTAAACGCTTCTGGCAAGGTTTCACTCCATTAGCAGGACGATCATGGTTGTATAAGGAGGACTGAGCAGAGAGGCGGTGGGGGGGGGTAGTATATGGGTTGGTCCTTCCTTGTATTTTGCTGAGGGCCTGAACAACTTATTCTATATTCTTATGAGCTTGAATGTTCTTATGTTGCTTAACCGGAAATGGTATCCCCTAAATGTGTCTATTTAGTGGCAGATGATGTCAATTGATACCACACCTTTTTTTTCTTTTTTTTTTTTCCTTTTTCATGTGGAGTAGGTTTAATGTCCTATGCTTAATTTTTCAGTCAAGTTTCATCTCTCTGACCCTTCTTCATCTCCTCTCTTATCCACGGTGCTTTTCGTCTCATCTTCTGTTCCTTCTTGCATGCCTGCCTGTCTCTTGCTTCCATTTTCCCCGTATTTTCCGTTTCTTCCGTTAGTATTTGCTATTCAGGCATTGTCTACATAGGGGACCCCATACTGCAGCTCTTGTCTGAGCAGAGCTTAGGTCGGATTACTGCCTCCGTCTCCCTTACACCTTCGGTTTCCTGTTTGTCACCACTCTGCCGTAATGGGAAGGGGTCTGTTGATTCGCCTTTAGTTTGCAGCGATTACACGTGATCCTTCTCCAGAGCAGGGGTTACCTCCAGAGCTGTCTGAGCAGCGCTCCAAGTCAAGTGGGATCTTGGCCCCAGGGCAGGAAGGATACTGGCCGTGTTCAGACATGTTTTTCTGGAGAGACATAAATAGCAGCAAGGACATCAAAGATGGAGACTGGTAGGCACTAGAGCCATGAAACTATGAAATGCATATATGCTACAGCTTTTCCATATGCAGAATATTTTATTATGAATATGTTTTCTGGCAGCTTGGGAAGTATGACTTTTTCCTCACAGAGACATTTTCATATGTTCGTATGCATGTTTTGGTATGTTCTGATGATAGGCTCTTTGCTGAAGAAGTATAAAGAGCAGGAGTCATTCTGTGCATAATATGTCCTAAAGCTTATAAGTACGTGTTTTCCCACTTGGATTTGTGCATGCATCTCATCAAAACAGGGCACACGGAAGCTGGATGATGTTTCATAGTGTCTGTGGTGCAGAAGGTCAGAGTAGGTCTAACAATCACTTATGGCATGTGCATCTACGTGCAAGGCATTTAGTTTTCATACTAAAACACGACAGTATTCATTTCCCTTTGTTTTCTTTTTGCCAAGTTACCATATGCACAACGGTATGTCTGGGATAATGGCTGGGCTTTGCAAAAGTTGCCCATTCTGCTATGTGAGGCAGCAAGATGGCTTTTGCCATAAGAGGGACTAGAGATGGGCTACTTTGGGTTGTTTCTGAAAGCCTCCTTTTAGTCATGAGCCTGGTGTCATTCATTTCTAGAAATGAATTTCTAGTTTGACCCGTAACTCCCGGAAGGCAATAGAAAAGCTTCCAGTGGCTTCAGTGAATCTGGTGAACACACAGCAACAACTCTTAGTTGCTTCCTTCCTTCTTCATGCTGCGGTGAAGGGCGCTCGCAGTACTTCCACGGATAGGTGGAGCGCATCCGCATGCAGGCACTGCCCGGTGTCACCTGTGAAAAGGGGAATGATGAGTGGTCCCACGCTGCTGCCAATTAGGTGGGTGTGCACCAGTATGGATGCAGAAACTGGATTTCACTTAAAATAGACGCTTTTGATTTCAGGGAAGTCTCACCTTTGTCTAGGAATAGCACAAAATTATTTTTAGTTGGTAGACGGTGCTCAAATACAAACTGGCTGCATCTCCTGGGTTAAAAAAGGAGTGTTTCTCATGCAGGCCCCAGACCAAATGATGTTTTCTAGACAAGAGATTACCAAGATGACCACCACTGGAGACTGTACATACCTGGAGACAAGGACCAACTTCACAACCACCAGCAGTTACTTAAAATAGACTGTGGTAGAAGCTACCCAGATCTGTCCTTATGCTTGGAGACACTGACAGCTGGGAAATTACAGCGTTAGTTTCAGGATGTAAAATAAGTCCAATCCAAGAAAAATACTGATTGCTTTTTCCCTAGGTGGGAAACATGTAGTACAGAAGTTAAATTGGTGACTATCAGTTATAGCTGAAGCTGCAGACAACAGGACAAATCCAGCTTGAGTTAGGTATCACTGCATAATAAACTGACTTACAATGCTGACGTGAACTTCTGACATGTTATTAAAACAGGCTGTTCCTAGCAGCATTCGGATACTCCTGCTAGAAATGGACAAGCAGGAGAGGCAAACTGGCTGAATTGGTAACCTGGAATCTGGTTGTGAATTAAGGAAGGGGGGGGGGGGGGGGGGGGGGGAGAAGGAAAAAAAAAAAGAGAAGAAAGAGTGACCATACAATAATCATGCCAAAGACTGAAGCTGTGTAAGAGTGAAGTTGCCGATATCAAATCAGGACCACTGTGTCACTGGCTCCTGTTTCAAGACTGAATAGAAATTGAGTAGCAAAATGAATACTACTGAGTAAAGTCTCCCCTAATGGAAACTCAGATGCAGGGACTGCACTAGCACAGTTAGGTTTTCAGAGCTTCCCACAGCAGACAGCAGGACTTGTAAAGGGACTGTGGCACTTGATAAACTAATTTTTCCAAAAAAATGTAAAAAAAAAAATCCAGAGGTTAACAACAGTATTTCTAGAAAGCAAGGAAAGGAAGTATTTGAGAAGCTGTTTTTTAAGTCTGAAGTTGTTTACAAGCAGTGATGTGCTTGGAGATACACCTCTATACCGCACTGCGCCTATGTCAGGTCATGCTCCTTGGAGTAGCTTCCATGTTAGATTTCCCAGCACACAGACAGAAATGAAGGAGAAATTAATTTGTGTGCTGAAGGATGATCTGACTGAGCCATGTGCAGCACCTTGAGCATGACCCACACCCAGTCTGAGAGCTGATGACGTTCTCATATACGTAGATGTTGTAGAGCCTATGAAATATGGGAGAAAATCCTAAAACTCTTCACGGAAGTGAAGATGATATGATAATCACTTGCCAGAAATAAGAGGTCTGGTCTGGTGATCTCAAGGGGAAGGGAAGGGCAGGGCTGAGTTGCAAGTAAAGGAGAGGGGAACCAACGTTACTAACCAGAAGTGCCAGATTACTGTAGAGGCCCTCAAAACTCATCATCTGTTTTGGCAAGGTACCGCTGAGCAAGGCGCATAGAATGAAGTTAATCCCTGATTGTGTCAGCTGGTGTATTAATTGCAGTGTCCCAGTAATCAAATATTACAGTATCTTTGTTGTTGTCGCATCTCTTGCAGTGTCCCAGCTACAAACTCTTGCGAATTTTGCATTCCAGCCATGCACAGCAAAATGCAGTGGCACAGCCATACCAGGGTACTGAATATTACCTGTGCAATTTGCTCCAGGAGATTTAAGGCTCTTGATTTTATTTTTTGCTGATCAGCTCGTGATTTATATCCATTTAAAGCTGTAAGGTAATAGAAACTGTGCTGTGATGTGGCCACGCTGCATACATGTGGTCTTTAAACAGAAAAGTATGTGAAGGATAATTGCATTTTTCTGGGTGGTTTTTTTGACCAAAATGTTGAAATACACTGTAATAGTTAATTGCATCCATGTTTCAATTTGCCTTTTTTTCTGTAATTAATTTTTAATGGTAGGAAACATGAAAAATCATCATTATTTTGACTATTCAGTCTTGCTTGCTTCTTAATCCTCTAAATTTACTGCAGAGATAATGGGAAGAAGGGATGACATCATGCATATACAGCTGCCTTTTTAAGTGCCAGGGCCAGAGGAACCACTTATAGTAATTAGGAAATCCTTAAACAAGTGTTTGTGAAGTATTGGCTAACCCTCACTGTTTGCTTTTTTTCTGGCACCACACTAGAAAGGTTTGACCTTGAATAATTATCTACTCACTGACTTTCTATCCTTTCCAGTTACTGGAGCACACAGGCTACTGGTTGATTGCTTTATTGTGGTGTGATATTTTCCATATTTTAAAATATAAATAAAATAAAAAGGCCACGCTCCCCCTTAGTCAAGCAAGAAGCTAACTGAAGTACTGTACTGAGCAGGCCCTAAGGAGTATTTCAGAAGGATCAAAGATAAATTAAGTAGTATTTGATTAGCCTTCTTATAAAATACTTCAACTGTGTAAATTGCCAGCCTTTTCACATGCTGTTCTTCAAAACTTCTTTCCATTCATTTTTACTCTTTCCATCTTGTAATTATTGAAGAATCTTCCTACAGTATATTTAGATATATTTTTACCTTAATTATCATCGCCCACTTCTTAACGTTTTCAGTTCTAGACCTGGGAAAAACTGAACAGCTCAAATACAATTAAGAGCCACTTCTGAATACTCTGTTCAACTGATTAAAAATAAGGTCTTCTAAAAAAATCTAGAGGATGAAGTGTTAAATATAGCATCTTTTGTCTGATCCAGTCAAGTTTCAAACTTGTCATTGACACATTTTAAATTCATCTCCTTATTCAGCCTGCATAGCATTCAGACTTTGGACCACTGGATGCAGAAAACCTTGTTCACTAGTGCAGTGAGCCACTACACCAATAGGTCAAAGTCATTCTTCTCAGAATTATATTAACTCACATAACAGGGTACTTCTTTTTATCAGAAGGGTTATCGTATTTTTATGTGTGACGCAAAACCACATTTGAACATAGGTATAGGGAAAAATTCAGACCAAACCAAAAAAATCCAGACAAAAAATATCAGCGTATGAGTATTTCTTTCCAATGAATTGCATTTGTATTCTCTCTTCACTGTATGCTAATTTTTAGGCTTAACTCTACGGTGATATCGTAGAAAAGAATACATTATTATTTTTCTAAGAAATTTAACTTTAAAATAAACCTTTGCTTTCCTTCTGACTTGTTTTTAATTGCTATTCTACCTTCCATACTACTGACTGAATTCATATGGTTGTCATTTTTTTTAAAAAAACTTATCTTTTAGCCAAATTAAATTGTGTCATACTCGGTATCTTTAAAGGTCTTTCATCTACTCTATTATGTCTAAGCAGCAGCACCACTGTCAAAAAAATCAACTAATTAAGAATGCAATGCTGAGACATCACCTTAGAGGCAGTGTCTTTCAGGAATAATGCTGCCAACGGAAGGGTCAAGGAACATGACACCAGCTGCTGTCTACATGCTGGTACACTCTCACAGCCCCGCACACTTCTGATTTCTGTCCCGTATCCCGTGCAATGACTGCATGGCCTTTGTAAACATTATCAAGACTGAAACTCAAGAGTTTCTGCTTCTAAACTGCAAGTTTCTACTCCTGGAGCTGAGGCAAAATTTGTGAGACGTTACTGTAAGTCTTGTATTGGCAATTACGTATGACAGCCACGTATTACTGCGAAAATGAAGTGGCATGTATACTGTGAGGTTCCTAAGGAGTACTGCAGTAAGTTCTGAAGAGCCGCTGGTACGTTTCCTCGTCTAATCTGATTACTCAGTCCAGTGGAAGGTGAGCTTGAATTGTTCTGAATTATACTTTGTCAGATCTCAAGACTGACAAAGTGAATCTGACTTACATATGAAAAATGGATAAACCCATGCTTTATTCCTAATGGCAGTCTTTCTCCAGAAATGACTGTAAATTCCGCTTACTTTGGCTTAGAACACTTGCAGTGTAGCTGAAAACAATTTTTAAAACATTAAACTGTTTAAAATAGAACCAGTTCTGCCCTGAAAAAAAATCTTGCCTCATCAAAGAACAAGAAAAACTGTGTTTGATGGAAGTTTAGTTAAAGGAAATCTCTGTAGTGTGATCGGAAACTTGCTAAACTTGGGGCAACAGCTTGCCAGGGAGGAGGCAGCATCAGTGGAGAGGGCGGTGTGGTGCGGAGACCTGCTGCTGGATGTGGGAGAGCCGTTAGCAAAAACTCCTGCTCTTCGGGGTGATGGTGGAAGGCACAGAGTGAAAGTTCTCTAACATGAATCCCTAAATCAAGGTTTCCACGTTCTTTATGTGGCCTTCTAAGTGAAACTTACTTAATTTTAAGGTCTCTGAGCTGCTAGATCTGTGGGGGCTTTTGTGCATGTGCTTTAGTTTTGAAAATAAACCCTTTAGTAGATGGTATCTGTTTTTCCTGCTGTTTCTGCTTGGTATGTTAGAGGCTTGATTTTTATAATTATATACTTCTGGGGTTTATTTTTTTTGCACAAGAGCAACCTTAGCAAACAGTATCCAGTTTGGGATTTTATGAACAGTGTAACACCCATGTGCGAACACCAAGCAAATCATTCTTCCGGCACATAATAGCTTAATTACGAAATAAAGATTATTTCAATTAAAACTGAAGTCAATCTATTTCTGGGCTTAAAATTACTATTTCATAATGTACATCACAATGCATAACAGCTTGGGACAGGAAATGACTAATACTTTATCCAATTTAATTTATATCAGTGGAAGCTTAACCTTGATGCCTTGGCCATATTTCAACTAGAGTTAACACCCTTATTTATACAAAATTGCTGTGAGACGTTCAACAACACGAAGTGGCCAGAGCCGTTGTTTTAAAACTCATCCCAAAGAGTGCCTATCCAGCACACACCCTCGTAGCTCTCTGGGACACTGACTCACGGCTGATGCCGCACTGAGTCATCAGCTCTGCTCGTGGAGGCAGTTTGGTTGTTCCTTGGTGGACCCCTCTCCAAACAGAGTTCCGGCTCTGCACGTCTGATCCTGTGGATCTACTGGCCTCAGGCATAAGTGAGAACAGCTTCCTTCCTCAGCCCCTTGCCCTGTCTCCTGGGCTTGAGGACCTTTTTCAGGTGCTGGGAGGTGGGACTCGGTGCTTTGCAGTTTTAGCCCTGACCATCGTCTCCCCCAGGAAAGATTCCTGTGGGGCAGCAGGAGTGTCTCCTGCCCTCTCCTACAGGAGCAGAGCTTTGTGGTGTCCTTTCTGGTTGTCTGGAAGTAGAGAAAAGCAAAATTGCTGTTTGGACAGTTGTCTGATGCAGGTTTGGGAGTTTGACTCTACATTAAAAAGGGTTGACTGTTTGCCAGAACACTCATGTAAGTAATTGGAAGAGCTCCTAAGTGGCTTTAAAGTACAAATATTTTTAATTGCTCATTGTAAAGATATAATGTACCAAAGGTAAGCGGTGTAGAAACAGGATGTTGTGGCACAGAAACTCAGGCTCTTGAAAAATGGGGAGGTTTTAAAAATGGATGTTGTTGTGGGGTCCTCTGCACCCAGAGTGAGTTCGTCCTGAGAAGCAGCAGTAACATTCAGGGCTCTCTGGGTCCATCCCAGTGTAGATACTGCGGAAAAAAAGTTGTTCTCCAAATTGTTTTGGTTATTTTTCTGTCTTTTCTGCATAGTTTCCTGAGCAAATCACTATTTTAGATCAATCAGTCATTGTTTTACCAACAGCAGGGACCCCTCCCACCATCTCCCTGATGCGTAGGAGGCACACAGGTGCTCAGGCATGGGTACCGCTGTGATGGCAGAGGGTGCTCAGACCGGGAATGGTTTCCTTTGAGGTGTGGGTTAAATCCAGCAATATCATTTCATATGGCCACTAGGCTCTGCCGTTCTAGGGTGTCGGATTGTGCCACTGGGCTGAATTTACATCTCTGGTAACTTTAGTCTTATACCGTTTCTTTAAAAAAGGAAAGAGTATATAAGAAGAGGAAATTAAAATTATCTTTTAATAGAATAATATATGAAAAATACAGTTTATGATTTGTGATGTCACTAGATGCTTAGATGTTATCTGCGCATATTTAAATACAGCGCATCTATTAAACCTTCAGCCTCTCCAGACTCAAACATTCTCATACTTGCAATGAAATGTTGTTTTGCTGATTTTTCAGCTTATTAAGGAATTGTGTTTGTTTATCTTATTTTGGGGCGATTTAACCATAGGTACGCGTGCACACCCGCCCACCCCCTATATCATGTGCTACTTGAAATGAGCAAATTGCTCCTTTTTATGGATGAACGGATGCTGGATGTTTGAGGAGGTCTGGATTTCTCTCAATCATCCAGCTGCATGTTCTTTTAAATTGCTTCGTGCAGCTCCAGCAATGTGATCCTAGGGCGGACTTGAGGCTGAACCTGATGACTTTGACTTGCTGACAGCACCCGGCACCGTCTCTCCCTCTACCCGCACCTCGTAAGGAGGAGGACACGTGTTGAGGTGTGGGGGGGGCTCTGACTGCAAAGAGCTGAGCCCTGTGCCAAGAACCACTGTAACCTGCCGTAAATTACAGCATCCCTGAAATTACTCTGATTTGTGCCAGGGTGTATCAGCTCTCTAAAAGCTTTGTGCATCCACAGCTTCCCTCCCTCACACCTCCGGGAGCCCTGGGCTCTGCTCTGGTTGCAGACAGCATATCCACCTTCGTGCAACCGCATCTTTTACAGATCGTCCCCCTTCTGCTGCTTCTCTCTGGGCTCATCTTCTGCAGTGACAGCAGAAGCTGCTGCTTAAGTTGTGTTTTTACAAGGAAGGCCTAAAGCATGTTAAGTTTGCACGTAAAGGGCTGTCGGGCATTGGAACAGGCTGCCCAGGGAGGTGGTGGAGTCCCCATCCCTGGAGGTATTTAAAAGACGTCTGGATGAGGCGCTTAGGGACACGGTTTAGTGGTGGACTTGGCAGGGTTAGGTTTACAGTTGGACTTGATGATCTTAAAGGTCTTTCCCAACCTAAACGATTCTATGATTCTGTAGGGTTGCGCATTCTTCCCCCCCCCCACACACCCCTTTTGTACAAAATGTGGCATTAGAGAGCAAGTAGCTTTGGGTACCTCTTCTGCTGTTTGCCCTAAGAGCCCCCAAGCCAGTCCCAGCTGGAGGCTGCTCCCCGCCTGGTCCCCACGCATGGGGCATCCCTCCCATTTATTTTGTATTCCAAACTCAGAAGCATTTTATGCCTCCAAAAATCTTCATAAATTTCCATAAAATACACCAGGCAAAGCGCTTTAAACTGTTCCTTGAGAAATTATTGTATTTTGCATTTGGTTTATCCTTTAAAAAAGACCTTTTCCTCCACATACATGCGGTATCGTTGATACAATGTACATTGCATCCCTCATATTAATACTCTGATCAATCACTGCTGACAATACAGTGTCTTTGTGTGAGGGGCTGTAGGACAAATGTTTTAGCTTGTGAGAAGAAAATTGTTAGCATTTGAATAGAGATGAGCGTGGGGGGAAGGATTAATAGCCTACTTTGATGGATTAGAATGTAGGGAAATTGCTCAATATTAATATGAAAATGTTTGTGAATTGGCTGTGTGGGGCTGTCAATGGAAAATGAGGGCCAGCGATTATGTCTCCAAGGCCTTATCAGTTCAGACTTGACTCTCACCAAAGACTTTCACACAAAAGACTGATGAGAGCACTAGAAAATAGCTGAATAAGAGCCACTACAATAAGCGAACCGTTCAGCCACCAGTGTCACGATGTCAGGTTTTGTGCCCTTTATGTAATATTGTACATCTTTATATTAACATATCTGAATATGGATTTGTAATAAAAGAGGCAAATGAAACTACCTGCTAGACATTTTTATTTCTATAATTTTTGCTTATCTCTGAAATATGACTGGAAAATGAACCAGGGTTAGTCTTAATAAACAACTGTATCTACAAGGCAGATTTCTGTGCGAGCATTAGGTTAAGGGTTTCAAATATGGCTGCATATTTATTCTTGGAAAAAAAGGGCTGTTTGATGGTCCTGAGAGACGTTGCAGGAAAACTTGTTTCCTATTACCATAGCTTCAAAACAGATCAAACAGACTGTTTCTTCTGTGTCCTTTGCTCTTAATAAGGTTTTAAATAGACCCCAAATGCAGAAGTATGCCTAGTTATAAATGTATTTAACATAATTGGTGTATTCCAAGTAACTCTACATATTAAATTACACATCCTCTTTTTGTTTGATATTTTCTCCATACTTTGTCTATCTAGAGGCTGAAATAAAGCTATGCATTACCTGGCTCTTGACATGTATCTTGTGGAGCTGGACCTCCAAAAGATGCACCTGTACGTTGTTAGTGAACTTTTTGGAGTGACTTACCACCTGTAGAAATTTTACATTGGCTTTTGAATAGATGCAGGATGCATCTACCACTAGGAGAACTTTTTCCTATTGCATTAAAAAAAAAATTGAAAATTAATTTTATAAATGAAAGGCTATGACTTTCCCCTGCTATTTTGAATATGACTTTCCTCTTCCTTTGTGCTATTTGTATCCCTTTTCTTGCGACTCGGTGTTGGATTTAGCTTTGCTCATCTTGTGAGCTGGTGACGGACATCAGTCTCTGTATGGTGACTTTGAAACTGGATCCAAAGCGGCTGAAGTGTCAGGAGATGTTTCTGGTAAAGCTTGCTGCTCTCATTCACATCCTTCTTACCACCCAATGTTGGGCTAAATCCCTTATAAATTAACAGAATAAACTCTGGGAACTTTGGTTATTTCAGTGATGAAATCGCAATCGTTCACAGTCAGGTTGAGCCTGCTGACTGTTAGCGTGTCGCCTGGGCTAATAGATGTCATCCTCTGTGCTCTAGTACTGCTGGACTACTCAGGCTAATTTCCTTTGATGCAAGTGGCCTTTATTCGGTTTAAGGGTTGCATCATGTGTCCCACAGATCCTTGGACTAGTTCTCCTTCACTTTCATAGTTCAAACGTCTTGCTTTGTGTTACCTGTGATCTATCCGAAGCAACCTATTCAAAAGATAATAGGGTTAAGATCATCCCTTAGAATTATACTGCAGTGACATAGCACTGTTGTATGTCTTATAAGCACTTGTCCTTATGGATGGATGCAAAGAAATATGGAAAAATCTAAAAGAAAATCAGAATAGACTATTTTTGTAAAGGTTTTACGCATTTTAAATCAAAACTGTACAGCATCAGATGTTAATTAAATTTTTTCTAAGTACTTCAATTTAAAAGTGTTTTGGTTTTCTGGGGTTTTTTTGGTGTTTGGTTTTTTTTGGTTTTTTTTTGTTTTGTTTTGTTTTTTTTGAGAGTGGCAACACTTTCCAATACAAGAATTTTCTTTAAAGCTGAGCTCAGCATTCTGTTAAAGAAAATGGTATGTGTGTAATCATATTAGAGAAAAGATTTTGGTATAAAAGCCTGTCTTGATTAGAGAAAGACTATTTATTTTGCAAGACCTTAATTATAAATACACAACTTTTTAAAGCTTAGCGTTTCGTACGTAATTAGTAATCCAGTTTCCTTTCCTTACTTGTAAATTACAATCTGGTACAAAGGAACTGTTTGGCACTTGGCTATTTGTAATGTACTCTAGTTAGTACTGGATCAATAAATCTTTTATAACTGGTGCCAAGTCTCCTCAGTGGCTAAAAAAGGAATTTTGTGCACGTTTCAGTAAAGCCAAAATAGCAGACTAGCGTGTTAAATATAGTTGTGTGTTAAACAGAGAAAGTGCTTAGCATCAGCAGTTGTAGGAATGTAATCCACTTTTCAGACATTAGCAGCCAACCAATAAGAATGCAAAAATACTTTTAAAATTAAAGTACCATAATGTTTTTGAATTTAACTTTCATAAAACTCTGTGAAGGTTCCTGAAAGATACAGGAATTTCACTTGCCCAAAGTGTGAGAGCTTGTTTTGAATGATGTATATGTCACATACATGAAATAATTAAAGTACAATGTATCATTACTAACTTAATTTAATCAGATTCTAATGTGTTGCAAAAAATACATGGATTGTCTAAGTCATTTCATTACATGATATGCAGTAAACGGGACTTCAGAAGAAATGGATACTCTTAGTGGGGAAGAACACCAATCTTAATGAATCTATAGCCGCAGCAAGTTCAGGCTCTGATTCGAAGCAGTGCCAGCATTGTCATATTTTAATAAATTCATTCCATTATTGCATGTTTTAGGAAGTTTATCCACAATATTTTTCTTAGGAAAGTTTCAAATCTGATTTACTGTGTTTGGGTGCTATAATTATTTAAGATTCACTTAGAACCTTGTATAAATGATATCACCCATTAATTAAATTATTTCACATAGAATTTTACAGAAGAAATGACACCTAGTACTTTATTTTCATCTCCTGTTCCTCTGCTCCTTTGTCTCCATAGCAGCAATTAGGAACCACATTTTTGTATGTGTTTGATACTATGTTTGGTGGCGATAAAAATGATTAACGATGCTCTGTGAGTAATCCTCTTAGTCTATATAACTAAGAATGTATCTTTGTGGACAGATGCAAGTAAACATTAATTTTTCTGCCTGTGCTGATGGGCAGCTCATGCCAAGCTGGCTGGACCCAAACCAATGCTAATCTGTAAGCCTTATCGCTGCTCTTGTGTCATGTTATACCTGAACTGCTTTCAGTGCGGGAAAGTGAGTAAAGATGAGAGATAAGCGAATAAATTTGGAGACAAAGTATGTAAATTAGAGAGTAGGTTCACACTGATATTTAGGACCAGGCTTGAGGTCTCTCTCAAGCCACCCTTGTGGTGTGATGCCTCTTTTTCCACCCACATTGGGTGGAAAAAAATGAGTTTCTTTTTAACATGGCTAAGGCCTTCTAGGAACTGAACTGCAGGTGGCTTTTGCCTGCCTCCAGGTTTGCCTTCCCTTCCAGTTGGGGAGGGGAAAAAGGAAGCTATAGGATGGCTGGAAGAACAAATGCAGGACTTGGCAGGTGTAAGTTCAGGTCGGGGGTTCTGCCTGGGAGCTGGGCAGGTCAGACGCGTTTTGGGGGGTGTGAAGTACAGGTAATCACCCTTTGGCCACAACTACTTTGAGTAGACTAGAAACCATATTGTGAACCCCCAGTATTTGATGATTTGTTTGTATTTCACCTCCGGTAACCAGAACAATATTTCCAACCCTCCTGGTACTTGCCTGAGGTCACGCTGGCCGTGGAGGATTTTGCTCGGGCAGCAGAACCTCTGCATAATAGGGCATGAGCAGGGTATCTGCTCAGCTAACCTGGGCAGCTTGAAGCATGACAGTAGAAAACAGGTCACTGCTGCACTGTGGGATCATCCTTGGTTTCCCCAAAAGACTCTTTAGAACAACAGGCAACCAGGTGCCTATCAGAGCGGTTTTCCAGCTGACGCAGCACACCCCAGCCAAGGCCAGGTCACAGATGAGGTTGTTCTTTATGAAGAAGAGTGACAATTCCGAAGATGTTGCGCCGTTGCTTTACCGAAGGCTGTGTGACAGTTGTACATCCCTTGTTTCTGTAACGTGTGATCTCCCTACTCGTTTTCCTGTAGACACCGCAGCATTTGAATTTTATACCAAATGGCATACGTGATTTAAAATAGGTGTAATGCAGAGCTTAATTTTGAACGAAGGACAGTTTTTATGGTTAACTCTCTCGATGCACTGCCTACTTCCATTTATGGAACGACTCTTCAAGAGAGAAGTGATGACCTTAAAAAAAAAAGTAAGGTGATATGTAGATACTGTTTTCCACAGTTAAAGGTCACCTTGACTTTTAATCTTGACTGCCATACTTTTCTTCTCATTAAAATATTTGACAAGAATTCTTTGCATGAATGAGCAGCACAGAACACCTTAACACTACTCAATTTTCACTAAAGATGTTGCATTGTCATAATAAATAATCGTACTGTCAGCTAAAAATCATTATCTGTTACACACACTAACAAATAAAATGCACTTTTATACATTTATTACCTTGAAGAACCTGTTTTTTCTCATAAATGGATTAAGCAGCAGCATTGAATGCGTTTCTTATGTTATTTGCTTTTGAATATCAAATGCCTTGCAATAGTACAGAAAAGAAAGATTATTTTTCAAACACTTTGATTCCAAAAAATTGAATATTTTTCGTGATTGACTGTAATGATTCGTTTCCCATTATGCAACTCTACTCCCATTCTAGTTTGTCAGCACTTGAAAAGTGAAATATTTTTCTGAACATCTGTTCAAGTATCTCTTGGTCTGATGTGTTTTATAGGAGCCGGCCTAAAAATATAGGGCTTTTTTAATAGAGAAGCTTTGTTATTCTCTATACCCAGATGTCATTCGGAAACAGAACAAACTCAGGTTTAACTGTCATGAAATCTGACATCATAAATTTTATACCACTGCATAATAAGCCAAAATGGAAATCACTATGCATAATGCAAAAAGTCTTGTAACTTGACCTTTACCTGAAAGGAATGATTATATGTAAAAAGAGCCCTGCGAATTACGTATGTAATTCTTCTCACCTTCTGTAGCTTGAGGGTTGCTATAGGCACTGAGTTTTTATTGTTATTTTTATCCCACTTAACTGAATGCAGTTTCCAGCACGCAGCTGAGAGGACGTGCAGAAGTGGAATGAGGGGAAAATAGGTCAGAAAGCGATAGGCCAAGCCGTTTCCCTCGGAAAACCGTATGCAATCACAGGCACACGGGAGAATTTTTCAAATGCTGTATTTTTGCCTAGGGATCATGAGTACATTTTGGGAACATAAGGAACTGGCTGACACTGAGCACCAAAAACCAAAGTATCAAATATTCCAAATTGCCCTGAAAAGCCCCAGTTCTGAAATTTGTTTAGCATCTCTTGACAAGTGCTATTGCTTGTGAAGTAAGTGTTGAAGATGCTCTTTGCCGGAAAGATTCATTACCAAAAAGTCTTTTGTGCTTTAATTAGACTGTGGTTTAATTGCAATACATTTAGGACGCTGATTGCAAGAGACTTTCTGCATGAAGGGAAATATGAGGAACAGATCACACTCAATTCTACTGAGACCTGGGGTCAGTTTGTAAATTGAAAATTTTTACGTAAAATTTTTTTTCAGTTCAATCATTTTCCTTCAAGACGTTAATTTTACTGTAGGAATACTGACAGTAATTGTTTGAATATTGCCACCAAGCTGTGAAACTCAAGGAATCTCGTTTCTAAAGACATGCAGGGAGTTTGTTTGACATAATCAGTGCCTTTAGAGTCATGATTACAGGAAAAAGAGAACTTGTGTTGACTATCAGAAATCACAAGAGAAAAAGAAATCTCACTTTGGTTGCATGTTTATGTAACGTATCGCTCGTATTACTTCTTGCTCTTGTACACTTCTCCCTAATTTGAAATAAAAAAAGGCACGCTTGTGGACCCTTGGCTAAACTGAGACATTAATATTCTAAGGACTAAACAGCTTTCTCAAGTAACAAGAGTAAGAAACCAGATTGTATAATGACAGGATTGACTCAGATGTAATGCTGATCGTTCTCATAAACTTTGTCCATTTTGACACATCTTTGTATAATCGGCTCCCCCTCACGTCTTTCCTGAAGGTAATCTTTTATTTCCCTCCTGTAGGGCTTTGTTGCTTGTTAAATTAGAAACATATCGTAACAGTACTATTCTGCTGAACGGTTTTCAGATATAGTGCATAGAACAAAAAAAAGGAACATGAAATCTGCGGGGCGCTTTCTGATGACACAGAGAGAAGTCAAATCTAAATCAGGTTTTCAAGAAAGTCACCAGAGAATTTCTGAATATGAATTACATCCACAGCAAATACCGCCTACCTACTCATAGCTAGTTAGCATTTTGAGTTGTTTGCAAGGACAATTTTGTACCAAAAGCACTGCATTTTATTTCTGGTTGTATTTTCAGAAACTGTGTAATTATTTCTGATTAACTCATCCCCAAAATTCACAGTTGGGAAAAGATTATGCTTTAAAAACTGCAGGCCCTGAAGTAACTAGACTTTCTGAGTCTGTTAACTGAAAGAAGTTATGTGTGTCTGTAAAACAGTAGTATGTATCTGCGGGTTTTTTTCTAGCGAAGTACCTGAGCAGGCCAATTAGCATCTGTTTATGTGCTTAAAATGACACCCGTCCATGCTTATGGGCTTTTGGAATCAAAATGTTAACGTTGTTTCTATGATGTGAAGAGTTAGTCAAAATTATCTTTTTTTTGATTGCGAGTTAAAATGCCTCATTTTCTAGTTTCTGAATGGAATAGGTAAATATACTTGCTGAAAAGAGCCCAGAGAAATTCTTCCTAAGCCTTTTCCTCCTGAAAGCCCAGCAGAAATCCCTCTGCTCTGCGGTGCCGTGCGATCCTGGATGCCAGCCGAAGGGGCTGTGACAGTGATTCTTAACCTGCCACATATGGCACGCAGACTAAATGAAGTACTGTACAGCTTTGTCCTGTCAGATGCTTTCCTTCAGAAACATGTCACTGGATCACAGTCAAATATGTACTCTTAAGAAGGTTTTTTTTCCCCCGAATAGAACACCATATCATATTAAGGAGCACTGTAAGTTAAGTGATGATGACAGAGTTTAGCAGTTCATACCCTTAGAGCAGCCTTGTGAATAAAGGCAAGCTTTGGGACCGCTCCTACTGTATATGCCTGATCTTATACCTGTCAAATATGTTATGTTAAGAGTGTCTGCAATTGGCCATGCCTCGCTGCCATTAAGCAAGGCTAACCTAAGGAGATGATACATTTTGTATCTGTTTGAGAAGATTTAAATCTTTTCACTGGCAAGGAAGCTTACTGAGGCAAAAATGGATTTACTAGCGGGTATCGGAGACGTATAAAGTAAATGAACAGGTCTGCACATTCATCTTAGCAGCCACCGGCCATCATATTTTTTAAAAAAATATATGACACAAGTGGGGATCTTCACTGATTTTACTTTTCCATTGGGCACCGTACTGCTTTCATCTTCTCCCGCCAATTTGCCAAGGTCAGTCTAAAATTAATCCAAGTCGGTGTTATCACCATCTTAAACAATACTAATGAATTTTCCATTAGGAAGATTACTACCAAAATGTTACTGGTGAATGTTTTCTACATCACAAGACACTCTGGAGAGAGATATGTATTCATCACCATGGAAACATGAGGTTCATTTTAAGTAGTTTAGAGTTTATTATTAAACCAGCCTCAGTTACGGCTGATAGGTCTGTTGTGCAACTTGGTTTTTTTAACTGAAGATATTGTGGAGGTAATCGTGGCTGGTTTGAAATCCTGAACTGAATGCGACACTTGGCTCTTTTGAAAAAATTTTAATATCTCGAAACAGCACCCTACTTGTTGAGCTTGCTCCTTTCATTACGAGAGACGACCCTGCATGTATGGCTGATTTACTTCTCAAGCACTTTGCCAGTTGCATTTCCCACTGGATATGTGAAAGTATGGACCTTGCCAGTGAAAAGTAAGATAATTTCTCCATAATTTCTGGAGCTGAAGCAATGAGCTGTGTCTTAAAAGACGGATGAAAGTGTACGTGCGCAAGCCTGCGCTTTTAGTCATTGGTAATGCCATAATGATCAACTCTGACATGATTTCACCAAAATCATGGGGGAGGTTAAGTTGAAGTTTAGGGATTCTATGGGCTGGTCTGATCACAGATACTACAGGAATAACTCTTAGCAAAATCATATTGTTCTTTTTTGCTGCTGATTATTGCTTGTAGGCGGTTTCATTTGGTACATGAAGAACAACTTCTGGTCGAGTAACAGGCAATTGTACTAAAAGCGGTGGATGGAAGTGCTTGTCTATCTTTGTTATAAGAGATTTGAAGTTGCAGGAAAACAACTGGTAGACGATAAATTTTAATTTAATAGTGAAAAGTATGGGGATTTTTTTTTTTAACTGAAAAGCCATCTTGGTGTTTATAGCAGCGGAATATGAAGAAATAGAAAAGTAGATATGGGGCTTGATAACGAGAGGCAGTCTCAGTAAATATCTTTAAAATATTCAGACTCTTTTTAATGATTCCTTAGTGTAACTCCTAGAAGCTGAAGGATAGATTTCCATGCAGCCACAGCTCCTTGATGGTTACACTGCTTGCTCGCTGCTGACATCAGACGAATTCAGAACAGGAACCTTAAAGGTGAAAGCCTTCATGCTCTTCTCCCTAATCTTTTAATCCATTCATGTTCTTTGACCTCCAGTATGAGACCTCTCTTATTAAATCCACCTGGGCATGGTAGATTGCTTTCCTCCCCAGAAGAAAGGAGAAGAGCTATTTATGAAAGTAAAGGTGAAGAGGACTGGTAAAAGAAAATGAGTTCTGTATGTGAAACTCTGTAGAAGTTTCTCTGATGACCTGGGGCTTCTATTTTGGGGTTTTGAGGGGTCACTTCTGCTTGCGAAGTTGTATTTTCATTTTCAAATATTTTGTTTTGTCTGTTTCTTCGTTATGGCTATTGTTGTTAGCAGCAAGAATCTCCTACAAGTTGAATAGTAATTTTTCCCTTTTGGGGTTTTGCTACCTTGGGGCTCCAGGATTATTTTAGTAGGAAGTTTAATTTCAGCAACAACAAATAGCTGTTGAGAGAGGGGCCCATCCTTCACCAGGTAGAGCTGCCTGTGATTACTGGCTCTCTTGATTTGACGTGACTAACCAGCTGGAAAAGGCTTTATGCAAACAATAGATTTGGAAAAATTCATGAAGTAGATGCTGTCTTCAGAACGGACTCATGAGTGGCTTTTCTCGAGAATGGAGCCGTTGAATAACAGCACTGCACGGGGGCAGGCGTTAAATAGAAATATAAGTTTGTTAATTTTTGACTTGAGATTATTTACTCTAGTCAATAATAAACTGAGACTTTGGTAGATGCAGGACTTCCTGTGAACGCTTCTCATTCTGCGATAACACAAGACTACCTATCGATATTTGTGTGCGTTTTCCCTGTTAAGATGCTGAGATCGCTGCTTAAGGTAAAGCTGGTAGGTTTTTGAGCGACCTCCTTTAAATATTCTTTAAAAGGATCAAAGGAAATTTTATATGCTATGTTTAAATGTCCTCCCCCCGAAGCTCTCCAGCATTGTTTAGGCCCCGCACGTTTCATACAACCGCTTTCTCTCTAGCAGGGTAAGGACAAGTGAGAGGTGCCTCCCCTACAGATGCCTATTCAAGATGGTAGCATTCCCTCATCTTCCTTTGAGTGAGCTGTCAGAGGTCTCCCCTTCTGCTTGAGTGATTCCATATATCTCCCGCGCGAAGCGTTCACAGCAGTCGGGATCCCATTCTACACTTCAGCCTCCTCAGCACCCCGGACCCGACGGCCGCTGTAGTGCTTGTTGACCCCTCGCACTGACGGTTGTTTCGCGTGGTAGAAAATTGTTTCTTCCTCTTAGTTATGAAGTGCTTCTGGGTGGTGCGTTGGGCCAACAGCATTGAGCAATGACAACTCTGAAAGCAGCGGAGACAAGGAGAGGTAAAATTTCAGTTGCTGGAGGCAGCAGCGTTGCCCGCAGTCTTAACCAGCGAGGGCACGGGAGGCAGGCTGTGCCGTACGGGCGGGCGTTCACTACAGTCAGATGTGGCCTCTTGCACCCGGGGTGTGATTTCAGGCTGATAAACACCACCACATCCAGTTTCACGTCTTGTCCTGAAAGGATGAGAAGCGTGTACTTTCCCGTCAGTGTATTTACGGTGAGTGGTAGAAACAGTTAGTCAGCTAAGGCTTGAACAGATGATGGGATGGATCATATGAATACCTGATGTCAGAATATTGCTTACCTCACGCATCTGTAAAATGACACAGGAGATTTCTAGGAAGTGAAAAGCACAGAAATAAACAAGTAGTAAGTATGTGGCTGGCACTCCTAATGGGGAGAGCAAATCTACATAAAAAAAGGGCTTTTCTGCTTGTTTAGACAACACCACTTAACCCTGAACAAATATTTAGATACATTATATTCAGTGGTACTTCTTTTTCTTAATGAATGGAGCTATTTGCATATCTGTTTTACTGAAGCTTGGGATTCTCTTCCGTGGAAACGTCCCCTTCTGACATGAGTGAAATGTCTTTTTCCTAGACGCCAGCAGTACAGAACTGCTTTTTGTCATAGGGTCCCTTTCCTGAAATTTTCTAGTGCAAGTTTGTAGTCTCCCCTATAAAGCTCGGTGCCAATAAGTCTAATCCTTATTTCATTCGGTAAACAGAAGTCGTACACATCTCCGTATTTTGCACTCGGCTGGTAATCTGCCTCGCACTTCTCCCACCCTCACCCCTCCCTTCTGCAACTGTCGGGTTATATTTAAATGCCAAAAAAACAGAATTAGTTTTGCACATCAACGCTGACTTATAAGGCTATTTGAAGTTAAAGCTCTTTGCCAATTTCCATTTTCTTCACAGTGTTCCCTTCCGCTTTGGGTTTGAAGAAGGAGGGGGGAAAAAAAAAAAGTTATTTAACAAAACTGGATCTGTTTGAAACTGCAAAGTCCAAGCTGTCCTTCCTGTGCTACCACAGACAGCATGAGAAATGAAGGCTGAAGGGCTCGGGCGATTTCAGGAAAAAAATGCCCCAAAAAGGTCAGGAAGAAATGGGAGCCTTTTCATTTTGTGCTCCCTGGGTGATATTCAATAACTCTTTTGGTCTTTATACTGTAGGACGTAGGCTCATTTGCTCAATTTGGGGTGACAGCAGCGTGTTTTGTCAGAACATAGCTGGAGTTTTAAATGAGGACGGCATTCTGAGGCAGTAGGAAACATCCTTTATCTTAGCAACAGGAGGGCATGGAAATGCAAGTTTTTTTGGCAGCAGTCGTATAAATCTAGTGTTTTGGAGGGGGTGACCCAGGCTGTGTGGAAGGAGCGCTCAGCTTTCCTTTGACGGTGTGATTTCCTGCTCCACGGTGGAGAACTTGTCTGGACGGGGTCCTGAAGAAAGCCTACATCAATTACTTGAAAGGAAATCGACTCTGTCTCCGAATGCTTGGCAGCAGGAATATTCATTGTTAAGGGGGTTATAAATATAGATATATGTATACACGCACACAACCCTAACAAAAACGCTTCCATTTGCAAGCGTTAGCTGTTACAGGGACACCCGGTACCACTTGTGCTTAAACTTCTGTCAGTGCCACCTTTGTGTAAGGCTCTTTCCAAGGGGCTTATAACTTTCCTAAAAAAAATAACTCTTGGACTTCAACAGAAAATACAGGGTCTTAGTCTGGAAGGGTTCTTTTCAGCTAAAATAAGCTTTTTTTTTTTTTTTTTTAAGCTTTCACATTGTCAGAAATAAATAAGAACAAATCTGTTCTCAACTGAGAATGTTAAAATTAATTTTTTTTCCCAGTTCACTGAGGTCAAGTATATTCTAATTTATTTTCCCTTGAATTTTTCTGTCTTTCAAGTCACTACCACGAATGTAAGCATCTTTGGATAGTTTAGAAAATATAAAAATGATGAAGTGAGATCTTTTCGGAAAGCTGCTGCTGTGTAGTAACTCTTAGGCAGCTGTTACATCTTTTGTGTCAATAATCCTTAAATTAAAGAGTCATTAAGCACTCAGTTACATGATAGATCGTAATGGCTCAGTGTAAACCTATTGTGTAAATCTGTAGAGAGAAGCCTTTTGTTTGCGTAAAGCGTAATTCTGAGCCAGAGGAGTGCCTAAATATGTATGTATACGGTGGTTTCTAATGCCTTTTTACGACTCATCAGAATTTATGTTTTTCAAAAAATTGATACATTTTTGCTTTTTATTCTTTTCTAATTAAGTAAAAACCCATGCACATTTTTAAAGCTTTTCATGGTTCTTTTGACCCTTTCAAGATTTTGGATCAAAGTTCTACAACTTTAACTTTTTTTACCTTTTTTTTTTTTTAATAGTGCCTAGCCCAGGGGGGTTTGAACCTGGCTGAAATACTTCACTGATTGTATTGCCATGCAAATTGAATACGCTGCACCATCACAAGAAATAATGGAAATTAAATCGCCCCAAGAGGAGGAAGGAGTGGAGCAGGTAGTGCTTATACGGGACATTTTGCTGGGAAATCACATCTGAAACAGTGGCAGACCTTGAACGGCGCGTTGGTGAGAGATCCCATTCCCCCCGCCAGCGCCGGTGGGGCGGTGGCTTCTCGCCGCGGAGCCCCTGTGCTCCATGCTCCCTCGGAGGGTGTTTGCAGCCACGGGGGACGGGAAGAGAGGGCAAATGACAAAATGAACGTGTTGCAAAGTGCCGTGTAGATCAGCGCTCGTACGTCCGAGTCTCGTGCAAGCAGCCCATCCTTTATCCTCTCCCATCAGCAGCAAGCTTCCCTTGCCTAGCGGGGAGCGCAGGGCGGTGTGTGTTGCGGCCGGGCTGGGCTGGGCGAGGTGAAGCAGGGCTGTGGGAACATGCTGGCTAACTAACTGCCTGCCCCACCAAGTGGCCTCATTTCCGTACGTTCCCGCCCCTCTCCATCCCCTCGCACGTATTTCAAAACTGTCCCAGACAGTATATGCCTTGGAGAGAGATTAATTTCCAATGTAACACCCACAGAGAAATTCATGTCCAAAATATGCTCTTCTGGTGCCAAAGGAAGAACAATAAACAACTGGGAAGAAGGGAAAATACATTTCCAGACTAGACAAAACCCACCTCCTGTCCTCCCCCTAGCAAAACCACATGGCCGTTGCTGTTTGGTTCCTGCAGATACTAGGGAGAGAAAATGTCAACATGGAGCGGGTTGCACTGAAGTGTGGAGACCAATGCTGGAGTGGGGGAAACGATGCATTGCTCTTGTACAGTGGTTCTTGTGAGTGCTCTGAAGACACCTTGTAAAGGTGAGGGGTCAATGCCTCAAGCAGAGAAGAGCAGTGAATGCTCCAAGCAGGTTTAAATTGAAGTCTTGTTGGTGGTCTTGAGGGTAGAAGATGGACTGTAGCAGAAACCCATTTCAACACTCGGTGGGGGAAGGCACAGGACACGACTGTGGCAAGGCACGGAGCTTGGCACCGGGATGGTGTGTCGGAGTGGCCTGGCTCCTGGGAAGGGCAGGGTCTTCCCGGCTTCCCCACTGCCATGATGCTTCCCGCTTCGGGGGCTTCCCCAGTGTCCCTTCCCGGCGGGGGTAACTCCTCGGGAGGACAGGTCTGCAGGGTTGCTTTACTGCTGGGGCTGCAGGAGCTGTCGGAGGAGAACCACCCCACTTTGCAGAAAAGATTGGAGTGCGTCTGAAATTGGTTTTACTCTTTGAATTATTGTATAAAAAGGGATGGCTCCTGGTCTCCTCCACTTTAAAATGAGAGATTCAGGGAGAGGAAACCGGGGAAGAAGCCTCTGCAGGTCTCGCAGTGGCAGAGCCAGGAATGACAGACAGTCATCCTGACTCCCAGTTCCCTGGTTTCTCCCTGCTTGCTCCTTTCCCAGGGCACAGCTGAAGGCAGCCCCATCAGTGCTGGTCAGACAGAATTCTCAGGAGTAAATCCAAAACTCATTTTTGGCAAGAATTGTTTAATGACAGCCTATCTGTAATGATTGCATTTTGCAAATCTACCCATGGTCATGGCAGAATCACCATGGGATACCCATGGGATGCTATTTTCAAGTCTTTTCCATTTTTTTTAGTTGTTTTTTTTTTTTAACTGAAAAACGAAAACTCATTTGTTTTTTTCTGTTTTACAGGGAGGCTTTTAACTGATGGTTGGGATTTTTTGGTTTGGGGTTGGTTTTTTTTCAACGTACAGAGAAACGTTGCTCTAGACTGGCATCTGTTTTAAGTTAGTTTTTGACCTAGTAAAAAAACTTCATTCATTACGTGGACAAATTGCTGATATCCAAATATTTCATGTGATTAATTGACTGAAGGCAAACTTTTTCTTCAAAATACTGCAGTTTTTCTTTAAAAGGAACACTGCAAAGCAGAAGTGGGTTTTGAGTAATTATAATGTGGTTTAGCCAAACAGAGTTTCCATACTTTTCATTAATATATTTATCACATGCAGAGCATAGTTTACAGAGACTCTCTGTAATGGTAATTCGTATAAATATGAATTTTATTTTGTGTAACACCTCTAAAGTAACCACTTCTCTTGCCATTTGAAGCTCTCTCCATTAGACACTTAATTTCCACTTTGTTTTTCGATCAGAGTTGCTGTGACTCTTTGAAAAGCATGAAATCTCTAAATTACAGAATCCGAGCCACTCGGCTTTCAGCCCCTGACGCCGGGGAAACGATCTGAATACACAGAATTAGAAAAACATAACACAGAATAGTTGTTTAAAATTCACAGCTGTCAACATGGAGTGGTTTGTGTAAGAGAAAGAACGTAGGAAACGTTGAGTTAACCAAATAGCTGCAGATGGATTGGCTCTCCCTGACTTCTCCCTGGGCATTGTCTGCAGGCTGTGGTGCAGGGATTCATTTGCATGGCAGGACAAAGGTCCTCTGTTGGAGACCCTGCTCAGCATCTCCCCAGGCTTCGCCTTTAAAGGGGCCTTCCTGGCCACGGTGGCAAAGTTTTCCCTCCGCCGCTCTGTAGGAGCCAACAGAAATCTGGTGTTCTAACGTAACACTGCAGCCCGAAGTGGGGGTTTCGGTTGGAATGAAGCTGGTGGAAGATACGGGGGCTCTTACTTTAAGGAGCTATTTGAGGAAAAGCTATACTGGAGCAAGAGTGGATGTTTATAATAAAGTTATTGGGGGTATTTGGCTTGCCAGCTTTTTATTCGTGCTGTATGACATGATGGAAATGGCATCGGTGAACTTCAAGTATCAGAATATGTAATTTTGTATGCTAATTATAGCCTGAGTTTTCCCACCACCACTGAGGAAATGCATTATTTATCATTTATTCTGCTTCAGAAGTCATAAAGCACCTTTAAAAACAAATAACTGAATAAACCTGATTACAAATGTCTCTGAGAATCTGATATATTATAATTAAACTATTAGTGGAAGTATCAACTATATTTTGTCAGAAATATTATCCTCTAATAATAATTATTTATGGTTAATTTTTCTTCTTCCTGCCTATTTCACTAATATTCTGTGGCTTGTATAGCAAAAGGGGTTCTGCAAAGATTAAATCTAGGGCGCTGGAATTACCTTCTGCAAATCTTAGTTGAGAGAAACTTAGCTCTGCCTTTCTCCTTGTTTTTGCAGTCTCCAACTTCCATTACAATAGCCAAAGGTTCGTCAGCATTTCCAAAGGGCTGTTTTCAGAGATTTACACCTTGTTGTAGGCTGAAACTTGGCAAACAGGATTGCATGCCTGAAGGGATTTACTGTTTAACATGTCTGAATATTAACATGATTAAGCAAAAATTGGATTACTTTATTAACCATAACTTGATTAAAGGGTGATTAGTCATTTTTATGTTCGAGAATAACAGCCTTCTGCATTTGGTGCAGCAGAAAGGAGTTCTTGCTGCTCAGGGGTTTTTTGCTTTTGTTTAGAGCATATTTTGTTTCTAGCAGTGCATCTTGCATGCAGGGAGCAAAACTAGAGCTCAGATTAGAAGCTGGCATGCATATTTTTAATGCATATTTCACCCCACCCAAATGAAAGCGATCCAAAGAGATTTTTCGTATTTTCAAGTCGTAAGACTTGCCTAATATAGATAAATTTTCTAAAAAAGGAAAGGTGTTTGCATGAGCGAAGTATTTTCCTCAGCTTCTAGATGTTTATGCGAATACACATCCACAGTAGTGACTTTTAAAAGTGCAACACTGGAGCTAGCTTGAGAAAGAGCACAGGCTGCTGGTTTGAACTCTGCTCCGGGAAGGTTTTGCACTAACTACTGTTAGTTATACTTGGTACTTGCAGCAATTTCCAGTATTAGCTAGGGCGCAGAAAAATAGTGGTGTTCTCATTTAAGAGGGTTTTCTTATTTGACGGCAAGATTTGATCTATTTTAGTCATATTCTATTTTGCAAAAGACATTTGTGGACTGCGTGGCTCCTAGCTCCAGTGAAGTGAAGGGAAGGTTTGCCATTAGCTTGAAGAGTACCAAAGGTGTGCACCCTTTGTTGTTTTCAGTGCTGGGAGATAGAGGTTAATAAAGATCTTCAGAGCCATAGCAAAGCAACAATTAGTAAATACAAAACTTCAAAGGCATTTATTCCCTTAAAATATGAAGTAAAAACATTGCAGTTAAAGCCTAGTGAAACTATTGTTACAATGGATACAACCAGCCTAATTTAAAATCCTGATTTCAAGAAATAAACAATGAAGCTAAGTAATTTAATAACAGTAACTGCTGAGAAAGACACAGTATTGATAAATTTTTATCATTACATGTGCCATTGAATTTTAATTAGAATTTAGCTATCTTACATAGTAATTAACTCAAATGAGAATTCTACACAAACTGCTCTAGAAAAGGAGTGTTCATATATGCTAATGACTGCTATGCGTGATTAAACCTTGAGAAAATAAACTCCAAATGTATGCTAATAAATGGCAAAATTTACTGTGTAGAATTAATATCTAACAGAGGAACGGAGAGATGTTTCAAAGCATGTGTATATTGTGTAAGTCAGCTTATTATGTTTCAAAACTTAGGGCCCTGCAAATGGTGTCACTGCAGTCACTCCCTTCATGCAGCAGCTCCACGGAGATAACGGAGCTACCTACGCAAGCACCTTCCTACCATGTGTTTGGAAAGCTGAGCTCTTACGAGATTACTTGGCCTTGGAAAACACAATTTTATTTTGTATGACCCACCTGAATATTTTATGTAATAATTAATCAGATATTATACATAATTCCCCTCCAAAAGATCTGTGGTCTTATTCCTGAATCTTTGGTACATTTCAGATGGATTCCAAGAAATGTAAAGCTAAAAATAATTTATTCACATCCTGGTTTATTATTATAGGTGGCACTGTCAGATCCTGGTAAATTAAATAGTGATTATTTAGCCATGTTGGTCTAGAGCTGCTATCAGACCTCATTTTTTCCTTTTTTTTTTTTTTGTTTGTTTGTTTGTAGGGGTTTTTTGTTTGCTGCAGGCTCTCATTAGGGATGGGCAAATCTGATGGGAGAGAGAATTGTCCCCACAACTCTGCTCAGTTCTTGCTCAGGGAGAACCAAACTCTAGTCTGTTCAAGAGGCAGAAAAAAGTTGCTGTACATCTCTATCATATATTTGCTTGAAGAAAGAGTTTTGTGAAGCAAAGCAAGGGTGGAATGACTGTTTTCTGATGTATGTTGGACAAGAAAAATTAATCTGTGCATGGTACTTGTTTTGGCTGTGCTTCAGAAGGCATCTCTTGTGATGTCACCTGTAAATAGCCGAGAACTTTGACATCAGCTCTGTGTGAGGCTGTTTAAATAAGTGCCTCATTTATAGAATCCTGCTGCCTGCAAAATGGCTCCAATGGTGTTATCCCCACGCCTGAGGGGAAAGTTAAATAATGAAACCCCAAAGAGTCTCCAACTGGAGAGAAGGGAAAGCTAATCTATAACAGTACAACTTCATCCCATCTTGATTGTATAGGGCTCAGTAGTTAGAAAAACAGAGTATAGAGCCATAGAGATATGAAACCATTAAATGAATATTGTTGCTGCTTGAAACTAAGCATACGATTCTTTGCTGCCGGACATCTTCATCATTCTGAAAGCAATTTAAATGTTTGATCTTGCTTCATTAATTATTTGTAATGAGATTTTTATAGATTCTGAAGATCTGGAGAGACTATGTTATGCGATACTTAGGTCCTGCGTAGCGCTTGCACCTCTAGTATGTGTCCGTCCCCGTAATGTGTACGTATAGACGCATGTAATTATGGTCATTTGATATGATTTGGAAAATTTGGTACTCTATTTCAAATTCCCACTTACAAATCTAGAGAGCATAAAATCCATTAATATACGTTTGCTACGAGATAATCCATTGCACAGCTGTGAGTTTAGACACAGAGGAGATGATGTAGAAATTACCTTAAATGTGCTTTCTTAAATCTATCCTTTCAGTGTAATGGAATCTTTTTATTTCAGTCAGTAGCTGCAGTTTGTACGTAAGCATAAATTCCCCGCATCCTAAAGCAATGCTAGTCAGCGGGGTTGCAAGTTGTACCCCACCAGTGCCTTCGTCACACTGGGTGTCGGCAGCTCTTGTTCAGTACTGGTAATCTGGAATACTTGATGGGTATCAGCAGGTTTTGTTGCTATTGAAAATAAAAGAAGAGATTTCCCAAAATACCCCATGAGCAAGCACATACTGGACAAGTTTATGCATCCTATTGTTATTTGAGCATTCTGATGTTAACCACCAGACGGGACACCCTTTTCCTCACTAAGATGATTGCTGTGGTTATGGAATGGAGTAATAGCCATTTATGGCAATAAAGTTAGCCTTGTGTCAGAAATATTCACCCTGTTTGATTGCCCTGCAAACCAGCGGTGCTGATTCAGCAACGTTCTGTGTCATGTTGTGGAAGAGGGCTTTTGAGGACTGCTTTGAAAAAAAAGAGCCCAGCAGGAATTGCAGCTACTGACTGCAGCGCATCAGTGCATCCCATGGTCTTGTAGGTTAGATGAAGGAAAATTAGCACCAGACAGGTCACTGGAGGTGTGTGTAAACCTAAAGAGTTAGCTCCTGTGTGCTCCACATGGACCTTCGGAACGCAGGACACTTATTATCCAATTGTTATTATGAAAGTTCCCTTTCTTGAGAAAATGATTACTATTATTTTCTGACTGCTCCATACCTCAGGAGTAAGCTTCTTGGTAACTTTTTGTAAGCTCTCTGGGATTTCTGGCCTCACAAATGTAAAGTATTAGTAAGGTTAAAGACAAGTCTTGGTCAGCCAGTCTGTTCTGCATCAGGTCTAGCACCGGCTGATGCCAGCTGAAGGGAAGGTGTTCATGGTGTGGTACGGTGCCTCTTACTTGCACCAGGGATTTTTTCCCCATGCCAACTGCACTGTGAGGTAGGTGACGATTAGCTGTTTGCTTTCATCCCTTTCTTGGCCCTCTTGTGGGTCTTTGCCGTTACACAGATAGGAATATTTTCCCCTTCTGTACTCTTCATTAAGGAGCGGGACAGCATTTGCAAATGCAAGAACTGCACTTGGACAATTACCTGACCCACAATTACAGGAAACAGTGGATTCTTTGGGGCAGCCAAAACTGGTGGCTTTGACTAGAAGAAGCTGGCTTAGCAGAGGGACTGGTTTTCTATTAAAGACGACGTAAATTTGACAGTTTCTGAAGGGAGTCACTGTCTCTGTGTGAGATGTCATATGACATGTTACTGGGTGTGATTTTGCTTTTTCCTTGCATGTCAAAATATTCATTTGCAACCATCCTGTTCAGTTATTCACTCTGGTGCATCATAAGGCGTGCAGCCATCAGTTCTCAGTTAACATGCATATTTAAGTTGGTAGTTATACTTGAAATCTGAGACAACTCAAAATAGAGTTGATTGAGCAATATAGGTATAGTGTTCTGTTATTCATGGAATCATAGAATGATTTAAACTGATTTTCTGAAAATCAGTCTCTAGGGCTGTTTGATTTTGAAGGGATTTTTTAAGAGATACTTATAAATACATATATAAAAACATGTGCATATAAATTTTACTCCAAGGCCAGTGCCTTTTGTTTTCACCTGCTGTTCTTAAAGCCCTGAGTGTAGCTCATCTACATTCATCCCAATGAACTTTTAGCTGCTTAGCTCAGGTGTTGGCAGTTGCGCAGCCACAACAGCCCAGAGCTCAGTGCAGGCTCATTATCCAAGTTGCAGACAGACCTGCAGCCTGTTTTCAGCTCTGTACCGTATTACGCTGTTATTGGTATCATTGAGGGTTTAGAGCTAGCTTGAGTATATCTGCTGTCCCTTTGCATAAACTCTGCTGTAGAAACACTTTTAAACAATCTTATTTATAATATGGAGAAAGGTATTAATTGTGACTATATATTTTTGACCCTGTACATTATAACACTTACTTCCCTTAGCACCACCTTTATGTATGTTATTTAACAAAGTTAAATAATAGTCTTAGTTCACTTCATTTGTTAAGGAGATTTGGGAAAAAAAAAGGACCTTTATTTTGTTGTACAAAGCTTCTAGTTAGATCAGGCTCGTCCTTTGGGATAGGTTTTGTGTTATCTAGTAGAGTCAGCTCACTAGTCGTACTTAAAATTAGATATTTTAGATAGACATGTTCAAAATAATGCTTTACAAACATGATTAAATGTTAAAATATCTTTTTTATAAATTAAATACAGGTCCATGGAAATTTTACTCATATTTCTATTGTCTTAGTACAATTTCTGACTGACTGACTTCATCAGCGGTTTCTGACAAAGACTAACAGCAAATTACTAAATGTGTCAAACAACTGCTGTTGAAGATGAACTTTTTTGTTGTTATGGAACACATTCTTCTGTCATCTGTGTTTTTGATAAACTAGAATGATATCTCTTCGATTTTAATTTATTGATATGCTTAAAAAGCATTTATTTGCCTTAATTTCCCCTATCATGAAGACAAAAGGTTTACCAGTGCAAGACCATAGTAGCCTGTTATCTTAAGTTTCATGCTCTGTAAGCAATAGAATACAAGTGTGTACTTGCCAAGCAGCTTCAAAATGACAGTTTACAAGCATCAGGTCAAGTCATCAAAATGTTATAGTGCATATTTGCTACAAATGTAAATATATAAAGTATCTTTAATTGTGTTGTTTGAAATTAAAGTAACCCAACACCTTCTTCTCTGGATATTATTGTCTGAACATTTTGAGTAAAGCTATAACAATATTTATTTTTGTTTTATGTGATGAACAACAGCCTTAAAACTAATTCTGGTGAAATGAGAGTTGTATTTCTGGGGAACTAACTACCACTATTTGACTGCTGTTGTAAAACTTTATTAGGCAATACATCTGACCTCAAATTGGAAATTTGTGTTGGAACCAGTTTAGGAAATCATTATAGCTCTGTTGTTAATTTTATATTTGTCTAATAAAACACAGCAGGGACTACATGACATGCGCTAATGCAACTGATGCTAGCTGCTAGACATGTTTTTAACTACTGTTTTCTACCTCGTGCAGGCGCAGGATAGGAGGAAACTAAATAGAACTTAGTAATAGGGATTACATTTTTTTTGCTAGCAAACTGCTGTTCCATAGTTCGTGGCTACTTTTAAGAGGGAGATCAATGTTAATATTATCAAATATACATTTTTATATACATATATATTTGTAAAGAAAAATATGTATCACCATGATGTTAAAGATGCTGATGGGGTGAGTATATTCTCCTTGGGGAGAAGGGCTTGGGGGTGTTGGTTGATGAGAAGCCCAACATGACCCAGCAATGTGTGCTCGCAGCCCAGAAAGCCAACCGTATCCTGGGCTGCATCTAAAGAAGCGTGACCAGCAGGTCAAGGGAGGTGATTCTCCCCCTCTACTCCGCTCTTGTGAGACCCCCCCGGGAGTACTGCGTTCAGCTCTGGGGCCCCCAACATAAGAAGGACATGGACCTGTTGGAGCGAGTCCAGAGGAGGGCCACGGAGATGATTAGAGGGCTGGAGCACCTCTCCTATGAAGACAAGCTGAGAGAGTTGGGGTTGTTCAGCCTGGAGAAGAGAAGGCTCTGGGGAGACCTTACAGCAGCCTTCCAGTACCTGAAGGGGCCTACAGGAAAGCTGGAGAGGGACTTTTTACAAGGGCATGTAGTGATAGGAAAAGGGGTAATGGCTTTAAGCTGAAAAAGGGTAGATTTAGATTAGATATAAGGAAGAAATTCTTCACCATGAGGGTGGTGAGGCACTGGAACAGGTTGCCCAGGGAAGTTGTGGATGCCCCAACCCTGGAAGTGTTCAAGGCCAGCTTGGACAGGGCTTTGAGCAACCTGGTCTAGTGGAAGGTGTCCCTGCCCATGGCAAGCGGGTTGGAACTAGATGACATTTAAGGTCCCTTCCAACCCAAACTATTCTATGATTCTATGATCATGTTGTTTTCCAGACTGTACTAGGAGCATCATGAAGTTCCTAATGATGTTTCCTGACCAGATGACTGTCTGTCAACAAGACTATTCTGTCTTGGTTTTGGGAATGAGCATGTTAAAAATGGGTTGAAGGATGATTGGCTAATGTGAATGCAATTACAGAGACAGAAATTACAGTATCCAAAGTGAAAGGAAAACTTGAAGACTGAATACGATGAAATTAAGCATGTCAAAGAAGCCCCATGCCAAAACGTAGAATGAATTGGTACATCATATTGCAGATCTCGTCACATAGGTTTCTTAGTTATATCACGTGGAGAGAGGACGAGTATAATTACAGAACAAGAAATAGAGTATCGGTTTTTAAAAATATAGGAGAGGAGTAGAAGGGATTTGAGAAATCCCAGGTTTTTGACTCAGAACTCAGTAGTAAACCAGTTTAAAAAAAACTGGAAAGAAAGTGTAATTGAAGGTATTGAATTAAGTGCAAACTAGGCTAGCGTGAGTTTATCTGTGGTAGACAGTGCCAACCTAACCTGATCTTTTTCTTTTTTGGTAAGGTAACTGATTTTTCTATTTACTTTTGTACACAAAGAAAATGTAGTAGATCTGATCTGTCTGCAATTCAGTAAAGTGTGATATGCCGTCCCTTGAGAAGCATGGAGTTAAGCTGGTGTGGATGAGAAATAGTACAGGCTCTGTAAGGTGGACAAAGAATAGGTTGATGAGGGGAATGGAGAACATAACTCCACTCCTGTACCAGAGGTCTCCAGCCATATGATGACTAGGGCGGGAAGAGTAACACTGTGAAGGGTCTATTAGCCCCGTCCTGGCCTGGAGTAGGTGTTTCTGTATCGGGCTTCCTGCTCTCAGAGAACTTGGCTCTACCTTGGGAGGCTTCAATCTGCTCAAAGCTGGGACAGGCCTGTCCCAGGGAAGTGGTTCTTTACACAGAATTTTGGAACTTCCATCCAATTCACCTTTGCCTTTTCTCTCAAATAGTCAGTATTGACTACACTTGCCCTTTTCCTTAGTGTGGTGTCCAGTCCCATTCAGTTAGAGGAGTGAATCGTGGTTCTTCTGTTTTATGTGTGTTAAATACAAGAGACGCTATACATTTAGTGACCTCTGGTTATGTATGGCTTATCCTGAGCCATATCTTTATCACTTCTTGTCTGGATTATCGTCACTCTCATTTTAATAGCCTTCTGGCAGCTTGTAGCTTGGGTGTTGGTTGGCTGCCATATTGATCCCAAGAAAGAAAATTTACATTCGCATATTCACGGTTTGCTGCTTGCTTTCTTTGCATTACCACTTTGTGCATGCTCAGCACTTCTAAATACCAAGGCTGTCCTCATTCATTCATTCAATCATTCGTTCTTACAGATCTAGGTAAGGTACCAAGCGCTAGCCATGCTGGATACAGTCATAGAACCTTGGTGCGTTTGAAATGACTAATTTTTGCCCAAATGAATGAATGCGTAAGCTTGGCGGTAGAAGAAACGTGGACTCTCTTCTTACTTTAGCCCTTCTGGGGTCAGTAGGCAGTATTAACAGGGCTTGTTTAATTTATGTTACTTATTAAAAGGCTTTCTTTTCCTTGTTGCTATTTAGAAAATGGAGACATGAACACTGAATTAAGAGTGTTGGAAAAAATGCTCCATAAAAATTTCAGCTGTTTTTGAGATTCCGACTCATTTGTTTTTCATTTGTTCAGATTTAATTCTATTTTTAAAAAGCTTGGTCTTTACACAAAGAAAAAAGAAGGGAGGAGGGAGAAGTGTGCATTGACATACTAAGTGAAAAACCTCAAGAAAAATTGCAGTAAATTAAAATTTATTTCCCAAGGGATAGAACATATTTCAGTGGGATGAAGGAAGAAACTAATAGACTTTCTATGAACAGCCATTTTTATTTAAAGAATAAGCTTTCAGGCAAATATAATTCTGCAGCCTCCTGAGGATAGCCTTTTTTTCTTGTTAGGAATAATACCAATTAAAAAGTGAACAATTAAAAGCACTGAAAGTTTGTCAGTGTACATTTTCCATGGAGCTGTGCTTTCTATCATGCTGTTGCTTGCTTAACATGCTTTGTACTGCTGGTATAGCACGCAGTGCATCTGTGCTTCCAGTCTGCAGACAGTAATTAGTTAATGCTGCCAAACATAAATGAGTTGTGTCTGCTAATCTAAAGCACTTGCTAACAAATCAAACCTTTTGGGGGTATTTTACAATTTTGAAAGGATGCAATTTGACATTTTGGTTTCTTCTCACCTGTTGCCTTCTCCCTGAGTATCTCTTTTGGGAGGGGGTGAAGGGTTTTTTTGTTTAACTCCAGATAATATCAATGATCTCGCACAGCACGCTCAGACTAACAGCACAACTGAGAAGACGGTGCTGCAGTGCATATGTGGAAGTGAGCAGACAAGCGAAGAGAAGAACTTAAAAGCAGTTTTGCTGCCAAAGAAGATGTAGAATGAAATGATACCCTAAGGAAAGGCAGGGTTTGCAAGGAGAAGTAATCACGGACTGAGTAGGAATTGTTTTTTTCAGCCATTGTCATTTCGCCCACCTCAACTTCTACTAACTCACACTCTTGTGTAGGTGCTATCTGTCCTCAGCTCTGTTCAGCATGGATAGGCTGACACCTTGTCCCCTTTAGCCTCTTTTCCTGCTCCACAGGTTATAATTACTTTTGTCTCTTCAAATTTTTTGAGTTGATAACAACAATGTAGATGTAAGATGAGCATTCCTTAATCTACCCTGTGCTCAATGTCTGTTGTATTTCTTGGACCTAATAAAGGGTTCTCTGCTCGAAAGTGGGTCCCCCTTTTAAACAGTATAATTTGTTTTCACAAAGGATGCTATTTCTTCCTTTAAACCTGGTCTCTCTCAATATCATTCTTACCAGGCATCAACTCCCTGATAATGATACAGATGTTAAAAACCATCCTACTTTGTAAAAGACTTAGAACCCACAAAATCTACAAAACCTCATTTTATTAAAAAACCCCAAACAATATCTTGCTTGTTTCATCAAGGAACAACAGACATCTCAATTCTTTATTTTCCGACGGAACAAGCTAAGAAACTGAAGATGCTCTGGAGATGTCTCCTAGCTGTTAATGGTGGGCAGGAGCTCATGGAAGCTCATATTCTTTGTTGTATGAAAGCAGATCTCTTTTGAAATACTTGTTATAATAATGACCTCACGGTTTACTTCACAGTTCTATTATTTATCCGCCTCATTATATATTCCTTTAAATGTACTTAGATATATTTTTCCAGCTTGAAGAAATGTGACTGTGTGTACCGTAAGGGAGTTTCATTTGAGATACAGGTAATTACAGGAAATTTACCTCAGTATTTAACTCTTACGGTTTTAGTTCCTTGTTTTTAAAGGCAAAGCTACTTGGTCTGATTTATCATGGCAGTGTGGATGGGGGGGGGGGGGGGGGGGGGCGGGAAAGACATTTTTGTTCATTCTAACCACATGGTTCTCAAGTCCTTGAAAATTTCAGTTGCATTAAACATTGGGGGTACAACCATTTTTCATAGATCTCCTTGAAAATCCATTTCTTCCACACCAAAAAAATAAAAAGATGATTTCACAATGTTAGTGTTTAGAAAGTTGAATGAAAATACGCCGTAACTAATTTTGACAGTCCTAACTTGGAGCCAAGCCAGCACCCCAGAACAATGCCTAGCTAGTGCATTTGTAATATGATCCAGAAATCAATACACATGACCAGACCTTCCAGTCCACCACGCTTCTTTTGCAAACCCGTCAGAGCTCTGGATGGGAGCATTCCCCATGTCAAGGAGCCTCTGACGGCCAGAAGCTGGTGAAGATGGTATAGCTGCCTCGTATGCCAGTTGTCTTATCCCCTCACCGGGGAACGAGGGACGGCATCAAAAGCGTGTCAGGGCTAAGAACGGCTGGAAGGGTGGAACTGTCTTCCGTTGCCCCAGGCCCTCTCCATGTCTGTGCTTTACTGTGGAGGTGATGCTAGCAGCAGATATTAAAACATGTGCCTGTTAGCTTAAACTTCTGAAGAGATAACCAATGCTGCATGCGCATTCTTCTCACCGACAGGAACAGAAATATCTGTAAGTCACGACTGTGCTTCCCTAAGCGATGCCGAGATGGTGTCCTTCCAAGGCACGTGGGTAGGGACAGAGCAGCACAATTACTTCCCTCAGTAGGGCTTCTCTCGAACTCTTCTGGAGTGCAGTGCGAAGCAGCCTGTGCTAGTTTTAAGCTGCGCTGCTCTCAGCAGAGCCTATTAGCTCTCATGCACCCCTGGCCCGACGTGGTGCACTGCTTTTGGTTCCAGGAGAGGAAAAACTCTTTTGCTTTGTTTAACTGGAGGTGTGCCTTATGGGAAGGGGTAGCGGAGCAGCAGTCCCTGCACTGGGAGGATTCACTGAAAGCTCGATTTCCTCAGAAAGCTTCACGTGGCAGTTACTAGCATTCTTCTATGTTGGGAATAATCCCTATGGATTTTTGCTTCCACGTTGCTTTTCAAAGCTTCCACTTTCTGGCAGTAAAATCTGCCGATTTTTCTGAACTTCCAGCAGGTCAACTGGAAGCCCAGAGAGGTGGCTGCTGTGCGTGCACAGAACGCGTCGCATTGCGTGAATTTGGTTAATGCTGAATTTGCAATGCTCGTGCAGGTTTTCACGTGGACTGTGACAAACCTTTCGGACTGACCAGCGCTGGCGAGTCTGAAGTGTCCCTGTAGTGCTGGCAAACTCTGCTTGCTAATACGCTGCCTAGAAGGTATTGGGAAATGTTCTTCTGTTGAAGCTGGAGCTTTTGTTGAAAGAGAGGATATTTTACAGAATGACAAAGAGTTTGTGAAAAACACTCTTGCAGAATTTAGCTCTGCTTCTTTCATTTGCTTGTCTAGACAGCCAGGGTACTTTGCTTTGGACTGCGCAGTTTTGATGGATTTTAATCCCCAAGCTATTTTTGATTCCTGGTCACATTTATGACATATACAGTCTTAGCTTTTTTTCCTCCTTCAAGATGCATGCATCCATAGACTTGAATGGGTGTAGGAAAGATAAATGGCTAAGGGAAAAGGAAATTAGTCTGAATGTTCTTAGAGCAGGAGCGAGTAGACTATATAAAGGCAGACTGTGTGACAGAGATAAAAACTAAATGAAAATTAAGGCTCAAGAGGAGGCCCGGTGATAGGAGGGAAAGGAAGTCCAAATATTTTCAGATAATACCCAAAAGATGAAATGTAAAAAATGCTCCATTAAATCCTATTTCCCCCTTACTTTGATATTTTAATTTCCCATTTCACTTTCTTTTATGATTTCCTTCTACCATTCCAGTGATACTCACTCTCTAGTGAAAACCTACTGTTGCAAATCATTTTCCCAAAGACCCATCCTTTAGCCCAGTAGTATTTGGTGTCTATCCACTTAGATTTCGATACATATCAGAATACAGAGCTGACAGAAGGGTTCGCTTCGCTTTATAAGTTGGTGGCTGGAAGTTCAGATGTGGGCAGCTGAAAACAGTGAGAGGTACGTGTTCTTCAGAAATACAATGGCAAAACTGGGATGTACAAAATGCAGACATGCTTTACATCATCATGTGGAACTTGGGTATCTCTACGAACAGCTTCAGTTGTTTAATTATTTTCATTTTGTTGCAAGTTTCTTATATGTAATGATAATTTGTCCACTCAGATTTATGTTATTGCAGGCTTCAGTCCAGCAAAGCACTTAAGCATTCGATTAACTTTAAGCACATAAGTAGTCCCACTGCTGGATTGGGGCCATAATAATGGAAAAGAATGTTTCAGGAGAAATTGCGCTTTTGGGGGGGTTGTTTTTTGTTTTGTTTAAAGTGTCAACAGCACAGTTTATTTAGCTGCCTTTTAAACAGTAATCTTATTAGCAAAATTGGCAGGATTAAGAGGCTATTAAACAAAATCTGTGTGTTTTCACATCAGTTAAAATCTGTACTGTATTCCCTTGGAATACAACAATTTTGTTGTGCAATAACTGGATTTTAATGTAACCAAGTTACTTAAGATTGCATTAAAATACATCTATTAAATTACTTGGCTGCTTTAGACTGGTGGGTTGGAAGTTAAAAATGCACAGAGGCTTTTTTGACTTTGAAAGACTATTTTGTAGGATTTCTTGCAGTTTTTCTTCATCAATCAAATTACATTTGTTTACCAAGCAACATGTAGTCAGTGTTAATTTTATGGATGTTCTGCTGGGTCCAGAATGAAGCCATCTGTCCCCAAAAGTGGCCGGGGTAAGCAGTCTGTCCGTCACATTGGTGTGCTCCAGCCGGTGGGGACAATGGATGTTGTCAAAGTTTGGTTGCTTTGTTTTCTTATTGCAGGCAGGAAACCAGCCACAGCAGTTCTGTCCCTTTGCTTTCTGCGTCCTATCACCTTCAGATACACATTTTTGCCATGAAAAAGCTAGTAATCAAGAAAACTTATTTTATTTGTATGGGGAAACCTCAGTACTCTTAATGAAAAAACTTTGTTAAAACCAAGAAATGAAAAGCTGGTAGCAAAACAGAACAGGCACCAGAGCTGTAAAAAAAAAAAAAATTAAAAAAATTTTCTGCTCTGTCCCCTTAAAAATAAACAAAAAGAAATGTCCCCAAGGAAGAAACAGTGTCTCTAATAATCTCATTTACTTATTTGATAGAAAGGTTTCTGGTACTAATAGAATAAATAACCTGTTTGCTCAGAATTCACTCATGAACAAAACAAAATGCTATCTCCAGTTTCTAAATATTAACATTTCTGGCAGTGATTTCTTTTTTCAAGTTTGTTAAAATTAAAGTACAAAGCTTTATAGATAGGTACTGCTATGTTTGTACTACAGATTCATTTACTTTGACAGCTGATGTGTTTGTAGTAGCGGTAGAATGGCTTCAGTACTCGGCCCTGCTCCTTTGATATAAGCAGGTGACTCCTAACATTTATTGATGGTTTGGGGGGATGGTTTGATAGAAAAAGTCGAATTGTTGCAAAGTAGTTTCTCAGGTCTCCTGAAGTTTTTTATTGAGTGCTTTGATCCTTCTTCTGCAGATGTAGAAATAACATTGCCTACAATCTGTAGGTGTTCTCTGCGCTTTTTCAACTAATTGTTTTGTGCATCTGACAAGATGCAAATTTACTCAGATCTGTCTACAAAGAGGCTTCTCTCCTGCCTGGTCTTTTTTGTAAAGAGTCAAACAACATTATTTTTACTCACTTCTAAAAATTGATTCTGAGCATATCTTTTGACATGCCTGCTTGCCTTCCCCACTCCCAGATGTCACCAGCTCCCTGCCTGTGTTACAGCATCCACCTTGGCTGGCACGCGGGACTGAGCCAGTAAGAAGGAGAACAGCTCGAGGTGGAAAACAGCATTCCAAAGCGTGGAAGTCCCCTGTCTGTACAGCAGACACTGAGTGCCACATACTGATTATTCACTTCTTACGCAGTGATTTACATGCTGATGGGCACAGTCTTATAATTACATAGGCATCCTCGCTCTACATTTTAAACTAGACAGCCTGGGCATTAGTAGCAGAATAGCCGCAGTGGCCTGGAAGCTGGGGAAATATGGAGGTGGTCAACTTGAGGTGTGTTCTGCGATATGGTAACTCTTATCTGAGCCAGCTAATTTTAAAAAGTGCCAACATCCCCATTCTAGACCATGCAATCGGTGAGTGTTGAAGCAACCAAAACTAGGGACATCAGACGCTTCTTCCTTACGTATGGACTGAGGTGAATAGCTTCTCAGCCTTCTCAGGTACCATTTTACCTTTGTATAAGCCGTTCCTCATGCCCTGGTACATTTATACAACTCTCTTATTTGTGAGGAGAATGTTTCTGAGTCCTCTGGAGAATCAGAACATCTCATTGCTTTTACATCCAAATTTAATTTAATTGCGTTTCTCAGGTTTTTTGAAGATGTTGGATCCTTTTCAGCAATCCTCTCACCTAACACAGCTAAATTTCCACTTGAATTTGATGTAAAAAATGCTTGAATAAGGAGTACCATGAAGACTCAGGTCTCATCCTTCTATGTCATTAATTGTTATTAACTTGATTTCTAAAAGTGCTGAGCACCTAAAGCTCTTAGGAGAGATTAGCGCAGGAACTGCTGATACTAAATTCCTCCTCCGGAGAGTACACAATACTTCAAAGTCATTGTGAGGGGCTGGGCATAAGGAAAGCCACTTCCACACTACACTCCCCTTCCAATCTGCTCAGTAGCATGAGGAAGAGAAATACAAGGACTGTCAGCAGACCAGGTGTGATTTCTGGCAAATTGGGAAATCTGCAAAGGGGCTGTCGCTCAGGCAGGGTGACTCTGATATCGTTGATGGTACTGCATGCTTCTGTGCACACCATTTGGAGCTTGGTGACTCCTCATCTGGTATTCACGGCAGATCATAGCAGAGCATGAGACTTAAGTGTTAGGCTGCATCTGTTCCTTTAAAAATAGTAAATATAAAACCCTGATGTGACACTGAAGAGAAATATTCCAGAATACAGGAAACTTTCAAAGTTGCATAGAGTTCACGGTTGTGTAGCATTTGCTATTGGTATGTTCTTTGTTAAATATACACTTTAAAACTGCTGTGTTTGGATGCTTAATAATGGCCATTGCTGCTGCCAGCCTGTAGCCTGCAAAAGATTCACAACACTTTTCTGGAGGCTTGATGATATGGCAGGAGTTGTGATACTGGTGGAATCCTGGCCCTGGTGAAAAAAATGAACAAAACTCAGACTGGCTTCATTTAGATCACAAAATTCACCTTGAATTCAGCAGTGGCAGAAATGTAGTGTATATCAGAGACTAGCTAGAATAGGAAAACCAACCTATTTTTCTTTATTCAACTTCCAAATTTTGTGCTCAATTTCCCTGCCTTTTTATTGCTTGCTGTCGTTGTTATATATTTCGCTAGTAATAGATTGGACCCATAAATAACTTCACCCCAAATTAAGTTCATTTCCAAATGATTTTAATATAACTTTCATCAGAAATGAAATTTCCAGAAGCTTGTTATAATGTAAAATATGTTCATATAAATAAGCATAAACATATGTGCTCATACATATGTCTGTGCATATATATGCATAAAAGTATATAATGAATCTAGATATTAGTTTTGTTTCTTAGGAAAGAATGTCACAATATATTCAAGATGCAGTAATGTATTACTTATTGCTTTAAAAAGCCTTGAATTCTTGTAGAATATGGTTTAGTGGGTTCAAACATCCCCTTTCCTCTCATTTATCAGCCTTTTGATCTTGTGTCAGTTCTAAACGTTGGCATGCTTAGGCCGTAACAGTGTGCTTGCAAGATCACAAAAAGGCATAGTTTTATCTTTAAAAACTTATGGGCATCCTGGTGCTACATCCCAGCATAGCTTAGCAGATGTGGTATTGAGTTCCCCCAAGTCTTCACTACCCCTTTGTCTATTATTTTTTTTTATAGTTTTGTTCTGCATTCCTTCCACTCAACCTCAAGTAGATGGAAGCCTGTTAGTTTATTACTTACATATGTCTGCACCCTTTTACCTCAGCAGGGAAAGACAAAATATTGAGGAGGACTGTAGGTTTGGGATGGTCAACTAATCCTTCCCCACCTTGAACTAATCGCCAGGCTGATGTGTTATTGTGCTGAGCTCTGTTCTTCAGTGCATTGCCAGTGGGGTTTCAATTTGTAGAAGCATAAACAGATACTAAAGTAAAAAGAATAGTGCAGTGATTTGTTAGCAGAGTTCAGATCAAATTATCACAGCGGTCCCCTGCTGACAGTCCTAACAATTGCCTCCTTTTTCTTGGTCTTTCAAATGTTTTCTGTTTCACTTACATCTTGGTAAATAGTGTGTTTCTCACTGTGTTTTCTTTATTCACCTCAGAAGGGAAAGAAATTGAACCTTCAACTTTCATTCTAATGTCTGAATTTCTATATCTTTTGTCCTAACTTAGATGCATTAAGAAGTTTTTTGTTTTCTTTTTAAATAAATATAGCAGCAAGTTAACTAAAAATGGTTTCAGCTTTCTAGTGCATATCTGCTATTATAAAATTTTCTACTTCTTTTATAGCTTTGATCATGACAGTACAGATCTTATTGAAATTTTAAAACTTTTGAGAAGAGCAGCTACTAAATAGGAAATTAATAGATTTTTGTATACATTAAGCCAATATTAAGAGTTTAAAGCATTTGAGTCCTATTTTGAAATCAAAGTGGGTGCATGTCAGTAGATATTATTTCCTTTTTGTGGAATACAGTCAGCTGATATTCTGTACAAGTTGTCTGGAATTAACTTCAACATTTGTTTCCACTCTTTTTCTTCCCTTCCCTATTTTCAACTCTTGATTTTCACTCTTGCACAGTTACATTTGTCTGCTTCTTACAATTCTAGTGGGACTGATTTATCATCATTTGCTAACATATCTGTCTCAAAATCTGAGCTTTGATCAGCTTGTATTTTATAACTTACATCTGTTCTATGTTTAACCTTTTGTAATGCTGTTTCTCAAAAATATTATCTAGTATAACAAAAGAATCATGTTAGTCTAAGCATTCTGTTAAACCTAAAGAAAGAAAATCCTACATACCTGTCTATTTTGCTGTATTTTTGTTACTGTTTCATAGTCTCTTTTTCATTAAATCTATAAATCTGTCACACTAACTTTTTGCTGCGATTGCTGCTGAACTCTAAACTCCACCTTCCTGTTTCTTCCCCTACCCCTTTCTTTTTTTTTTTCCACAATTACAGCTTGTTGTGCTTCACAGCATCCCTACCGGCAGCATCACTGCTCTGGCCTATTTGCTGCTGCAGCAGCATCCAGCTCTGGCTTCCAAAAAAGTAAATGCGATGATTAAAAGTACTCCCATAGTGGGCTGCAGGGGACAGCAGAAAGCTTCTCAGTTTTGAGTAAAACCGGACTAAAAATTCTGTCTGGGACTAACTCGCTGACATTAATCCTCCCACAAAGATGAGTCCTTAAAGTGAGATAGATGGATAGGAGGTTTGGTGAAGCACTGAGACGGATCTGTATATTCTGTTACTACCTAATCTGTCTTTCAGAAAGGAGGTTTCATTTAAAAGGACTTACCTACAGACTGACTCTGTCTTGGGTCAGACTGAGTAACACTGGGACAAGAGTAAGAGATGCATGAACAAGACTAAGGCCTTTAGAAAGCTGTAAGCTGTTTCCCAGGTTATAAATAAATGAACCTTGCCTAGCACTGATTCAGGCTATTAACACTGATGGAATAATAAAACACTTTTGCTCAGGATTTTTTTCTCTTCCTATTTTTACTTCCTCAGATGTAAAGGGGAAAGTCAGCTCTACTTTGCTTTGCTTTTGAGGGAAATGTTGCCGTCGTATAAGGGCCATCAGCAAAGTAACACTGCCCCATGGTCCTCAGGGAGAAACGCTGCTGATGGCGAACTTGTTCTCTGCACTGATGTGACCACACCAGTTGCCTGAGAATAGCCTCAGCTGTTCTCCAGTGTCTAAGAAGCTTTTGAAGACCTTAGCTGAGCCAGTCCACAGCCACAGACAGCAAATGCACAAACTGCCTGATCCTGACTGTATCGGTCTCACAATGAATCTGGCCTGAGGACCCATCAGAGAAGAAATACCCACAAAAGTAATACCCACTAAGTAATTCCAACTCGCGTGTCTTTCCAAAGCAGTAGAGACTTTTAATACAAATGGAAGTTTTATTGGCATAGGGGCTGAATTCAGTCTTGGCATAAATGGATTCAGGGGGAGCTATACTTGCTTGTAACAGCAAATTTTGGCTTCAGGAGTGGAGATATAAAGCACTGAGAAGCTATAAATTTTGAGCCGGCAAGGGCATTACAAAAGGCAGAAGGATAACCGGTATGGCATCACTTCCTTCAAAAAGATTATGAGCTATGGAAAAAGATTAGTTACTTTTGCTGCAAATAGCTTAGAAAACTTGGGCAGGTATGTTGAATGTATTGAATGGATTAGTGCCAGCAAATACACCTGTGTAGTGATTAATTAGAAACAGCAAACCAAAGCATGGCCTTTCTACCTGAAGGTAGAAAGTAGCATACAGTATAATCAATGTATTTGGAATATGTTTGGATGAAAGGAAAAAGTGGGATGACACTCAATAACAGGACCAGTTAATGAATGAAAGATGGTGGTAGATCTAGAATAGAAGAGTAACATTTACTGCTCTTTGTCACTTAAGCCACTTCTCAAGAAAGGTATGCAGCACTGTCCCTGTTTTTACAAGTACAGACATGAAGTGGCAAACCCACGAACTGAATTTACTTTTCCTGGATCCCTTCCAGTATTGTAAATACAAGACTAAAGAAATGGCAGTTGACTATTCCCCTATACACAGATTTCCCTAGTAACAGTCTACATAGTAGATGTTCATCCCCTTTCATTTTTTTGTCCTGGGAACTTGCAAGATTGTGTTCTGCATGATTTAATCTCAGAAACCATCCGCTGTTGCCAAAATGTTAAAATTTGTACAGGTAAATTCTTTTATGGAGTTCTTGTTCGTATCTGTATTATTCTTTCTAAGAAGACGTAAATATTGAGATAATTTATACCAGATAGAACAGAAACACACTATTTTCCATTCCCAACCTGGCATTTGTGTTGAACATTTTACCTTATCTCTAGTAAGTTGCCTGGGCTAATTAATTTTTTGTTTTTGATGTGCACCAGCCACAGGCAGACCTGAACTGCGTGTTCCTCTGCAACAACCACAGCTGAATTGTGGTTTTCGTGTTGATTTTTATTTTGGTAGTACACCTGCATATGCAACTCCTTCGATGAAGGCAATATAGAAGTACTGGCTAAAAGTTGCAGAATATGTTTTTTGCTCAAAGGAGTTCACAAAATGTTTATCTTTAAAAAATGCAGAAGCCTATTAAAGATAAAAAACATAATCAAGTGTAAGGCACTTAAAGCCTTTGACAAAGGTCGCAGGTGTAGGGAGGTCAAAGTGATATCTTGTTCTTCTAAATGTTTCAACAGATAGACAGACTTTCGATTGCATTATCTATTAAAAAAATTGCTTTGAACCTTCCGCCAATGCAGACCACTTGTGCTTTCTCAAACCAACAAAGGTTCGGTCAGCAGATAAGAATTTCTGACCATGGAAGGGCAGCTGCTTTCCTTTCATCTTTCTTCTGGTGTATATATGAAATGTTTGCTTAGCCTGGCCCTGCTATCATGAGGACTTTTTTTTTTTTCTTAATCCCTCCTCTAATTTGAATCCTACACCCAGTCTGCAAATAAAGACATGAAGAAAATTTAGATTTCAGTAGTGCAGTGTAATCCTGCTGGATGCTGAGCACTTCAGCCCCAGTTCAGCACAATACCTAGCCTTATCTGACTATGCATATGCTTATCTGTAAGTCTAAACTTAAGCATGTGATTAAATGCTCTGATTGATTAGGACTAATGATCCCCACTGAAGTACTAAGCCCTGTGAGAGAAGTTTGTTTTACAGGCAATTTTGCTGTTGTTTTTCTTCTATTGTTACTTCCCACCAGAGGAGGTAATTAAGGAAGTGTTTGTTTTAAGAACACCAGAGCAATTTCTGCAATTTTTTTAATCTGATTCTTGAAAATTCACTTGTGACCAATCTTGCGTTTATTAGTCTTTTATTACACATTTTTCTTCAAAAGCAAACATGATCTCTAGAAATTGTGCCAATGATACCCAGGTATGTCTTTTCCTTCTCAAGATGCTTAATCTATGTGCAATGTTAATGAGAAAAATATTAAGACAAAATGCGTAAAATTGCTTTCTAGAAAGGTTCAATCTATATGTAAATGTAGAGTTGAATACAAGAAAACTGGCTAACAGTATCCTGAAGGAAAGATGGTATTCACATAGACTGGATCATTATAAATGTATGCTTTCAGATGCTGCCTACTTTAACGTTATATGGTTTCCTAATGAGAAAAATTTGCGTTTTGTTTTACTTCCTTCTTGCTGTCTCTCAGCCTGTCTCTCTCTTTTCTTTTTAGCCAGCTAAGCCTGGTGGAGTGAGTAGTGTCATGAAAACAGGAAGGAAGTTTGAGTTGGAGGTTGCTGATTTTTGTGTGACACCTGGAAAGGATGAAGGTAAGGCAAGTAACAGGCCAACTATTGATTTATGAGATTTTGACTTCCATAGGTGTTTAGTAAGGATCTCTTGTCTGCATGCCATATTGCTTGAAACAGTGTGGAAATCAAAACTCAAAGAATATGTTTGAGCAGGGAAAAGCCTATCTTTCCTGCGATGTTGGCAAGTGTTGTCTTCACAAATGAGCTTCCCCGGGCAGACTCTGGGCAGGAAACTATGAAGTTCTTCCGTCTGTGTCTTGGAATAAGACAGTGTGCTGGCAAGTGCTTTAAGCACTGATTTCTGAATATCCAGTTCATTAGCATCAGACGAGGAGACAGTAATGAAGGGTAACAATTCCTCCCATTTTATCCATGAGGAGAGGCAATTCTTCTGGATTAATTTGTTATGAGGAAAGTGTCTCGCTGTCCTGCCTGTGTCATCCTAAACACCACAGTAAACCTTTTGTGGGACTTTACGAAGAAAGGAATGGAGGGAGTTTGAAGACATGTGAAGGACAAGGCAGCAATCAAACCTTACATTTTCTGAGGGCTGAGGGGATCTTTTTTTCCCCTAGCAGGATTCCATTAAGTTTTCTTAGCATTAAACTGCAAGTATTTTAAGGTAGTGCACTCTGGAAGAGGAGCCATGTGCTTTCATGATACTCAAACTTTGATCCTAAGTTGCTGTAAAGCTCCAGTTCAGCAAAATGCTTGTGTGTGCTTGATTTTAAATACATGAATACTTACAGTGACAGAATGGTCAACAGCAGCATGAAGTCCGCTTTGCCTCACAGCTAAGCCAGTATGTAACTTATGAGTATGGTGTATTATCAGTCTAGTGCACCTATTTCTATACAACCCTGCCTTGGAAATGCATTCCCTAGAGTTGGTGGGATTTAAGTGCATACTTAATTTAGGAAGAGCAGAGGAAGAGTGCCTATGCTTGATTTATATGCAGTTTATCTTCTGGTGGCCTAAATAACTTCTCACATCCTGATTTAAATTCTTAGGCTGTTTAGATATTTTTCCCCCCCAAGACTTAAGAGTTTTTCTGGAAACACTGCGTTGTTTCTTTCATAATGCCGTTATAGTGTGCTTTTCAGATTTTTTTTTTTTTTTTAACATCTGTGTGTTTAATGAATAATGGCTGAGGTCTTCTTTCCTCATCTTTTATTGATTGAGGACTTCCTGTGCGCCTTGTGTAGGACTACATGTTTTTGCTTTAATGCCTTGCGTATGAAAGTCTATGTGTGGTTATTTTCCACATTTCTGTAAATCATGAAATCTGAGCTAGTTGTTTCAATGTTGAAAATTTGTATTATTTGAAGACAAAATCACTAGCTCAGAGTTCAGAGGGAATGAAGGTCATCCTGTGCAGAGAACCATGTTCTGTTTGCTGGCGGGTCTGACATCTGAGGATTACAACCTCTGTGATAGATGGGCCTGGATTTTTTCATAGGGGTAAATTTCAAATAATAGTCCTGATCTGGTACCAACAAGAACTTGGCAATTAACTCCAGGCTATGCAGAATCACGAACAATTGAAAAGTGTAAATAAGGAAACCCAAATATTTCAGAATTAAGTCTCCAGAGAACAACAGTATTTCACTAGGGTTTTTTGTTTGTCCATTTGTTTCCCTTCACCATCCTTTGGTACCATTAAGCTTTCTGTGTAAGGAAGATAAAAGGTCTGCCATGGCTTTCTTTGCTTATTTTCCTTAACACTGAATTTTTCATAGGAGACTAAATGTTTTTGTCTTAGATTCATCTGTTGTCAAGGCTATCACTGATGATAGAGCGTGGCTGCTATCTGACACGTAAGGGGATTCTGCTGTTTTAGTCTCAACAGCAACTGTAAGCCCTTGCAGCCTGATTTCCTGTATTACACAGGTCACAGAATTTGATGAGGGTCGCAGGAGGGCCCCCTAATAGCTCTATGTAGACAGAAGCAAAATACCAAGGGGAAAAATTATCATCAAGAGTATTAGTCAACAGTGTGTTGAGATCGAGATCACACTGTTGTTTTGATCATTTTACGCATGGTTGTACCAGCAGGTCTGTAGTTCCAGTGATGGCAAACCTCTAGGAAAAGGATCGGATGGGGTTTCTGCCTCGCAAGTGTTTGTAGCTCTCTTCATCAATCCCCTCCACGTGGTGGAACACGGTCCATGTTAATCACGATACGAAAATGTGAAACGCTGCCATTACTGCACCTAGACTTGTTGCATTTACTCACCAAGTCATGCATGCACTCACCAAGTGTTAGCGTTTGAAGTAAGTTTAATTTCTGTGATCACAAGACAGCATTTTGTTACTTTTGCAACATTTCAGTTGCTGAGGTGCATTTTGATTATGCTGATCAAAGAGTCATTGAGCATTGGAAGTTCATATTGGCTGTGATTCTGTCTGACGTACTTTGCACTATGTCGCGTCTAACCGTTTGTGATGATTAGACAGTCATTTGCACCGACTGGGGTGCCTGACAGTCTTACATCATAAAGCATTTTATTCAGTGCAAATTAGAATTCAGTACGCTCCTCTGTGGGGGATTTTCCCACTAATGACATATGTAAATAGCACTCATTCATTCTAATATTCAGGGGAAAGGTACAGAAGCATGCAGATCTCCTAATGAATCTGCGTTATACCTCAGATGAAAGGAAAACAATGTGTTTTTCAGATGTTAATTTTGTTATCTGCACACACTGTGTTCCCCTCTACTCCCTCAAAGTTGAGATACACAGAATCAGATTTATAGAGCCTTTATGTTCACAAAGACGCTCTGTCAGAGAGAGGTACCCATGCATGCATACTTTCCGTAACAATATGGAATCCCTTCCTTCCATGAAGAAAAGGAAGAAATACAACCATATTATTCAAATGTGAACCCTAATAAATCGGGCCCTTCTTTGTGCGTGCGTGCCAAACTTTTTTCCCCTGCTGCTCTTTCTGTAGCAGCATAACAGTTTTAGCTCTCTAACGAAGCCTCATACCTTCTCTCACTGTTATGCCCGTATTTTTATGGTAGCATGCCATACGTAACGTAAAAGGTACTCCTCCTGAGGTCGATAGCCCTTGCTATCTACTCTCCCATTTTGTATTTATTTAATAACGTTGATTTGCTTGGTTTTGAGAGAGCCACAGCAGAAATTTGAGTCAACATTTTATGAATGAGTTTTATGAATTTCTTCTGGCCTTTCATTCCTGAAGGCCTTTCTTTAGTTTTCTTTTCTCCTGTGGGCTTAACGGAGGAGCGGGCCCTGCGCAGGGCCAAGATGGATGGGGGCCGTCCTGCAGCGCAGCTGTGGCGCGGCCCGGGCCTGCCCTGGCACCCCGGGCAGCAGCCCCAGCTGAGGCTGCTCAGGGCCCTTAGGGCCCGTTATCGCACCCGGGGCCCACCGAGGGCCATCCCTCAGCTGAAAATCTGTAACCTCTGCCGGGGGAGAGCCGCAGGGCGGGCGGCTGACTGCCCGGGCGCTGGGCTGCGATCGGCATCTTCCAGGCTCTGAGCGCCAGTCGCTGCAGCAGACAGGTACAGCCATAAATAAAGAGAATGTGAACTCGCAGGGGCGAGAAGCAGAAAAAGACGAGGGGAAGCAGGCCCTGCCCTCACGGCCGCGCTGAAGGGAAAGCCGGAGGAAGGCCGCGGCCCGCCCCTCGCTGCTCCTCCCCGTCCGCGCCGTGAGGGAGGGCAGGCGGAGCCCCGCGGCCAGGCCGAGCCCCTCCGCCGGGGTAAGGGGCGAGGCGCGGGCGGGAAAGCCTCGTGCCCCCGGCTGCAGAGGGTTAAGGGGCGGGGGGAGCAAAACGGGGCTCGGAGGCCGCCTGGCCCGGGGAGGGGCGTGTGCCGAGTTCCGTCTGCGGGCGTTCCGGGGCGCTCGCCCGCGGCGGGCGGGGCGGGGCTGGGCTGGGGGCTTCGGGGCGCTCCGTGCCTGGCTGGCCTGCCTTGGGGCAGGCTGGGTCCCGCACACCGCGCTCACAGGGAGCTTTGAGTTATACCAGGTGTCTCGGGGCCGAGCCAGCTCCAGATCAGGTCCTCTCCTCGGCAAGACTTAATATTTCTGTCAAAGTCAGTGGCAAAACTATGTTGGCTTCATTGGGGAAAAAATAAGCCCTGATTCTCCTAGTTACTCTACTGCTCACGGGCTGTGCCGAGACTGCCTTTCTGTGAAAGGAGGAGGACGCTCCTGACTCTTAATGCTTTATTTATTTCACCTGAAAAGGGTGTGAGTTGTCTGTTGTGAACTTTGGTGTTTCCTTCTTGTGCGTTGGAGAAAATAAACTCACTTCGAAAAAAAGGAATTTTTTTCCTTTCTCTTTTAACCAAGATTTAAATGCTGGCATTAAAAAAAATTAAAAAAATCAGCTGTTGATGCTGTTTCACCTCTATGGACAGAGTAGTTATGAATGGAATTCTTTATTTTTTGCTGCGAAGAATGAGTGGTGTTCCTTCAATTTTGTTTTGAGCTCAACTTGGTGCAGACGTCGGCTACAAATGGGTCAGGCAGTCACTGAAGTGAACAGTTGGCCACATTTGTGCTAACTCTAGTCTTTCTGGTTTTTTGCCAGAGGAAAAAGAATTCTAATTTCTATCAGTCTAAATTGTGCTGGGCAGCATTATCAGCTGGAAAGACCCCTCTGATTTGACAGGCCCCACTGTATGATGATTAATTACTACTCAGCTTCATTGGACTTTTCTAATTTCCTTTTGCCACTAGCTGTAGGCAACAAGCGATAAGTACTGCTCTTATTATTTTGTGCAAAGGAAAATGTCTATTACTGCTCTGTCCTACAAGTAATCAGAATAAAAAGACAGCTGATCGGAAAACCTGTGAGGATCATTCTGTCTTTATTTATCCTACCCTTGCTTTATTCCTGTGCTGCTTCTATACAGAAGTTGTTTTACACAGTTGCCTGTCAAAATAAGAAGATAAAATCATAAGCTCTATCACAGTAGTTGACATTTTGAAATTTGTATAATGATTTCATGGGAATTAATCCTCAATCTCCAAATAAATCCTCCTCAAAATGCTAATATAACTAGGAATCTTATACCACAGAATGTAAAACAATTCTTAATCTTCTTTTTCTGTTTTGCCATAAATTTATTATATTAGAAGGCTGCCTTGTTGAGAAAAATTATAGCATTATCGCCAAATGCAAGAAGAGTAAGTACTTTACGTAACGCATTATAATAATGATTTTTCTGAGACACCAAATGCTCTAAAGTATACAAAGAAAAAGGTGCGTTGCTAAGAACTTGTCAAGGGCTTCCCTGTTAGAGATAAAAATGGAAGCTTGCAACTTTTATATCTTCGTTTTTAATGAATCTTTTTAAATTATTAGGCAATTTCCAGTGAATTAGTTCTAGAAAAGTCATCTGTATTCTACATGTTTAAAAGATGCCATGGAGTTTGCTTTCAGAGCAAAGACAGTAAACCCTTACTGGGTAACAGCCAAGTGTGTCTGCACCGTGCATGGGAATGCTGTGCTGGGATAGAGTCATATGTAATTGCGGTAAAGTTATGTGCTCTCTGGACTAATTACCTAAAGATGGGGCTTCTTACCTGTAGGCTTAGCGTGTGCTGCTGTAGCTTCAGTTTAAAAGCTGACTCAGTCACATCTGACAGGGGTGGATGTCCTTATCTGCATCAGATTTATTTTCAGCATGTTTCAATACTTAGGGATTTAGGAATAAATGGAACTTTTAGAATCATAGAATCGTTTAGTTTGGAAAAGACCTTTAAGATCATCAAGTCCAACCGTAAACCTAACACTGCCAAGTCCACCACTAAACCATGTCCCTAAGCGCCTCATCCACACGTCTTTTAAATACCTCCAGGGATGGGGACTCCACCACCTCCCTGGGCAGCCCTTTCCAGTGTCTGACAACCCTTTCAGTGAAAGAAAGGAAGTTAAAAGTCTGCCTCACCTTGGAAAAGGGACTTTTCTAAACTGTTTCAGATGCTTCTGAATGTTACCCTGCTTTTTCTCACTGGAGGTTTTTGTGGAAGGATAGAATATTGATACACAAGAGAAGGCACTTGAAAAGTCTTTCAGGGAATTGTATTTATCTTGTTTCTATGAGATTGGTTGTTCTGGCTGAATCAAAAATGTTTCTTCTGATCAGATCCTTCCTGCTCTTTTTGCATGCAGTTAGAACTTCAGGTATTTACATGATTTTGATCAGATTTGTACAGCTACCACAAGAGTGACAGAGTCAGGGGATGTATGTGAAGCTGCAGTTGTTTTGTTGTTTTTTCAGTTCTGTTTTTAAACTGAAGTGGAAGATGTTAGCAAGATTCCCCCTTTGAAAAAAAATCTAGAAACTAGTTGACTTGAGACCTGCAATAGTGGGGGAGGCTCCTATCTTGAAATATCTCCCATCAGGAGCACACAGCACTTATCAGGCCATCCTTTCCGAGGATGTAAATTCCAGGCCTACTGCAGGCTTTGTAAATATGGATGGCCTTTGTGTGGAAGATGTATACTGCTAGCAAGAGGGAGAGAGAAGGCATATTTGCATGCAACTTTCACATCTGCTGCTGAACCCAAGAGCCTGATTAGTATCTGCATTCCTTTCCCCAAATAAACAGAGAACCAAATGGCTCGCAGATCTCCTGAAACTCTTTCCCTGTCCAAAGCCTTCTCTATCCTCTTCCTTAGGTCCCTGCGGAGTAAGATTTACTGACTGTTAAAGAGACCGCAGGTGCCATGTTCGACTTCTTTTCCATGGTCACGGTGGGAAGGGACAGAAACTGAGCCCCTCTGGACGGAAAAGCTGGGAGATGATTTCAGGGTGGCTGATCCAGTGTAAAGCCTCCCGACCCCTGACGAGGAGCCAGTTTGGCTAGCACATGCTCGGCATAGCTCTAATTCACATCACATGATTCAGAATATTGTGTAGAGTTATTTTTTTCCCAGCTGTAATTACTTTTGTTTTTGTTTTGCAGCCAACAAAAGTAAATGTATTGGCAATATATGGGCAATATAGCTGCCAGTGCTGTTTTGCTTGACACAAACACAGCATTGTTTTTCACAATAAAGCACTTGTGATATTGTTATCAGACTGGTAGCACTACTTTAATAGTTAGGGACTTCATGCAGTTAATCTAAACCGGACTGGATTATATTCTTTCCTCCCACTTTATCCTCTTCAGAATCTGATGGTTATTGTTCTCTTGGTTTAGGGTAGCTCACCCTCAACGGGAGGGAACAAGGAGCTGAGTGTTTCACTTGAGAAGACTGTTGTAGTTCAGGCCTCTGTGTTACAGTGGAAAATACCTTGCGAGTATGTCTGTTGAAAGCTTCTCTTAATTATATAGTCTTATTGGTAGCAAATCAGGGGTTAATGAGTATCTCAACAGGTATTGTGAAGTGCTCTTTAGTTGCTACTGTTTCTAGTGGAAATACTGTGTACTGTACCGGCTTGCAATATAAGGTACAGCATATGCATCCAGTAACTGTAATCATGGTATCCTGTTCCATCATTATAATCTGAATAGGATAGCACATGAAGAGTTTGTTCATTCATTTAAAACAGTAATAACTACTTTGTAGAGATCTGGATGACTGAGGTACACATATGCATTAAAGAGCTTATCTTGGGGTCAGCAACAACTATTAAGCAAACGAGCTTCTTTTAGCAAATAAGATATAATACTCATATACTGTTGACAGGCACAGTTTTTCTCCTGTGTTTATGGATGGGTCCCTGTACAGTTTCGTTTTGCCATCTGTATCTTTGTATACTTAAACAACGTCTGGGTGAGTTCCTGGGAAGTGTCAAAAAGCAACACCAAGCACAGTGATAGCAAGGCAGGCAAAATTTCTGCATCCCTTCGACAAAAGGGTCTGCCCCAAGTACTAACAGTTCCCTCGGAGAGGGTGGGAAGGAGGTGGGCAACTGTCCCTCTCACCTAACATGGGTCTGCAGCTGCACAAAACTCCAGGGAGCGTTACGCCTCCCCAAAGCACAAGGACTTGCGATTCACCTACTGCAACGTTGGTCTCGGCACCGCCAGTGACTGCTATTGCTGCTACTGAAACTTCCTCTTTAGGTTCAATGAGGTCATAGTGTTCAAGGTCAGACAGTGAATCAGTCTATGTCAGAAATGAGAAAAAGAAGGTAGGATCTATTCCCGGCGATACCTTCCAGGCTGCTTTGCTGTTCCAACAATTAATATTTAAATAGATTAAAAAATGTTCTCCTTTGCTACATATAAAAGTAGGATCTTCCAGCTCTTTCTAGGGTATTGCTTCTACTTTTCTACACAGCTATTTGCCACAAACCTTATTTTCATGTTGTATTTATTGTTGCTGTAAAATAGTGTATGTTGTAGTGTTTGTCTTATCAATGCCAAGTGATAAAAAGCATCCTCAAATTAACTCCTCTTTAGGGAAAGAAAAGAAAAACACAGTCTCTGGGTAGGTGTTGAGGAAAAAGGAGTTCTCAATATTATTATTTATTTGAAGGGACTGATTTTTGAAATACAGAGTAGTTCAGTAAAACCTACGCAATATTTTTTGTCATACACAGACCAGGTAATTATAGCATAGAATTTATTCATGTAATTTGGACTAATTTAGAAAGTGAAATATATAATGGTGCAACTGCTTTGTTCTTTTTCTAATAAAAGGTAGGAGCTTTTGAGTGTTATTAGACTGAGATAAGCTCGGCTTCTGTATAGCACAATTTTGTATGTCTGAACTAGCAAAAGCCTTTGAAGTCCTATGAATCTTTCTGCTTGTTAATTCTTCCATTTGTTTGATTTTTGGTACAAAGAAAATGAAAGAATATGATGAGATTATGGCATTTTAAGTCAATATTTATTAAAAAATCAATCTCGATGAAAATCTGCCCATCCCTCTAATTAGATGAGGCAACTTGAGGTTGATTTTTAATTGCAAAAGTAATTACACGGAGCAGATAGCCAGTGACATTTGATTATCTAGGTGATTGATTAAAAAGCCTAGCTCACAGAGCAGATTGTCAGCCAGGGGAATCGAGACAAAAGAGCAAATTAAAAAAGTTGTCCTGTTAGTAATCACAAAATTCAAGGATGAAATTACAAAGCTAAACACCTCCAATCTGCGTCATCTTCATCACTCAAATGTCTGCAGCATGCCTGAGCTCAAAAAGGGGTGATAAAGAAATGGATTACTTTTAAAAGGATATTGCTTATAATATCCCATTTTATTTTTAATTTTATGACGCTTACCTCTTTGGGCTATGCTATTCTTGTAAGTTGGTCCAATGAGTTGATGAGCTACAAATCCTAAATTGTGAAACAGATCCTTACAACAGAAGGTTTTGATGTATGTAGCATGATGTACAGCGTGCTTCCATTGACTCTGGAGGCTTTGGATCAAGTCCAGCGTGTGCTTTTTTTTTTTTCCACCATGACAAAGTACTGTTGTGTTTTATCTGAATTATCAGATTGTTTTGGCCAAAGAGTCTTTGGCAGAACCACTCCAGTCAGCCTAAAATGGTATTTAAGCCTGCAACTCATTCATGAAAAATAACTGCGTTTTCTGAAATGTCACGTGACTTCTTGATACCATTTTTCTGTCATTTAAACAAGTGTCTGTCATTTTCTATGCCACAGATGCCTGAAAAGTGGTGCAATGGCGAGGGGTGAGATTGAACAGCAATTATTCTTTAACTGAAACCAGAAGTATATGCGTATAATATTATAATGTATTTCACGAGAATAAAACAACCCAGAAAAGAGGAGAAAGGCAGTGAAGTTGTTGTAAGCATCCCAGCCAGGGTCAATTAATGTACAGCCAGTCGGCCTTTAGAGTCCTTCAGAGCTCAAGTGCAGCTACTACCAACTGGTAGCAAGTGGTGGATTTACTGTTGTGGGTGTCAGCATCAGGCCCTTCATCTGCTGTCTAGCAGTCATTCAGTGAAATCTTTGTGATCCAGTTACTAATTCCATGGAAACAACCTGGTTTTCTTCTTCCGTAGTGGTGTCATTGAGAAAAATAAATGATTACCAGGCTGTTGGATTTGTTAAATGCCAACTCTGTATTGTTCTTTTATGCTCTATTACCTGTCATCCATCAAAATGTAATCTGACAAAGAGTAAAAAAAATTCAGTTGATTAAAGGTGTTTCTTGCATATTACAACAATGTAGAGTTTTCCAGGTTCCTGATAGGTCTTTTGCATAAAAGCACATGAACACTGAAACAGAGACTGATATAGGCCTTGGTGTCTTTCTAGCTCCCTGACTTAAAAAAAAAAAAAAAAAAAAAAAAAAGAAAAAAAAAGAAAAATTAAAAAATTGTAGGAAAGGCAAATTATTAAACAATGAGAGGGTCAGGCCAGTTTTAGAAATGTAATGGCAACTTCAAGAGAGCAATTTGAATAGAGCAATGCCATAGAAAATCGGTATCCATTTTCAGTACAACAAAATGTGTAAGGGTGTGTTGGGTAGTTTGTAAACATTACAACAATAGTCTTTGTTTCTCTTTCAGCATTTCGAGGAGGTGGGGTGAAAGCAGAAATAATTTTCCCCAAGGGCAACTGCCTCTTTGTTGAACAAACAAAATGTCAAAAAATTTACAGATTTTGGTATTTTCAGAGCTTTCTGCAGACAATCTCATCTCCCTGCCGTTTCTGAGACCCAAAGCAAAGTCACAGGATAAACTCAGTCTTGCATATTACAGCTCTGTTAAGTCTAATACTCATACCTCTATTTATGATGTTTACAGTTTATGTATCATTTTAGAGACAATGTCTTTGTTCGCAAGCTAAATGTTCTTTACGTGATTGTATTTACAATTGTTGTCTCGTTTTCTCACATGGAAGCTACCTCACAAGAAACGGACTCTTGGATTGTATGGACATGGAACCCTCATCCCAGTTTTCCAAAATAGCTGCTTTGGGTGACCTAATGTCTATGATTTTTCTGATCAGTTTTCAGTCCTCCTCAGTCTGCGTACCTCTATTTTTGCCTTTGCCTGCATTAAACAAGAAATTCAGATGTTGGTAATTAACTGGAGTTCCCCTGCTGCCAGCCCAAATTCAGTTCCAAAAAGCCCTGTATATTGCTACTTCTGCATTTGTTAACAATGTCCAGACAACAGGTCTGCAATTAGATTCCCATCTGTTAGGTTGAGCATTTAGCATAGCCAATGGATGCAAATGAACTTGGGTCCCTCAGTGGAGTGGATCCCTAACTAGCAGTATTATATTTGAAAAGAAATTTAGCAGTAAATGACAGGGAAGGAGATGAGGCTTTTAATAATACAGCAGCTCTAAAATGTTTAAATGAAAACAATAAAATACTGTTGCTACATATGGTGGTTGCTCTAACAAATCTGAAAATCTATTCAAATATTGCACTGTTTTCCTCAATGTCTTGAATGCTGCATTAGATTGAGGGGGGGGAAAAAGCTAACTTTAAGTGTTAGGTGTAGTGCTTACTGTATAAAGTCATGCTGCACGATTATATAAATGTTAGAATTCTACAACAATTATTGTTTGAGACGCTGAAAGGAATGCTTCAAAAGACTAGATTTTTTTTCAGGATAAAATGGAAAAGGCAGAGAGATGCATTTTTAGAGATTCTTGTGTTTAATCTCAAACTGCAATTTTGTATCAGTTCTAACAGCGTTATAATAAGGGATAATCCTACCAAGTCCATAGGCTGTGTGTTGGAGGATTAGCTAAAGCTTGCATATTTAAATGTTTCATTTTCTACTGGAATGTCTATAAAATAGACAGTAAAACCCACTTAAACTAATACCTGTTGAAGGGCTAAAACAGTAAGGAAAAAAAACGCTGTAGATTTTCTTTAAGTATTCATTGTATTACTCTCTTGCCTTCTCAGAATTTGCAGATCAAAAAATAAATATTATATGTAGTACATGAATATAGAGTTAAAGGCTTTTTTTCTTATGCATTAAAAATGTAATAATTCTGGTGTAAAATGAGTTCACATGTTTATATTCATTTCTTTAAATAATATTTATAGCCTAGAACAAACAAAATCTTAAACTAATAGTAAAAGATGCATTTCTAAAGTAATACTTGCAATTATTTTGGTGCCTTAGTAAAGGGAGAGAATATCTCTACGTTATAAAAACAGGGGAATGGGTTTTGGTGGAGTTTATTGTGTACAGAGTTCAAATTTACACAGGTTAGTTTTAATTGTGACTTCTTTTTTCTCTTTGGTAGTGGTAATGAGCATTTCAAATTTGTTGTGACTTTTTTCAGTGCAAGTTTTGTCATATTTGTCAGTGGGATCTGGGCTGCACTCCATGTTTCTTACCAGAGTAAATACTAGGGTGACGAGAATCCCAAAGATACCAAAACAATTGGCAATATTACAATTTCAGTTAAAAAAAAAAAAGCTTCTTAGGTAACCATCAACGTATTATTTCTGAATTTGGGATTTCATTGTTCTACCTGCCAGATGTAATGGGATGGTTCATGGCCCCAACATCTTTACATCTAAGGTAGATAAAGGGGTGAGGAGATCTGCTCAAGAGCACGGAGCACCAGCCTGGCAGAGTGGAAATGGGAATATTCAAATTCCACATTCTCAATGCAGAGCAATGTGCTGGGCAGCAGTTGAGCCAGTAAAGCACATTCTTGCTTCATAAAGCACCTTCGGTTTCCCAGTATATGGAAGAGTTACAAGTAATCAGAATGTCCCGTTGGTTCCCAGTTAGAGGTTTACATTACCAGGCGAGTCCGCTAAGTCTTTATGGCTAACGGTTCTGAAAATAGCACTGTTCTGGTGAGGAGAGTGAGCTTTGATCATTGCTGGCTCGTTCAAGAGCAGTGTCAGCAGGGTTATGCTGCTCTCCCTGCTTGAGCATAGCACTATATTGCTTGTGTGCTTGGGGCAAGATGGAAACGTGCCTATTGGAAGGATGTGCCCTGCTCTGCAGCACCAAGTATGACTCTTGCATTGAAAAAAAGAAAATGGACTTAGAGATTTTTTTGGGCCCTTCGAGAAAAATTCCATCCATTTGTTTCAACCTAGCTAGCAGTGTGGGATTGCTCAGGATGAGATGTATGCTGCTTGTCACCATGACAAAAGTGCAGATCTTTGCCTCCATGGGATTTGACTTTTCAGGGCCTGACAGAAGATGTGTGGGATCAGAATTCCCTGCCAGGCAAGCCGTTGGTCCAAGCGTGCTGCAGACAGGGTGGGAGCTTATGATTGCCTGGTCCGTAGCCTGCTAATCTTCCAGATTAGTCTATGCTTTCTCCCCTGGGGGATAGAAGGCCATCAGCAGAAAGCAAGAGCAATCCGTTGCTCTTTCACTGACAATAAACAGATAGTGACAGCAGCTAGAAACCTTGTCGCAGTGCTATACAGACCCAGAAGCATATGTGGGTATGGTGTTTTAGTCAGTCACATTTTTCTTTCTGTTCTTAAATAGAAAATTATTCATACACACAGGTGATGGAGGGACTGTGTATGGGAAGGAGGGACTACAGGAGTGCATAGGTGCATGAAGAGGTTCTTCTAGCAGGAAAATACTGGTCTGCTGCTTCTGTGCTTGGCCTATGCTACGCTATTATGCCATTAGTATTTCCCCCCAGCAGGAAGCTGGGCACATCCTTTGGTTCTTGTGCTTTGAAGGAAGCATTGGTTTAGGTAGATACAGTGATGCGGCATGGCTCTGATGGCTCGGGAGTGTTGTGTGCTTACGTGCCCAGGCAGCTGGCAGTGGGGAGGTGCATGCGCTGGGGGCTCTACTGTCCGGTGGCGCAAAGGACCAGCGGCAGGAGCGAAGCCTTCATCCAGCGTTGATGGTGGCTGTAGGCTGCGAGAGGCAGAAAGTTCCTCCACCAGCCCACCTGCTGCCCCGTTAGCCAGCGGTGTGGTGTGTGGGCACAGCTGGGAGCACGGACACCTCTGGGCTTGGAATGGGAGCCTTTCCACACCTAATAACTTCACTGACGTTTTCAGATGATAAATCACTATTTCCGTCTTCTAAATCAGAAACTGGCAGTCTCACACCATGCTGAACGTTGTACTTCCTCTAGTTCTCTTTCTGTGTGTCCCTTTGCTTGGTTTAAAGATTGGTCTCATGTGGAATAGCCTTTTCTACTAAGAGTAGCCACATGTTTATGACTGGGACTCAGGTTTTTGGGGTGTGGTTCTTGCTCTAACATGGATACTTCTGGGAGTTTGAACGAGTGTGGTTTTGCTCTTTGCCTCCTTGGATTGCATGCTGTGTAAAGGCTCACCATCTCTTAACGGGCGGTATACTTTCCGGGACAGTAAACTTCTGGGGGCTGCCACAGGACAAGTGACGGTTAGCTACTTCATCTGCACATGTTTTCCAGAAGTAGTGTTTTCTTACCACACATGACCACTAGTTTTGCATTCTTGATTTCTTATTTTTGAATTCTGCTACTTCCACGGATTTTTCTTTGATAGCTTTGTGTTGTTTAATAATTTCTTTTTTTTTCTTTTTTCTTTTTTTTTAATTTACACCCAGGCTTTCCCCCTTTAATAATAAGCACCTCAAGTTTTCCAGTTCAATGTCCAGCAGCTAGCTTGTTATTTCACTCGCATTGTTATTACCTGGAGGTAGGCCTAATAACAGGAGCACAGCATCAATGTCCTGCATTCAAGTAAGGAAATTAACCTAATAATTGTCTCTTAAATGCATTCTTTCATTACACAACTCGTGGGGGTGAGGGGCAGAGGTCATTTAACTCACACAGTGATCACATTGTCATCAGCATAGAAAACCATTATCTCAGTAGGTTATAGCTAATCCTACTGATAGCATTTTAACCGGACTGATTTTTCTAATAAAGAAAAATATTGACGAGGTAACAAAAATTGGTCAAAAGAACCTATTTAATGAACATCAACTAATCAGCGTGGCTAGAGTTTCTCGGAAGAAGTGTAGACAATTATTGCTCCATTCCCACTGGAAATATATCTGCCAGACCTTTGTAATCTGTTGCTAATGTTTATTGTTTTGGTTGTTTTGTGGCATGGAAGACAGCTTGGCTTTTAGTGTTAATTGGTTATTGCATATCTTCCTGCTTGCTGTCTGCCATGAAGCTTATGTCCACAATGATGTTGAAGAGGTGACTGCAGCCTATTCAGACATGATTGAGTAAGGTTTGGATCGGTAGCTCAAGGACTGGTAGCAATCCAGCTATTTTGGAGTAAGCAAGCACTGGAGCACTGAGCTGCACTGAGCTCTGGGTGCTGCAGCTCAACCATGGGCTGCCCTCGAGCGGGCAAGTGTAAAGCTGGCTTTGGTTTAGCTAAACACGCTTCAGTTACCCCTTTGACTGCCATGTAAACATACTCTCGATGAGCCGAGCTGCTTTGCTGCAGCTCTGCTTCTGGCGTGCAGCCTGGTTCTCCACAGATTTATCTTGCGGAGTTGACTTTTCTGTGTTTGATCTCTGGTTTGCTGCTTCCTAGGGCAGGGGCTTTACCTGTCCTCTTGGTCCTCCTCACGGCTTTGCCTTTTCTATCTGTCCTCTGGAAAGCATAGTCTAAGTCCTGCCATTAATACCTTGCTTCTTTGTTTTCTTCTCTGAGCACGAAATGTCGACATTTTTGAGACCTTTTAATGTTGTGGAGGCAGGAGCAGAGATCATGGGGCTACATTAGTTGTACCTCCAAATAGCTTGATAGCAAAACTTCCATTCAGAATGGACTGTGCCTGGACACACCAAAAGTTCTCAGTCTCAAACACAGCTTGTAAGCAGTTCAGGCTGTATTGGATCAACACTGTTTTAATTTGGTAGGAGGCTGTCTTCCAGCACCCATTCTTTGTTTTTAGAAGGCTGTGGATTTGCTCAGTCTTTGGGAAGTCAGTATTTTTCTCTGCGGTGGGATGTTGCTTCAGGACAAACTCTGTATTTATTCTGACAGTCTGCTCCGTGATCTCAGTTTGTGCCCAGGTGGCTGCACGCCATGCAGAGAGGGGAAGGCTGATGGTAGCATTTGACTCTCTTCACTCTCTGTGGCCCCACTTCAGGCTGCCCAGGGAACCTGAGAGACAAGATAGATGTTGGTACATTTTGGTTTTCTGTATTAAAGGCCCTGCTGTGGTCCTTGCCCTGCAGGTGCTATAGCTTTCCTGCACACTAGTGTGTGCTATAACTGTAGCGCGTTATAATAATAATCATTATAATTATCCTCTCTATGTAGTCCAAAATAATCTGATTGTCATAAAAGAGAGTTGGGATGGGAGAGGGTTAAGTAAGACAGAAGTAAACAGATGGCATCTAGTGAGGTGAGTTCATGTGTGACACTGGTGGCATGGGAGCCATAGGAAGAATTCTGATTTCTGGTCTGAATGAAAAAGGAGAAAGAAGAAAAAATACATGCTTTTACTTTTCTGGTTTATTATTTGCCCTTTGATAGCTCCTATCTTGTTGACAAAGAGGAGGAGAGCTGCCACCCTCACTAGTTGCTTATTATTGCTAAACTGCTATTGAAGCACACTGGAAGTTCATTTACAATCTCTTTCACATTCTCTGTCACATAGGGAATCAATATTTGAGCAAGACTGTCACCTCCAGAAGTAACCCACAGTACCAGCTTCCTTCAAATACTTTTTACATTAAGCATTGCCCCCTGGCATGTACCCTTTCCCCAGCCGCACTCCACCCCGGCTCCACCAGTCTGTGGTCAAAGTGTTAGGCAACAGTTTTTATTAACTGTAATAACAACATGGCCAATTTAAACTGAAGTCCTAGCATAGCCCTGCATTTCACAGCTGATTCATATTGACGAGCGCTGCTTACCCTGTGAACTGTAAGCTGCTGGAATGAGCAGAGCGGCTGCGGTTTTCTTTCAAGTTACAGGATCCAAAGGCAGCAGTAATTGTTTTTGAAATGTTTCTTTTTATTATTATTAAATAAGTTCATTGTATACATTGAAACCTGGATCATTCCTGCTCTGATTTGCTTCCCTTTTCATTGCCAGACCTAAAGTGCAGGAACAGTGTGTGTGTGTTTTGGATTGCTTCTAAGCCGTAACAAAAATACCCTTTCTGCAGGGAGAGGGTGCCATCTCTGCCACTTCCTCAGAAATGTGTAGTCCATCATTAGTCAGGATTTCGAACTCGGAGTGCTAACTGGAAGAGACAGGATGAACAAGAAACCCAACAAGATGACTAGATTTTATTTAAGCTAACATAAAAGTGCAGAAATATGTTAGTCATATATTATGACAGATTCTAGCCCAGCCTAATTCAGTTCTTCATGTGTGTATTGGCATAGAGAATCAAAGACTGTTTGAAAAGATGTGCTTACAAAGTAAGGCACTTTACCAACTGTCAGGAACTGCTTAGAAACGCATCCTTACCTCTAGATACTATTTACCTTGAGGATGTACGCTGTATATGCTCTCTTCAGCTTAAAGGCCCCAGGCTTGGGTAGCAGCAGTTACTGTATCTTCCAAAAAGCCCTTGTAAATTATCACATATGTGCCTTGCAGCACCAGGCTGTTTGCTCAGCAGGCAAACACAATGCAGCAGCATTATTAAATTTCCATGAAGTTTACCAAATTTGCAGGATCAGTAGGGTGGACCCAACAGGGAAGCTCTCCTACTGCCTACAGCACCTTTAAAGCAGCTGATGGTGCTGCTGATACTTTGCATTCTGCTGTTACTCTGCTGCTGTAGCCATCTACTTAATCTCCACAGCAAAGATTAGTTTATTCGATTAAGTCTGTTCCCTATAGACCATCCCTGTAGCTCTTTGGAAGGCATCAAGTCTGTGTGTCTCTAACCTTTTACCAGCTAAAAAGATTCAATAAAGTAATCTTTTCCCCCTCCTTTTATATGATTGGAAAATAAATTGAAAATGAATTTCAGTTATTGCTTGTGTTTTAAATATGAGATAAAGGTCAGCCCCCTCTAGCTATCTCCATAGATGGAGATTAACATGAGCATGTTCCATTATAAAATCATATAGCAGTTTTGTAAATCTGGCAAGTCATCTACAAATATATAATTAGTCTGTTAGATTTGGAAATCAATAAACAATGACTTTTCAGTCCGGTGCCTAGAAAGCTTTGCTAGAGAGTGCTTTAGGCATAGGAGTCCAAATAGCAAAATGTTTGCACTGTATACATTAAGTTGTTCTCTGGATCTGTTTAGGTGTCGAAGGTTAATTGAAAATTAGGTCTATGTGTGCTTTTTTTATTACCTCTTTTTTTTTTAAACTCCACTGAAGAAAAGAAGCCAATTTTAAACTTGGATGTTTTTGTCAAAGCAGTGTGTCAAACAGTGGATGTTCAAAGTGTAAATTCCCCATTTTTCTTTTCGTAGTTGGCTACTGCGAGATGGTGGCTGTGAATGTTTGTAAGGCAACATTCATAGACATATTTATACAAGGCATGTGTTCACCGTTTGTCATCACTGTCACAGAACATGATTTCCTGGGTCAGAAAATTGACTTCAAAGCTTGACCCTGAAGATTTGACTTGCCTGTTTGCTTATTCTGGTTCAAGATGTGATGTCAAAAGCTGTCCTATTAGTGGCACCTTTTCACATTTAGTTTGCTCAGGTTGATAATAATGATACTGGAAGGACCGCGTTTTGATGTTGAAAGAGATAGGGGAAGGAGCACTGCTGAAATTGATGGTGTTGACAGTAGGAGGTGAGATTGGGAAAAGAGATACTAAAATGTGGGTATTACTTTAGGTGACAACATTCCTTTGTTAAAATGCTATACATCATAATGAAATCAATTTTATTGGTGTATCCTGTTCCTAAATTAAGTAAGATTTTTTTTTTAATACAGTATAGGCACTGCTTATGTACCAGTTGCAAGTATATACATATGTATGGTTTGAATGCAATTTTTAAAGTGGATTAATTAGAATATGCTGATCAGAATGGATTACACCCTGTTCCTTTTAATTATTTGTTTTAGTACTGAATTTTGATATGCAGAAATTCATTGTTTCTAAAGTCTATTTGATTTAGAAATAGGCTAGTATAATTTTATCTCCAGCTCTCAAAATCAGAATTGCTGACATTCATCTCCTGGTTATGTTAGTGTGGCATTGTTATAAGTTGCTGGATATACATAAGGGTCTGTCAGAATCCAGGGATCTCGAAGAATAAAAAAATTTAAAATCAGATTATTGAGACACTTAACAAGAAGACACTTATGGCAGGATAAATGTCAAATCAATAACTTAACGCTCACAATTGAGTATCCTGGGTTTTAACTAATGATTACCTGTTTATTGATCTACCTTGTGACACCAAAGTACAGAAATACTGTGACATTCTTTATTTAAAAAAAGAAAAGGAAAGGAAACCTCATGCAGCATAATATCTACATTGGTGATAGTTTTCATCGCATGCTGATAGAATGACGTGGTTGAATCCACTAGTGTCGTTCTAGTTGCTAGTAAAGTTAAAATAGATGGGCTTCCCATTTTAATATGCCCTCATAACAATTACTTTATACAAGGTCATATTCTCAAAGTTTCCAAGGTACTTAGCTGGCATAGACCACAATGGAATGTAAAGTAGCCAGTGTGTAAGGTCACTCCCAGAGGAGAATCACGACCGTGAGCCTTGCTTAGGGTGCACACTTCATCGGCCCTTGAACTCATGTATTGTATATTAACAATAGGTTTCACTGTCCATTTAGAACACTTAATAATTTCATTCCCTATGTTTGCTTGTTTTTGTAATTTTACAGTGCCTAGCACTCACATTTACTTTACTTTATTATTTTTTTCTTTCATCTCACCGGTTTAGCTTGTGCAAAATTCCCATTCTGTTAAGAGACCGGATTTATAGAGTTGTCCATTTCTTCCCTACATCTTTGTAGGTACTGATCCCTTCGCGCTCTCAGGCAACAACTGAAGTTGCCTGTCTGTGTACAGTGCTTTCTTAGTACTTCCGCAGGTGTGGTGCAGTCTGGCTGGAGACAATGCTGTTGTTGGGGGGGTCTGCAGGCTTCTAAGCGTCATAGTTGTCATTTCAGTCTTACGAATTGTTATATTGATTTTTAGGCTTTTTTGTCTTTTCGTTTCTAGATGTTCACAGTGTGGTGTGTTGGGGGTTTGTTGGTTTTTTTGGGGGTGGTTGTTGTTGTTTGTTTGTCTTAAATAATTCCTTCATGTGCAGTTTATATTAAAAAAGCTTTATCTCTGTAAGTACCAGGGGAATGTGCTCCCAGGGCCTCTGGTGTCTGTTCAATTGCTGTAGCAGTAAAACGGGTGGGGTTCCTGGGAAGGGGAAGAGCTGAGAGAGACTGGCTGACAAGTCACAGCATAGTCGGGGTCTGGGGCAAATCTGGAGTGGTGCTCACTTGGCAATGGTCACTTTAATGCTGTGGCAAATACGCTGATTTTCAAATGGTTATTGGTTACACTTTTTGTGCTCTATAGAATTTTAGTCCTCGAATGCAACTAAAGAGCTGAATTTTAACGTTTTTTTGATATAGAGTAGCTATTTCGGAATACTACCACGTGCCCAGCAGTAGGAAAAGCAGACCAACTTTTGGCAAAATAGCCAACTTGTGTGTAACTCTGGGCAACATTTATCTGTATTCATTTATGCCTGTGATCCGCAGAACCTGCGTTTTCCGAGAGTGTGCAATTTACACTGTGCAAGGAAAATATAAAACAGACCTATAGTAGCCCTGTAGAAATATTCAACTTCTGCCAGCTTTTCTTGGAAGTTGGTTGTAATCCCACAAAAAAATACTTGAGTACATGAATATGGATTGCACAACTGGACCTGCTAGATAAACATCATCAAACTGCTAAGTGGGGTTTGATGGAATTAAATTTGACTAATGATCTCTTTTTATTGAGGTAGCTGCTTAGCCCATGTAAAAATGATACAGTATTATCTAAATCAAGATAATTACTCAGTAATATGTTACCTAACGATGTTATATCTTACTGACTTAGCTTGTGTGTGTGTGTACAAATTTATATATTCAAAATTCATTGAGAGGCCCAGGGTGCTTAAATGCTGCATTTGTTGCATAAAAGCTTAGGTGAGACTAAATCACAGTCAATTCTCTTGAATACATTCTTTAAAAAATGACTATTTGAGTAGGAATGTTATTCAAACTGCAAACAGTAAATACCCAATCTTCATATTGTTTGTTCCACCCATCCCTTTTCAAATGAACAAAAGATTCTGACACCTTTCCAATGAAGACATGTTTAGAGGCGGGGAAAGATGTAGGACTAAATCAGTAAAAAACCCTATTAGGTGTGATACGCATGCTTCAGTTGTAATTAGAGAATTTTGTCTTCAAGGAAAGTCACCTTGACTTTAAAAACTAAACAAGTCCTGAATGATATGCTAATTGTGATGCATCTCTTTGACTAAATGGTTGAATAAGTTTTTAAGCACTCTTGCTTAAATAGTTCACATGAAGTTCTTCCTTCCCTTTTTTTTTTTTTCACTCTCCCTAAACAACAGAGTTGGTTGGTCAAGTTGATCTCTTGTTTGAAATTCAATCAAGGGCATTAAAGTGTAAACCAGTTGGAAAAACAAAGAGCTTAGGGAAATCATTTGCTTAAACAACAACAAACAAGCACTGGTAATCTTCTTACAGAAATTAATGAAGGGAAAAACCCCTCAGCTTGGGTGGATAATGATCCTTAGCTATCATGTAACAAGCCTAGAAGGTTTAGGGAGAAGGTGAAAATTAAGAAAGCTGGATTAAACTGAACTTCCAGAGGAACAAAAAGAAATTCAGGATAAAGATCAGTTCTCCCAATTTGAGATTGAAAAGTAGTTCTGAACTGGAAGGAGCTTAATCCTTTATGCAAATCTGGTTTAAAGTTAAGTTTTCATCTCAGAATGTTTTTTATTTCTACTGTATGGCTAATAAATTAAGTACTTAAAAATAATTCGGACAACCAGCTTGTTAATAGTTGCTATATGCAATGAAAGCTTTTTCATCAGGTAGAGCTATAAAACTGGTAAATGTAAAAAAAAATTATTACCTTTATCTTCTCATGATTGTCTTTAATGCTTATTCTTTACTAATTAATCTCTTCAAATTATTTAACCACAAAATTGAGATCTCCTTACATTAGAGCCTATCCCAGAGGATATTCATAAGGGACTTCCTGATAACTCAACAAAATTTAATTAGTTTTCTCAGTACCTACATGTTTAGCTTTTAATAATGATAGGAGCTACCTATACTTCCACTAAGAAACTAAATTTCCATTTCAGTCAGTCCTCACTGAAACAAATAAGCTACTATTATGCCATATTTATTTATATAGAAAATATCTATTTCAGTAAAAGTTTTTAATTATTCTATCTCTGTTTAGTGTGGAAAAAGATCATTGAATGCTGCAGTTAATTTTCTCTTCCTCCACAAAAAAAAAGTGTTCAAACTGTCTTCTGTTTTTTCTCTTATTGTAAGGCTCATCGTTGCTCAAGGTTTGTTTTAAGTCAGTGGAAGTGCTGAAAAGCAAGGTGATGGAAATACATGTTTTGTAACTCTGCTAGGACAGGTGGAACAATTCTCTGTCAAAATATCACATGAAAGCTTTACTAATTAAATTAGAAAGTGGTATTTGGGGATCTGGGCTCTGTCTCTAGGCGGACCCTGGGGGAAGCCAGTTGACAGTCTTCACCCACCCTAAACTCAATCCTAAGAGAGTGGAAGTTGTAGGTGGATGTTCATTTAGGCTTCAAGCCCACAAACACTTACAGGCATACTCACATTGATGGGACTATTTGCAGTGGGTGAAGTTAAACACGTATCTGGGTGTGCCTTTGCAGGATTGGAGCATTGCTTTTCTAGTCGTACGTAGCTCACCTGTTCTCAGAGGAATGGTGACATCAGGAGGTGTAAGAATTGTAGGACATCAACTGGACAGGTCTGAAATGTATTACACATGGTATGAAGTCTGCTGAAAAACATTATTTAATCTTGAGGGATGGGGAGGAGGAGTGCAGGGGAAAATTGCCTCTAAAATCAAAGCAGTAATAATTGCTTTAAAGGTTTGTACTGCGCTATCACCTTGCCATTAAGCCTGATGTCCTCCTTTCACAGAATTTCTCGTGGCTTATTCTCAAATACATTTAAAGGGTTAAGTAATATGAAGTCAATGAAGCTGGTTCAGTTCTTAGAGACTGATTGTTTTAAATTTCAGTGTAGATTAGATCAGACTGAGCAGAAGTCACTTCATATGAAATATCCTCGAGTGTGTAATCTATTGATTTAATTTTGTAGCTTCAATCTAGAATGTAAGTGAGAAGACTGAAATAAGAAGTCCTTCACATTTACTTCATTGAATCTCTCTTCATGGCTTGTCAATAAAGCCCTATATAAACAGACAGGAAATTGTACACATTTTGAAAGCTTGAGTAGTTGTCTAAAATATTCCAGTTAAAATCTGTCTATTCCTGTTCTTTCTAAAAGAACTTCCAAGAATATTAGAAGGAATTTTTAAAGTCATGCTTAAAATAATGATCATACCAGTGTTTACAGAGTTTTTTAAATAAAAGCCCAGGCTTGCATGAGATTTGCCTTCAGATCTCTCAAGTAAGAAAAAAATATGCCTTCAATATGGTATTTTTAAGAAGCTGTTTCCCTTTCAACCATATTAATATAGAAACAGAATTACAGTAAACCATGTTTCTTTAAACTGGCATATTTACAGTTCTTATCTGGTCCCCGTATCTATAACCTTAAGTGCTTCCAAGTCTATAAGGCATTTACTCTCAGAATATCCCTGCCCAGTAGGGCAATGCAGTCGTCCTTGTTTGACAGTCAGGGAACTGAGGCACAGAATCTCAAATCCTAATCCTCAAAGATACTTAGATGCTTAATACATTTCTTACAAAAATTTAGAAGTCATACTTTTATTTTCATGGAGAGTTAGGAGCATAACAGGAGTATGGTTTTTAAATACGTTGGAGTATCTCAACCTAAATGATCAAGGGATTCTCATAGAATAGGGATTTGAATTGGGTTTCCCAGATTTTAGGCTTGATGCATTAACTGCTGGGCTACTCTTTTCTGTAACTGTGCTCCTGGAGATTAATCTGGGCCCAAATCTTACTGCAGAGTAGATGAAACAGAGACATGAAATATGTTCATGGGTAGTGATGCAAGTGTCCCTTGTACCCATAACATGGCATACCTTGTATTTTCTAATTTGTTTCAGCATCTAGCAAAATTTAGACATGAACCAAGAAGCCTCTGGCCATCCTAATAAATATGAATACATCCATCCAAATAATGGCTAGCCAGGTCAGGGTTTACTGTCTGCTTTCTCTTGAAGCCCTAATAATTTTGAATGCAATATGTGATTGATGCAGTGTAGTCTAAGTCAAATGGCCTTAAAATAAGAAAGCTAGTAGTTCAAAGATTTTTGGACTCGGAAGATGAGGTAAATATAGTAGCATCTATTAATCTTACAAGTTTTCTAGCACATCTGCCTATGATTTTTAGATGCTGAGTAAAGTTAACATGTAGGTTATTGTGATCCTCTTCAGCACTTGTGGCAGTAGTTACATCCCAAGAGAAACTGTGTGCAGAAAAGCAAAAATCTCAGCATTCTTTTAGGGAAGAGACCTAGGCTAAGATGCTTGTAAGTTAAGGATAGGAAGTACTACAAATGACTGAGCAGGTGAGCAGCCCACATCACTTAAGTGCTGCTAGCTGTATCTTTCTGCTTGTTCTTTGCCAGCTTAAAGTTCTACATTAAGAATATGTGTATATATAGGATCTAGGAACTGTTGCAATAAAACATCATTATTAGTACACTAAAAACCTGATATGCTATACCTTTTCTGTATGTACTATCCATTCTGGTCTTCAGCTTCACTCTTCAGAGGATCCTTATCTCAATGGATAAACAGCCCTTTTTTGGTTTCAGACAAGTTTTGGACTCAAGTAGGCTTATTGATGTGACTCATTTCTGATTACTGTTTACTCAGCTTTTATGCCAGTAGCTAAAGATACTTGTTCAGCCCCTTTCTAATTTCTGTTTGCCAGCAAGATGGGAATCATAATTGTAGCTCTCATGAAAGACTCAGAGGTTTTAGCTGGTCCTCAGAAGCTATGTTTTTACAAAGGATGTAATTAAGAAAGTAAAAAATGCTCATTTCGAATGTTAATTTACTGAAAGCAAACGCGTATCATGGAACCTTAGATACCCACATGACGCAACTGTTGTTGAACTCTACTTTCTAGGCTTGACCGTTGTCATAGATGATGCTCAGGTTACTGTCTGCAAATAAGCCGAGCTAAAAAGAGGTTGGCAAATTGATTCTGAAAGAGTTCAAATGCTTGCAGTTCTTGGATGCCTCAGTCATGTTATGTGGAGCATAATGGCCAAATCTTAGATAGCTGAAATTCAGGTAGCTGTTTCCATGGGAAGAAGGTGTCTTGGCCTTTTTTCTAAATAATTTTTTTTTCTCATCTTTGACACGTTATTGCTAAATGGTCTCATCTTACACTGTCAGAATTGGACATCTTTTATGTCACTGTAACTAGACAACAAGACTTATCGAAGCTGACCGAAGAACAATTTCTAAGTAGGCTTATTTGGAACTGTATTTGTTGACGAAGGTTCAGAGTTGCCTACCTGCTAAAGGAGAGAGCTGTAGTGCATCCATGGAGCTTGGGCTGTTCTGCAGCAGCCAAGGCTTACTGATAAGTGGGCAGTGTTGGCTATTGTGATACAGTGAAAGTTTTCGTACTCATTTTATTGAATCTACAAAGCACAAGGAGGGCTTGGCTTTGAGGAACAATCCCAGTACTCTGGAGGGTAGACCCCAGCATCTGAAAGTAGGAGTGATAGGAAGTAGTAATCCAACCTATAGAGAAGTTTTCTCTGCTAGTGACCTAAGCTTGGGAGGAGCTGCAATCATCAAGAACAATTTAGTAGGTTCAGCTTCAGACTGTGAGACTCTTACCAAAAGGCCTCAGGCTTTCTATAAGAAACCTCTGTCTAGTTTAGCAGGAACTCTTGGATGATTCCCAAAGGTGCCTATAATGTTCTAACTGCCAATGTTTTTGCTGGTTCCCATTTAATGCTGTGTTTTGCATGCTACTCCACATGGGAGCTTTCCTAAGTTCATTACTACTGCAGAACTGGCTGTTCTGGCTGAGAAAAAGATAAAGTTGGAAGGAATACTCTAAATCTGATGTTGCTTTGTGGTCAGATAGAGCTGTATTATGGACCACAGAGGAACAAAATTTAAATAAAAGGTCTTTCACTTCTGTTTTCTTGCCAATATCCAAGTAGCTTATTGCAGGATTGATAAAACATCATTGTAATAGTATCTTGCTATAGGCAAAGCTCTTCTCTGGGACTTTAAATTGTTCCTGGGCATTTGTGGAATCTAGATATCTTTCTGTAAATCAGGACCAGTGGCATGATCTTTAAGTAAAAAGCAGATAGACAGTAAAAAAGACTAATATGTATATGCTTTTGGTATAATTGTAATGTGTAATATACTTATAATGTGTAATTATTCCAATTTTACAGATGGGGAACTGAGGTACGGAAAATGACACGCGTCATGTGAGGTAACACAAGGGTTTAGCGACAAAATAGCTCTTTTCTGCTCTTGTAAGCTATAAGAAAGCTGCCCTACTCTTCTGTTTTCTTCCTAATAATACATATATTATCACTCAAATATTTCCCTAACATGAATCTCATGTTGTTTTGAGCTTCTTTCATACCTTCATTAACCACTTCAAGGTAGTTAAAAATCACCCGAATTCTGTGTATACTGCAAATCCATACTTTGGGAGGAAGTTTTGAAATATCTCATATGTCTGATTTTTATTTAAAATATAGTTGTCAGTTAATTCACTTTCACATTTAATAACCTATACAATACATAACTATGATTGCAGATGGTAACCTCAATTTTTCACATTTATAGGCTTTCTTGTATATTAATCTAATGAAAAGTAAAGATTGGGCAGTTGCATGTAAAACTTCATAAATAATAGTGCTTGAGGCTGCTGCCTGAGTTGTGGAAGAAACACTGTTTTTCTCCTGTGACATGAAGCTTTAAGGACTTTATGTCCTGATCAAGAAGGAATGCTTTAATAAGCATCCATGTTAGAGGGTTTGTGCTGTGTAAGCTTGGTACAGACCATATGGGCAAAAAGGCACATTGTGTGGCGACAACTGCCCTGCTTGTCATCCCCAATCATACTTGCTCTAATCCTTGTTTTAATTTACTCTGCTTGTACAGCACCAATCCTGCCAGTGCGGTCCTTAGGGTCCCTTCATTCCTGCCATTTATGACAAGGAATATGCAAAGGCACAATTATTCATCCACTAAGGTGACAGAGAAGGGCTCTGCTTGGGAATATGTTCCCAGACTTGGAGCATCATAATGTCAGTTGTTAAAGCACTTTGCAGTTGCAAACAATTCTTGAGAGACTTTTTTTTTTTTTAAATAGAAATACTTTTGAACACAGAAGTGCTAAGACTAAATGAATCCTTATTGATTAAGAAGCGCAATGCTGGAAAGTTTTCATACATAACATTCTCCACACTTTGCCTTTTATTCAAATGGGATGTTTTTTGTCTTTCCCCCCTACTTAATTATTGTGCTCTTATAATTTGTTTAACTTCAGACAAAGGATAGAATGTTGAGCCACCCTTATTAAGTCTTACAGATTGTATATTGTTTATATTCTGCTGTACACCACATTCCTAAACGGACCAAAAAAAAAAAAAAGCCAACAAAACCCCCTCAAGTGTAGCATTCAGCCTCTCAAGTCCATGATGTATTTCATTTGCTACGGTCAGAGCAATTTTAACAATGCCTTTCATTTTCTTATAGCCTAAAATGATTTTCTTTCTGTGAGGCCATTCTCCAAAACTTCTCTTCCCCTTTCAGGCTATCATTTGCAATTTAAAGCTAACCTGGTGAGTGTACCCACAATAGGCTTGCCCATAAAATGGTTCAAGGCCTGCCTGCATGCCTAATGAGGTTGATGTTGAGCTATTTAGCTCTTTGTCCTTCCATAATATCTACTTAATGCAGTTCAATGGGAGTGGATTGTTAGAAGCATTAAAGATTCTATTAAGTCTTTACTAAAGCCACTCTATTCTAGTCCAGCTGTATAGTGGCAAGAGCATTAAATTTGAGAATGTAGTGGGAACAAGGGGCCTGAAAAAGCACCTATAAAAAAAGGACAAATTTCCTAACGAAGTAAGACCACACTCAATTTAAGACCTGTTACTTTTGTATCTAGATCTAAAGAGTTTCTCAGTGTGCATCTCACAGTGTTCTGAATTAACTCTAGTTTCCCTTTATGGATGAACAAGGTACAGTTTTAAATCTTCATTTATTTCCAAAGCACGTGAGGAGAGTTTTGCTTCACCACACCATTGAAAACAAATAACGTTACAATTTTAATCTTAGAGAAACTACCAAATTCTTGCAAAGGCCTCCTTTCAGATAACATTTAAATGCAATGTGTTTTCCCATTTGCTTAAAGACTGTAATGAGATTGGTCTGCAACATGAATTCAGAAATCTCTGCACTTTGGGGAAAGATAAACAACACTTCTGACAAAAAATATTCATTCAACACATTGTTTTGCTGAAGGGATTTTTTTATCAGGCCTGTATGGTGCTAGCCACCAGCATTGAGAAGAGGGAAGAAAAAAAAAAAAAAAAAGAAGAAGGGGTAGAATGGCCAGGATTTCACACAGTTGGCATTGACTTGGCTTGAAGAGGCAAGCACTAAGCTGTCTTTTCAACCATAGTAAAAACCCTCCATCTGGCCACCCTAAAACTCTGTTAGCTTGTTCAACTCGCTGTCGGCTGATTGGGCTTTGTGAAGCAGAAGTAACAACATCAATAGTATAAACCCTTGCCACTTGAGAGTATTACATTTCATTTCATGCTTGACTTAATCAAAACTGGGGAAATGAAATTTACACCTTTTTGATGTTCTTTTCCCTGCTGTTTAAGGAGAAGAATCTTAACCCATTTGATCTTCACATGCACCCAATAAATGACCAAATATGCCAAGCTGCCAAAAGCAGACGGCTGCCAGTTGCCAGTTTATGTCAGGTCACTGTGAGAGAGCTTAATGCAGAAGTTCTTGAGTTTCATACCAGATACCTCAATTTGCAGTACGGTATTTTGGTTGCAGCGTCAACAATTTAGCTCCCCTCCCTATTAATATTAAACTATTATAAAGAAAGCAAAAATGTCATTTTTACTGGAGGGAAATACGTTAGCAGGCGGCTGTTGCATGACAGAGTCAGGAGAGAGTGACAGAGATGAAATGAAGCTGGGTTTGAGTTGCTTCTTCAAACCCTTGACATTTGTTCCTTTCTTTTCTGGCTCTGATCTACACGATATACATAGTTGTTGTTGTTGTTTTTTCCTGCTAATAACAAGACAGTGCAGTGCCGGATTAAAGATTGAGTGAGTGAAAAATGGGCCCGGTGATAACATTTTCCCTGTGCCTGGGGGGAGGCTCATTAAGCAGGAGATCAGATCGCTACCAAAATACATACATAAACAAAATCGACAACTAACAAAGTTCTCTCTTGCAGCTTACTGATGCAGAAGGCTTTTGACTCGGTGAACGTGGGCCTGGAAAGAGGCTTTGCCGCTCGCCTTGCCGCCGAGTTGCAGCGTGTTGCTTGGACTCCACGGCCATCCCACAGCCGTGGGGCGAGTTGGTGAGCTCTTGTCACCACCTGCGCTGGGGCGGACCCGCATGGAAAAACAAACAAACAAACACGACACAACAGGTTTCTGCCTTCCCGGTCGCTGTCCTGCTCTCTTAAAAGACCTTTCGCCTTTTGTCAAGGGCCCTCGTTTATGACTTGATGAAAACATTTGTAATAGATCATCAAATACTGATACATTCTGCGGGACAATATCCCATTTGTTAAATATAAATTAACATTAACACAGATCCCCCGTCGCAAAAAGGCGAAGGGTTTTGACACCTTTTCAGCAGGACAGGCCGGGCCCCAGCAAAGAAAGCCAAGGGCCTGTAAAGGAACTTGTCCCGAATGGTGATCCTCCCGGCTCTTGTGTGACAAGGTACATAGTTTCTATTCAGGAACAGGCAGATTATCGGTTACTATAGTTTCCCTAATGCTCAAATGGAGCTAAGGCCTAAGCTGAACAGAATAGGTTAAAAGGTGCCGATGTTTGGGCCTGCGAAACCACATGTTGAGAGTCAGAGACCAAACAAAACAAAGAGCACATCTCTCTGGTCTTTGATGTCTTCTCTGAGGGATGCGGAGTGAGAAAAATGCAGCCGTGCCCCCGCGCCCAGCGGCCCGGCCGGCCCGGGACAATGCGCCAGTGTGGGAGCGCAAGGCCTCACGGGGCAGCCGGCGTGCCCGGATCCTCCGCTGCGGAGCGGAGGTGGGGTGTTCCAGAGGAAAGCGGTGAGAGACTGTCGCGGCCTGTCGCGCAAAATCCTTGTAACCGCACACGTTTATTCTCCCATTTTTTCCCCCTACAAGACACGCGCTGTGGTCTCAAACACAAACAAACTCAGGACCCTTGAAGTGCGGAGTTTAACTAGACTTAATTTGCTGTTTTCCGCATGTGTTTCCTTTTAGTCTGTCCTTTAGTATTCCGTTTGTGTTGTGTGCTTTAAAAACTCTTTACAGCGCTTCAGCTAACAGCTTTTTATTTCGCTGCTTGCCTCAGTGTCTGCTTTGAATCCACTGTGGAGCTGGTGCAGCGGCTGCTCTGCGCGTCTTGCATGAATCACTGATTCTGCTCTTTCTTCCATTTGTGAGTATACAGTGTTTTCAAACAATTCACATTCACCATAAAAATGTTCCATGCAGGATATCCCCCGATAGCACAAGCAATGCTTTTGCATTTTTCATGAGCAGGATTAAAATACCCGCTACTCGCCCTCGCGATGTAGGTTTTCTCCATTCTGTTGAAACTCGGCTTAGTATTTTAATTTTTTATTAAAACTCTTGTAAGCAAGATAAATGTGCATCGGCACTAAAGGGAGACGGCCAGCTTTGATAGGTTGTATTGCCACAATTTGCTGCTGCTCTTTAAGTATTCCACCACTCGAGGTCCAAGTATTATGCAAAGCAAAATTAATCAGCACCTGCATCTTTTAAAATAATAGAATTCATGAATTCTAAAGTTTTATCAGCGTTATTGTAATTCTGATTGTCGTCGGTTCTTTATACCATTATAGAAAAATATCTAATTGTAACAACTGTATTCCTATAGTGAACATATTACTTGAATTCAAACCCTAACAATGGCAATAGGATAACTGTCCTTGAATTTGAGCCTTTTGTGATACATCAATAGGCTTACAATGTGCTGAATTAGCAGGCATATTAATGGGCAGATGCAGCACCAGCCCATTCTTTTTACCCAAATCTTCTTATGCAAATACCCCATGAATCCAGTTCAAAGAGCTAGCTTTAAAATGAGCTTCTACACACATTCAGATGGGTCCTTTCACAACTGGCAATGGGACTTAGATAGAAAGTGACATGAGAAAAGTTTAGACACTTGTTTTTATAACTGAACATGATCTTGTTATCATAATCTGATACTGGTAACTGGCATGGTCTGGTTGTAGAATTTTAAGCCTTTAACAGAGGGAGATAATCTAGGCCTTTGTGCTACAATGTACTGAATCCTGCACTTGGTGAAAGCTATCAATGAGAATCGCAGTTCATGCTTTTTCAAACAAAACTTTTTCATGGTAAAAGCTTTTATCCTATGATAATTACTTAACTGATTGTAGCGGTGCCTTTAACGTTGGTGAGCTCATAACAAGCGCACATAAAAAGAGGTTACGTTATTTTAGAATAAATAAATTATCAAATAAACAGGTTTTGTTTGCTTGTTGAACTAAATGGTAATGAGGTCGTTATTAAAAATGCTAATGCATGGCAGCATGGCTAGTAAAAGTTAATGTATTTTGTGATCTTTCTTTTGTTTGCTGTTTTTCTTGTGATTATTTCTCATCGACAGCATCTGGGTAAGAGTGTTTTTAATGATTTAATTGCAAATTTAGGAAAACCTGCCAAAGGAAAAGAAGGGCAATAGGTTACTAAATCTTTGATGCTGAAGCCCCTTCCTTTAAAGTTATTTTAAATTTGCCTGCCATTTTAATGAAAACCTATGGTTTTCTAGGTGGTGGTTTGGATTTTTTTTAAAACTGTTTATTTTAAGAAGTCCAAAACACAGTGAGAAGGAATTTCATGTTGACCTTTCCTATACATGCTGACCAAGCTTCATTAAAGCAACGCTTCCTACAGAATATTCTATAGGAAGTATAAAGACAACAGAGAATCGATTCTCAGCTGGAGCAAATTGGCATAACTAATTGACTTCTGTGAATCTGGTCAACACTGTTTTTCAGCCTTGGCCAGTGTGTGGAGTTGATAGATGTAGATAATTTAAACTACACGAGATTATTGTAAAAAATGAGGGGAGAAATAAGCTGCTCTTTTATCATTGCATTTAGAGAATCACAATGTATATTAAACTAGTCCTGCACAGCATTATTGGTTGGTTTATTCTTTATAATTTTTTCTGAAATGAATATTTATAGTGTGTCCTGAAGCATTAATGAGGTGATTCTTATAGGAAGATCCTTAGTGCAATAGATGAGCATAAAAGCAAGCATATCTCTTAAATAGTTATTTTCAGAGCAATACAACAATTTCATATAGATGCATACTGGCAAAAATATTATGGGTTGTGTATGATAGCCTTCATGGAGGAATGCTTAAGATTTAATGGTAGCAAAGATGAGAGTTCCACTGAGTCTTCTTCTGGACACTTTGTGTTTCAGCATCAATTAGCAGCATTATTTAGAGTTATGAATACATTTGGTGAACGCTTTGACTTTTAGTATTGTTTTCTAGTTGTTGTAAACCTGTATTAACAAACTTATGTGCTGGAAGAATATGTTAAATTAACGTACAGGTACATAGAGGCCCTAACTCTGAATTCAGATGTATGCAAGTGGACCCTTCCTGTGTCAGAAATATAATCCATCACCATTGATCCTTTTGAGCTCTTACTGCCTTACTCATCTGCAATAAATTTCATCTTTCAAATGAACGTACTGCTTATCAGAAAATGTAGCTAAACGTAGAGGAACGCATTAGGACAGTGACTGGTAGATGGGAATATGCTCCAAAGACTATGGTTCTGTAAGGAGCTCCTTTTGGGAAACGTCAGCCACCTCAGACAGCGCTGCTCTGCAGGAGAGGCTTTTCAGGGACTTTGTCAAATGTGTGGTCCTAGAGCACAAAACAACTGTACATGTTATGCTTTTGTGAGACTGCAAAATATTTGTATATATCTAGCTGTATCACAGTTAGACTGTGATACTTAAAGTACCTACTTAAATCTCTCAACTTTTCGTATGCTGTTACTTTTGTTTGTTTGTTTGTGGATGAAGCTGAAGTGATTAAATGAAGTTTTATTTTCTTGCCCTTTTTGCTGTGTGTGGGAGTGTTTAACCACAGCATGGAAAAAGGCATGGAAGGAAATCAGTATAGGAGAACCACTGAAAGGGCGAAGCGTCAAAGGTAATGCAGGAGAGAAACATAAATGGGACAGAACAGTAAAATGCCTGGAGGGCAAACTGCATGGTACAGCAGTGGAAGGAGAGAGAGATGGGGGAATCATCTAGAACGTCAGTAGCAGACTGTCAAACTGTAGGATGTGTAAAAGAGGAAAGGAGAATTTGGCATAAATTAATGGCAGATAACATCATCCAGGGAGTAGAACCAAATGAAAAGAAACTCCAGCCTCTGTTTGTTGTTGTGGAAATGATTTTAAGATTTTGTGCCTCATTTAACCAGTCTGTAAAATGGGGACAGTAATAGCAACTCTTTGAAACTGGATTTGGGGACTCAGAATGGAAATTTTCAGGAACATGTAGCCTATTAATACCTGTTATTTTACTGCAGTTCACCAATAGAGAGTTCACATTTTGTAAGGTCTACAGTAACAAAAGGCAAGGAAAAGCAGATTGTGCAAATGAAATTAATTTGAATGAGTTTCAGTCCCGCTAATGTGGCTGCTGTGCTTCAACAGACAAACAGAAGAACAGATCTCAGTAGGGAGAAGACAAAAATGAAGTGTGTTGTTTTTAGACTTTATTTTGTGATAAGTGGCTGTGAATTTGGTTTTGTATAGGAAAGCAGAATTTAATATGCTGGTGTGAAAATCAAGTCCTCGAGTCCTTTTTCTCAATGGACAGATATATATAAAAGAGGGTTTCCTGGTGGTGGAGGCTATCTGCAATTTTAAGCCAAATTTTCAAAACACATTTTAAAAAGAGGTGCAGGGGCGAGGTGAACCATTTCTGTAAATCAAAACCGAATAAAATATTTGCAGCCAAATCATGTTTTGATATTTTGCAAATTAAATGGAATGTTTTGACAGTTTGAAATAAAAACTCTTCATTTCCAAATGGCATTTTTCCATAAAGGTAAAATTAATCCATCTCAAAGGTTTCAGTATCGTTCCTTGCACTGGTCTCATTGACTTTTACACATTTTAGTACTTTGAGAAACTGGGATAAGCATGTATTTTGGTGCTTTGAGGAACTGGATCCTACAATGTTTGAGATAAGCCTTAGTTTACCCTATAGACAAAGCTGAAATTCATCTCCAAGAGATTCAAATTCTTGATTTTGTTGTTTTGACATCTGGCACTGAAATAGTAGTTTCATGTCTGCTTTCTTTTTGCGCAGAGGAGGGGTTTTTTTCTTTAAACGCTCATTTTTCAAATCTCCTTCCAGGGAACAGTTTGGCATGCTTTGGGTCCTCTGAGCAAACCAGTGTTTTCTCACTACAGGTGTTCACCCAGCAGTAACGTTGCACTGCTCTGCATTCCAACCAGAACAAAAAAATGAATTATACTCACAAAATACGCCAATGTTCCCAGTCTCGCGCCTTCATCAGGGCTGAAATGTTAGTATACTCTGCTAAATCCAAGTCAACAATAAAAGAATCATGAGAAGTGCGAATGGAATTGTTTCTTTGCCAAGTGGAGTGCAATGAGGCTTTACTGTTTGATGAACAGCTGTAAATACTCTAGATTCCCCCATTGCATTCGTGCTATGTAGATAGTAACGCTGGTGCTTTCTCTCCAACATCACCAGTCGCTATCATTACACTCAGTTTGCTGCAGTTTTACAGCTTCTCTTTGTTTTCCTTACCTTCTGGGTATTAGATGTGCAATACCCTATAGCAAATACAACTACAGCCTGAGTAAGTCTCACCCTTTCTCTGTAATTTCAGAGCAGAATTTTACAGCAAAACCAGTGTTCGTCCCATTAAAATGCCATCCAGGGGGATTTCCGCATGCAGGGAACACCTCAGAATTGAGTGACCTCTTCCAAGTCATACAAGAAGTTGGTGATGAGTTTGACAATGCAACCCAAATCATCTTGTTCAGCTTGTGTCTTTCACTTACACCTGACAGGTGGGGAAGAAAAGAATTATTTACTTAGTAATAAATAACTTCTGTTTTCTGAGATGTTTATCCTAGTAGCACTAGGGATTTACACGGATGTGTAAGCATGTGTCAAGCATGGGATCAGATTAAAAGCTATTGTGTAACAGTATGGTTCTTTTGCGTGGATATTGGCATAACTTTTGAGTCTGCGTGTAAGCCCTATACTACGTGTACCTGTGGGATAAAGCAGTAGCAGAGCAGTAGCTCCTTGGATACACTAGCAATTTTCTCTCGGAAATGCTTGGCACACTAGGAGAGGAGCTCAATCACTGATTTAAACATAAGGCAGGTGTGGTTTCATGATATCACCATGGCCACAGGGCTTTCTTTTGACAAACCTTAGTGCTCTGGTGTAGGTATTCACAAGTGGTCAGACCCCTTGGAGATAAAAACACTGGGACAGTAAGCTTGTGTTAGACCAGCATAACGATCAGATGTCAGGTCTGGAGCATGAATGGCCTCAGCTGAGTGAGAATGTGAAGGAGGCAACACAGCTTGCTCTGAAGATTTAGAGAAAGAATTGCTTCATGGTTTATGGTAGCCCTACAAATATGTGGCTTATATAGTAGACTGACAGAGAGGAGAAGGGAGATTGGCTCCTTAATCCAGGATCTCTGAAAGAGGATGGAAAAAACAATCTGAACATGTTACAATAATTCAAATCCCTGTAAACACTCTGTTGAATACTGAAAACCATGTAAAATTATTATTGCTCCCAAGGCAGCCTATAAATATTGTTATTGTATTGGCTGAATCCAAACATAAAATATTTTCTCCCTGGTTTGTAAAACAGTTGACAGATATAATAGACACCACTAGCCAAGTCTTAATCTTGGTTTTAAGATTTAGATTTGTTCTAGATGTTAGAATTAACCCTGGTTAGAATACATGATAGATTTCTGTTCTACAAGAGAAATATCCCCTCTTCAGAAGAAATCCCCTTCTTAAATCATCTAGTCTGTGACATCCCCTTAATCCCTTTATTTTTCTCGAATTTAGCATAAATACTTCCCTTTTTTGCACCTCCATCTGTTTGTTCTACTTTTCTGCCTTGGTTCCTGTCTATGATGCATTGAGCTCTGTTTTCAGTCATAAGGGCATTAGCTAAAGCAGTAGTTTCCCAGAGTTGGTGCCAGAGAAGTAGACTGAATGTCTTGAGAATGGTGAAAGACATAAATATACAGAGACACGTATTGATCTGTATGCGTGCAGGAGTGGAGACAGATGGATGGGAGGATGGACATGCACACAAATAAATAATACAGCCAGTGAATGTACATACGCATCTATCAGAAAAGTCGTAGAATTCTACAATGCTCTCACTAATAGTCTGGCTAATGAATACAAATGCAGTGCAAACTCAAGCAAGCTTAATACTTACAATGGTTTGTTCCCAGGCATCTACGGAGTGGTAAGGAGGAGAATTAACATAGGATTATCATATTTTACACATAGACATACTTGCCAATCCTTTTAAGAATACTTTAAGGACAGATCTAGAGTCTAAGTATTTGGAAGTAAGAATCGCTAAATATAGATTGTGCAAACCACTTAGCTATAATTCTTTTGAATTACTTACTGAATGACACAACTGCATGTTCAGTTGACTTCTATATAATGAAATAAGCCATTTTAATTTTTAAATGTGGGAAGATAGCAGTCCATAAGCTATCCTAAATATTTAGCAAACTTTCATGTGATTAACTAAGCCATGTTTGGCACTATGAGAAACTATCCACAACTTTAATGCTATCAAAAATCTGTTCTGAAAGTGAATGGTAAAAGATACGCATGTTTTCCTGAGTTTCAGGATTCAGCACATTTGTAAGGCACATTCCACAACTGTTGGAGGTTTTATGCAGGTACAATCAAGTATCTATAAGATCACCTGGCTGCGTTATGCAGTTGTCTGACAATGTGGGCTGTGGTTTCATGATCGTTTATATCTGATCTATGTGCTATCAAAGCACTCAGGGTGTAAATTTGATCTGGATAAAGGGAAGACACATGACTACATTTCTGTATACTTGCGTTAGATCACAATATGCAGTTTGTTCTGGCTGTGGTAGGACAAACAATGTCTAATCTGGCATAAAGGCTACTGATAAATTTTTTTTGAATGAGCTACAAAAATAAGATGGCAGAGTGAGTTTTTTTCACAATGTCTCTTTGCATCTTGTGGCGACAGTGCTTTTTATTTGGTATTAGTGATCTAAAATCGTATTTTTAGCATATTGTAAAATGGATTGTCAGATGCACCTCCTGTTAAAAATACGTAACAAAACCCCTATCTAAATGTTCTTAGTATTGCTTTTGTTGAGCTGGGGAGAACGTTTGCTGTCTTTTCTTCATTTATTAATATTACCTAAATGAATTACTTGTATAATTTATGGGAATGCTTTTCAGATATGTTTCAGAGTAGCTTATGGCATAGGAAAAAGTAAGTTTAGAACACACAGGTGAGTAGAAAAGTCTTGTTTCTTCGAATTTTTTAAGCTGCATCATGGATGAAGAGTTGTTTAGGGATTCTGTGTCTTGAAGGATTTTGCGGTGTGTCATTTCTCACCTGTCTACCTCTTCTATTGGAGGTGAGCAAGAAGGGTAGTTAGGAAAGGGCAGAGCCAGACTGCTCAGTGGCAACAACCACAAGAGGTGCCTTGGAAAGATTCGAAGTGCATGTTAGGAGAAACATTTCCCCCAGGAAGGTACGGCAGTACTGGAAGAGGTTGGCCAGAGACCCTTGGAGGTTTTCAAGAGCTGTCTAGACAAAGTCGTGGCTCATGCATTATTCATGACAGTTCTGGGGGAGATTGGAGCAGAAACCTTAGAATTCCCTTCCACTAATATGTCTATGATTGTATTAGTCTGTACCTACATTGCAGAGGTACCAACAAGTAATTTATTTAGGTGGGATTTTCAGTGCAGGTGACTTTTCTTTGTGAGTGAATTTTTTCAATGGGATTTCAACAATTTTGTGCTGGGGCCATGACTCAGCTGTGAAATAAACTACATGGTTCTAATACAAAGGCCGTATATTGTATAACAATCCCATTTCCCACAACATAGTGATCACATAAATGTTAAAAATCTTGTTTTCTTGTTGAAATCCACCATTAAAACCCATTGCGTATATATGCTTGAAAGTCCACTTTTATATGGGCAGCCTATCAGATTTATTAAAAAAAAAAAAAAAACACCACAAAACAACCCCTCAAACTGCAGCAGAGCAGTTTTTACTCTTTCTGCAGCAGGACCAGCCTGAAATTCTGTGTTCTTCTCTGTGTTAGTCTTCACAGTTTAGCTTTAAAAGTCATTATTGATAATTTTAAAACATTTTGAAAGGTGATAAATACTATGCAGGGTCAGACCAGATGTCCTTCTGTTGTGTCCTGCTATCTGACTCTAGCTAGCAGCGAATACTTATCAGTGTAAGAGCAGTGCATCATCCTTTCCCTGGTATATCTTTCCAATAATCAGTGGTTCACTCTTCACTGAACTAGGTGGGATCTGAGAATGCATCTCACAGCAGCGTTCAGCACTTTGCATGTTTAAACCCATTGAAACGTAGTATTAATTATGGTGGTGCATCTAATGGTGCTGTCATTATCCTCTGATGGATTTTTCCAGATAACCCAGAGACCAGATGTTCATTTGGTCACTTTCCAAAAGAAATATGCTTCTCTATACATCTTTCATTTGGCATTCAGTGGCATTTTCACAGCAATGCACCTGCAATTAAGAATCTTTTGGTTGGTTTTGTGTGGGTTTTTTTTTTTTTGAGGGGGGGTTTAACACAACAATGAGCTCAACAGTGTTTACAATTGAACTGTTTGAAATTGCATCAGGCGATGACTCAGTCTTGGTCACTCTTCAGCTGCTCTGAGTTCTCACCCAAATGTTTGTTAAATCAGTTTTGGTTGCTTTTGATTTACGGAGGCATGATTAAATAAGGAGGCTGGAGCGGCGCAAAATATCTGCTGCTGTTTGGGAAGGACAAGCCCTGGAAGCTGGCGAGTGGTGGCTCTGCAGCAGATCAACCTAGTTGGAGCAAAGGTCATCCTCTAATGGGAAGAAAAACAAAAATAAAACACTCCCATTCCCCCATGAGGAGGTACTGAGCTACCAGGGGGAGGGAGAGCTTCTGTAATATACTGCTGTGCCACCTCTGTTGTACAAATCTTTACGGTCCTTTACTCCTCTTTCCTCCCACAGACAAATTACAAAGTCTGAAGGGCCTGTGACAGGCCTGAGCAATACCGAAACGGGCTACTGCTCAGCCTCTGCCCGCGGTGTGATCCAGAACCCTCATACTCAGCGGTGGTTCCCTCCAGTCTTAGTCTCCTCCTGCGATACCAGCTCGCGCCCTGACCCGTAATGGGCAGCCTTCCTCAGTGAGAGGTCTGTAAATGATACTCTGTTCGATTCAGTCTGGAGAGCTCAAGAGGAGCTTTGGTGTGCACAGAGACAGGAGAGTGGGGAGACCTGCCCACCTCCGGCCATGCTCTTCCTGTTTGATGTAATCCGTATGTCACGGCCGACGTTAAACTCAGCATTTTCTTGATCGCTGTTCTCCAGCTGTGGCACTGGGTCTGGCTCTGCTGTTCCTCCACTGTTCCTCCACGGCAGGCAGACAGCCGAGCGCTGTGTATGCTTCCTCGGCACGAGAAGCTTCCTGGAGAGCTGTCTGTGGCTGGTTGTAGCATAGGTCCAAACTCTAAAACCTGGAAATGTGAATCGTTAAGCCTTGAAGTAGTCCTTCACTGCTTACTGATATACAGTGGGACATCAATGACATTAAATTCCTGCCTTATCAAGGCACATGTATTTTCATTATCTTATGCCTTCATGATGCTCTGGAAGAGTGACTGATTCCGTACTAGAGAAACTATACAAATCCACTTTCTCCTGTGTCCTCTGGGACTGGGAAATGAGGGCAAACAGAAGTCTGGTACTTTGAAACTAGGAGGTACTACCAAGGTACTCCATCTGACCTCTTGCACAGCTCAGGAAAGGGCTACACCATGTTGTGAAGGGTAGTTGGCACCGGATAAAGAAATCTTTTCTGGAAAACCCCAGTTCAAATGACAGGAACAATTGATTTGCTGTACCGAGGATTTGAACATCACACTTCTATTGTCAAGGGGGCATATCTTTTAGGATCTGTTTGTTGGTTTTTTTTCCTTTGTGGTTCACTTAGCTTTCATTTTTATAACCACTGTATTTAAATACAGGACTTTAAATTCCCAGGTTTTTGTAGCTATGGGGTTGTGGGGGGTTTGTTGGTCAGTTTTTGTAGAGAAGTCTTTTCTACTTACTTAGTGAAGACTTAGTCTTGGTCAGGTGAACTTTGCTGCATGGCTCCACAATTTCAACTGAATTTTTTCATTTCCATTTTGTGATAATTCTGTGGTCACACAAATGTCGTTTACAGAGGAAATCTGATCTATGTTTTTCTGTTGTGTAGCCCCAGTATTGTGCAACCCTTTTGTTGCTCTTGTTTAAGATCATAGTGCCTATGTTCAAGTTATGGAAGCAGAAAGAAACACTTGTGCTTGCTTAGGTGTGTGCACACAGCGAAAGCTGTGTGTGTGATGAAATGAGAAACACCACATTTTCTTTACATCTGCATTGCAGGGTATAGGAAAAAGGGATTCCCCACTTATTAATAGCTGAGTCCTGAGATAACTGTTGTTGTTTGGTTAAAAGGGACAGAATAGCAAATCACAGTCCTTGTTCTCATTAAAAGGATGCTGTTTTGCAGCCTCAGCCACACTTGTTGCCAATCCCATGCATTTCCATCATAGTTCTTGTCTTTGCTTTCTGTAACTCTGCTTCTTCCAAAATCCCAGTGATTAGTATGCAAAATTTCTCTGTCTTTGAAGCTAAAGACGTACTCCTGAGTATTGTCATCAGTTATAGCTTTGGTATTCTGTTCAGCATCTTAAGAATAAAATCCCTACCTAAATTCTTACCCTGTTATTAAGGACCTAAACTAAAGGAGTTAACTAAAGGACGCATGCAAATTGTGAAGCACTTTTGTTTGTTTGTTTCTTTGTTTTGTTTTGTTTTGTTAGTTTTTGCCAGTACCACTTACTTCAATAAAGCTAGTGGCAGCTGTCAAGCAAGAACAAGTTGTACAATACATGGGTGTGTGTCTGTCCACATAAATTTCACTTCTTTAAATTAAAAACCCAATAAATGAAAACTGTCCGGATGCACTGGTTATAAATGAAAGGCTGACTCAATGTCTGCTATGGCTATTAATGAGCCTTTCCTACACTCCCTAATCATCTTGATTGCCTTATTGAATGAAACGTGTGACACAGACCTTGTGCAGAATCTCAGTGGTGCTCAAGCACTCACTTTAGTTCTTTGTAGAGTAAGTGGTGATTTGCTTCTGGCACCTTTTCAAATGGCAGCTCTTTAAATTTGTGGTCTTCAGTTGAATCTTCTACCTATACACTTAGTTTCTCAGAGCACCAGTTGTCTTCAAGTTGTTAATATCCCAGCAAGTGTTAATAGAAGAAAAGCCAGGCCAAGCCCTTGGTCGGCATACCATTTTGCCTGTCCAACATGAAGTCAACATACTTCCCTCAAGAGGAAATTGGCTGAAGTGGAAAACAGCTGCCAAGGTTCCTACTTCTATAGCCTTTGGAAAAAAGGATCTGCACGTTTTTAACCAAAATGTTAATCATCTCTACTTAATAAAAGTTTTATTAGTAAAGACCCCAGTTTTTAATCATCCCAAAGTTATTTGGGTAGCCCATTTAAACTAAGACTGTGGCCCTATCGTGTATCTAGTGAAGAAGTATTATCCTGCAGCCCTTCACACTGCGTGAGTACTATGAGCTTCCTGTTGATGTTTGCAATGGAAGTGGAAAGGGAAATGATATTGAATAAGCTTTGAAAACTAAACTACTCTTCCTTCTTCAAACAGATCCTTCTGGGCATGGCTAGAAAGACGTGGAGACAATGGCAAGGAAGTCTACTAAACTTAAACTTCTGGTGTTCTCATACTTGTACATAGCCAGTAACACGTTTAGCAGAACTCATTAATGCTTGCTAAAAAATGAGAATGTTAACTAGTAGTTAACTACATTGTTAACAACTTGTAGTTTCTAGTATTCTGGTTTGGGTTGGTTTGATTTGGTTTTAGGGACAACATTTTGCAAATTTAATCCATATTAATGAAGCAGAGTTTTCTGAATATTGTTCCTTTTATTAAAGGCTGGACAGTTAATGTTTTTAAATTGTAAACTTTGACTATATGCTTTCAGTATTTTCAAATGTGTGCTTGTCCTTACTCTTTCATTTTAGGTCTTACTGAAGAAGGAGGTAACTGCTCTTGCAGGTGCAAAATGATAACTATTTGACTTGGCTTTCCATCATAGCTCTTCTGCTTCTGTCTCACCATTTCCACATGGTGCACATCTGATCAGCCCATGGGGTGCTAACAGGGAGAGCTCTGATTAGAATGGTTTTTCTTATCAACAGTGTTCCCATTTCAAAAGATCAACAAGTTTTGTAATGTAATGAACTATAATACGTAGGTGAGAGGGTGTGTTGCCCCTGGAAGCCCCAGTCAGGAACTGGGCTTTATACATACCTGTCGTCCTTCAAGAGGTTGCAGTGTAAGCAAAGCATGGGGAGAGGAAAATAAGGGACCTTGGGGGACAACGGTGAGCCATGCAGAGGGAGTAGAGAAATGGTGTAAGAGAGACAGAAGGTTAAGGGGAAAAAACAACATGACAATCAAAAACAACAGAAGAGAAGAAAAAGAGAACTAGGGAAGTGGAGGACAGGGAAGAGGAAAATAAGATGCAAAATGAAAACAATGGGAGGAGCAACCTGTGCACCACAAACAGAGGAATATAACATTGGAGAAAAAAATGTATTGGCTGGAGATGTCTATGATACAACTAGAGCACACCTGAAGCATTTTTATTCTTCTTAAGTGTTCTGTGTAGATTTCTAATCTGCTTCTCTAAATGCTTTAAAATGTTAAATGCATTTCATGCAGTTGGATGAAAATGGGATTTTATTTTTGATACATATTTATTTTTTCTTTCCTAATGTTAGAATATACGCAGAAAAATAACAGGATGTGTATTAGTTCAACAGGAACAACAGGAACTCAGGATGACTTGTTTTATGTGAACGAGGGTGTTAGGTATTGTGAACTATAAAAACATTTCATTGTTAGACAAGAAGAGTTAAATGTATCACTTCTAGCAATCTTCCAAATTAAACAGCCAAGTTTTGCTCTTCCCTCTGTCAATATGACATCATTTTGTTTATACTGAAAAAACTATTTTAGAGGTACATCTTGAGTTGGAACAGGTTATTCAGTGTGTCAAGAATTCATAAAACGTTCTTGGAAGTTTTCATTTTTGTCTCAGTAAGAGGAAGTCAAAACAAATATTTTCAGGCATATAAACTATATACTTTAAACATTGGTCCCAGTGTTGCATTTTTGGGTTTTGGTTTGTTTTGGGGGTTTTTTGCTGAAAACACAAAACCATTAATCAAATACACTTTTCCCCTGTGTACTAATGTATGAGGAAGAAGCTGTACACCTGTAGAGGAGGATTGTCTGCATTCTGTGTTTATTCCAGTGATGAACTTCAGCCTTCTGACACTCAGTACTTCAATATTTTCTATTTAAGCTTAGTTTTGCAGTTCCTTTAAAAAAAGCAGTTAACTATCACAGTCATTTTTGAGGACTGGATTATGTTCTCATTTTGTTTCCCCCTGATAGGACGTTTCTGGTCATTTTGTCCTGTTTTGCCGAAACCCGAGTGGCCCTGAATGCTGCCCGTTGGTGTTGAGATGGGGAGAGCCGTCCATCCAGACCAAGCTGCCACGGCACCACCTTTTCTAAAGTAAGTTGCTGTAAGGAGGTTAAAGCATAAAGCACCAACACGACAAAGTGCTCCTGTAGCTGGAGCTTTAGGTGGCAACTTAATATTGTGAGGAAGCAGGCAGACCCAGCTCCGCACATGTGAGTTATAAAGGGCTCTGTCTGTGAGGGTGATGCCATGATGTCTGGTAACAGTAATCAGCAAGGCAGTGAAGCCACTTCTAAAAGTATTGCGTTGCAGCATGGAGCTTCCTGGCGTTATGTCAGGCGGCTCTCGTGAACCCCGACCGCTCTGCAGCAGCTACAGTTATTCTTAGAGACACTTCCCATTCCTTAGGAGAAGCTACTGTGAGAGGCTTAGTTGGCTTTTATCTTCAGAAGCGAGCATTTAAATGTTGGACTAATTTGTAGCTCATTCGCAGCTCAGCTGCAGCCCTGCCAGCTGCGCTGGGATCAGTGACAAGCCTTTCTTCCGCCTCCAAAGCACACTTGCAGACAGATCCAGGGCCTAGGAGCGCATTGCCCCAGAGGCAACTCGGCTTTTTCACAAGCATGTAGCTGCCTGGGGGAGTTTTCCAGAACAAGTAGCATATTAGGCATTCCCTAGCAAAGTGAGACCTTACATGCACGTAGAAACCTTGCTGGCTTCACTAGCGTTGGATTGGTGTTGCTGGGGACCACTCTATTGTGTTTGGAGATGGAGAGGGGCTGGTGACCATGACGTTAAGTATTTTCCCAGCGGGGCCATGTGACTTAGAGGCAGAGGTGTGAGCTGCCCAACCGGGCGGCAGAAGGGGACGAGAGGAAAAACCTCTATCCCCTCAGGGGATGTTGATTCAGAACGGTAGAAGCAAACTAAAGCATCCTTTCTCTTGGTTGGATGGCCACCTGTGACAGCATTCTTGCAGGACTTAGCAGAACAGCTGAATTCGAGACAGCCTCTCTTATGTGTTGGACCACAAGGAAAAAAAGTTCCTTTTTGGGTGGAGATCAGAAAATTAGTTAATGAGGCTGAGGTAGGAATTAGTAATAACTACACTGGAAGGCATCTGGCTGTGCAGCTTGGCAGTCATTTGGCAGTATGGAGCGTTGTTCCCACGTTTACAGAGAAACCTGTTGTATTCTTCATTCTTGTCCCACCCATCTCTTCTGGTTTTGGGGAATGAGGTTGGGAATGTGTTTGCCCTCCCAGATTTGGAAAGTTGGTCTGTCCATTCTTGCAGCCTCATGCATAATAAATACACTTACTCAGAAGCCCAGCAGCCTCCCCTTTTCAAGCCCCACTGCCAGCCATGGTTGGGCTGTTTGCAGACTTCATCTATATTTTGGAGAAGTGTGTGGTGGCAGCTGGGCAAGCTCTGGGGCAGCAATTCCAGGCACAGGCCTCCCCAGGCTCTGACACCTAGGCTGGCAGAGGGCAGGAAACGGCAATGGGTCCATCCCTGACCTGACAGTGGGATGAGGCACCACCCTGTCAGGTTTACTTCATTACAAAAATAAATAAATCTTACTTTCATAGTCGCATGTTCATAGGGGGCTCCCCATCTGAGGGAACAGAAATGAACTAGCACTTCTGTCTCTTGGCACAATCCATTTAGCCTGGACAGTAAACAAATATATATTTGAGAGAAGAGTATTTGTCTTAAATTTGCCAAGCATTTTTTTTTTTTTTTTTTCTTAGTTCGGGAGATTTCTCCTTGTTTACACCACTGTTAACTTTAGTCCATCTTACAGGAACAAAAGATGCTTCTTCTCAATCCCATTCTTTTAAGATCCAAGAAAGTGTGAAGGAGTAAAAACAATCAATCACTCACTGTTAACATGAGCTGCTGAAGTGATTATATTAGCTCACGATAACTGTCCAGATGCTATAAGCACTGGGGTCTCACCGCCGGCTGGGAGATTCCCATAGCAAGCGTCAGTAATAGATAGTGTGAGAAAAAGAAACATGATCAGGGCTCTTCTTAAAGAGAGTAAAGTATACACCCAGCAGGGATGAGAATATCCTAGAAACAAACAGCAGGGAGCTGAAACGAGGAAGAAGCAGTGCAGGAAATAGAGCTACAATTCCGATTTCATCAGATTAGCGGAAGCCGAACAGGGGAGAAACCAGAGGATTTCTGTGAAAGCGGGAGAGCACTGTGTTACGTTCACCCTTGACCAGTAAACCCAGTTTTCACACTGGGTCTGTGTGAAAGAGCAGAAGTGGCATAGGAGTTACAAGTGAGGTGTCAGCTCATCGTGAAATAGTTGGTTTCTTTCTTATTTGATTTTTCTTTTCTAAACTTTCGTCTTTTTTTCAACTTCAGGTCAGTTTTTTTAAACTAAGAAAGTGCTCTTTAGAACTGAACCTGCAAAAAAAAGTTGTTTGCTAAACTGACTCAGTTTCATTAATAGCTTTGGTCTTTCCTAAGCAATGTTTTTGAACAATTTTTTTTACTGAAACATAGCTCTGGCAGTTGTGTGTTGTCTCGTAGTGATACTTACTGGCTTTTATTAATTATTGCAATTCAAGTGCAACAAATACAGAACTAACTAAATGAGCCTTTAAAAGCATATTACTCTTAATTAAATGGAAACTTTGAAGACACTGGTTGAACTGGGTGAGATTGACCAAGGGCAACAAATACATCGTATCTACTTAGTGTTTTAAGCAAATTTTAATTCTGTCTCTAACGAAATTAATTTGATGTTCAAAGTGAGGAAAGCGGTTGGAAGTAATGGGAGTGTAAGGTCAATGAGTGATCCTGTAAGAGCCTTGAATTGGCAGGTGGAGTGGAGCAAATCGTGAGATGGAAAGGAAAGGGAGATTTCTCATTAGGGTGTCATGTTAACCTGAAGTGATTAAAGTGTGGGGCCTTGTAGGAGCTGATTTTTCATTTCTCCAGAAATCAGGGCTTGTAAGCAAAACCAGGAGAAGGAATCAGAATAACAAAGGACTCAGCCCTACTGCGTCGTGGGTCTTAGGACCTTGGCAAAGTCAAGCTTCCTGAATAAAAGATGGAAATTGGTCCTTAGTATGTTTAATTAAAGAGGAGACTGAGAATTATTTAAATGTAATTTAAAATTATTTAATGAAAACCAATATTTGAATATAAGGTTTAATTTCCCTGAAAATAAATCATGGCTAAAGATGTGAAACTTTACACGTAAATCCAGTGATTTGGAGACCCTTGCGTGGAAGGGGAGCTCAGATGCGCTGCATCTGTCGCAGTCCTTGGAGGACTGGCCCTGATGGCTGGCGTGCTGGATGCGCATGCTGGATGTGTACACTGCCGCGTCTGCTGAGCTGTACAGGAGTGGAACAATATTACAGGCTGTGTAATAGCAAGCAAGACTTCCATTTTCCCTGGAAGAACGAGGAATCTGTGACACACAGTTGATCGGTGAATAGGGAATGTGATCAACGCTATTGAACTGAGGAAGCATTTGGTTTAAGAATGGTTACTTAAAATTGGTTGCTTTTCTCCCCATTTTTATTTTATTCTTTTAATCCTTTTTTTTTTTTTTGAGTACCTTTTTTTTCCTGGCCTCCAACTTTTATAAGAGATTACTAGAAGAAATATATAAAATATAGACAATAATTTCAGAATGCATTTTAGTTGAATTTTGGATAAACTTAATGGAAATTTTCACAAGGAATGTTTTGGAACATTTTTGCCACAAGATCAATTTAAGAAAAATATTAAATACTAAAAAAAAATAGAATATATGATTTGTCATATTTTATAGACCTAATGGACACCGTTTTCACACAGGGGGCTTTTTGTGGGTTGGAGACGTGTTCTGCTGGCTGTGCTGGGCTCGGGAGTCAGGACTCAGCAAGTTCCCTTTGGGTGTCTTCAGTCTGCTGCTGTCAGAAAACTTTGAGAGCTCTTGCTCTTAGCACTTCTGTGAATGTTTTAGGAAATATGTTTATTGTTTCAGAGTAAAGATGAGGAAGGCAATTCTTCTTCCAACAGCTTCATTGAACAGTAGGAAATGACAGTTACTTACAGATAGGGAACTCAGATAAATAAAGGGAAAACCGCATCCATGTGCCACTGCAAGGTAGAAGACAGCTATGCTACCTTTTCTTCTTTCAGAAAAAGCAGGATAAATTAACCGAGCAGGGAGTTAGGCAGGAGAGCTGTGCTACCGCACTCTGCAGCATCTGGTGCCTGAGCAAGCCGGCTTGGATACCTCTGTGCAGCACCATACTGTGTTGCGTGCATGCATTGCTGCAGTCATCATCTGAGTTAAGCTACAGTTCCTGCATCCACACTAGCTTCCTAACTGTCTTATTTATCTCCTATCTTGTTTTACCTGTAGACATTAAATGTTTCTTCAGGCAAAAAGTGCAATAGAAAGCCAAGTCACCTGTGGTATAGGTATTGAGTTTCTGACCTAGAACAACACGTAAGGAAAGCCTTTAAAGTCTGCTGTATTTGAGGGAGCAGGTACCTGTTGTTCTTTAGCCATCAAATAGCTCCTTTTATCCTGAAACTACTCACATTGAAATACAATGAGGGAGGACTAGCATAAACACAAGAAAGCATTTTGTGTGGTAATATGAAGTATTTCTAAAGAAACCCGCAGTGCGTAATTCTTCGTCAAGCAGAAGCTGGGGTAGAACTTTCTGCTTCTCGTAAACGTGAAATTAGTTCATGTCTTTTCTTTCTTTCATGATGTTGGCAATTACTCAGTGCACCATAAGCCCCGTGTCCTAAATTTCTTGATTCGTGCTTGTATTAGCTGTACCCTAATTAATCCTTTTGTGCCACAAGTTGAATTTGCCCATCATGCTTTTCATTGCCCAGAATGGATGCACCAAATTTGCTGATGCCGAAGAGGTAATGTGTATTTAACACGCATCAGCACTCGCTCTCCCTTTTATAATTGCTGATCCTCCCACACTTAATAATACACTACTAAGTTAAGGTTATACACAGCACAAGCAGTGCTAACTATCAGGGTGTGTGGTTATTCTATAATAACCACATTTTAGGGTGTGTTTCAATTTTACAGGGCAGTCATTTACTTCAAATTACTTTGTCATTTCTGAAAGTCATTGTGTAATTCCTTTATTAAAGGAAAAGAAAAAAATATAATTTGATTTTTAAAGATGCATTAAATAACACTAATTATAATGCTTAGCTCTTAGCACGTTTTTCATCCTCAGTGCTTTATAGCCATTTTGCTAATTAATTTTTACAGCATCCTTGTGGTGAGCAACTAGCTGTACCTCTGCCTGAAAGTTAAGAACACTGAGGTGGGGAAGTCAAGTGGTTTGCCCAAGATTACTGTGATTTGCCCAGGAGTTGGTTTTAGAGCCAATACTAGTATTGGGTTGTTTCTGACTGCCAGGTCGTGCACTCACAAATCTTTCTTTCCCCAAACCATATAAATAGTCTCAAGAATTATTTCATCTTTAAAACAGGTAAGAACAGAGCCTTCAAATGGCACAAGTCAGCTCTGTGATCAACAGAATCCTGGCTGTGTGAAGGAAGGTTTGCTTCTAAATGGCGCCACTTGAAAAATAAAATTCCCGTACATCACTGGTCTTTGGAGGCAGCAAAAATTCACATAAACGTCCACCAGTTCTTTTCTTGAAGTTTCGTCAACTAATTAGTGGTTGTGAGGCAGTTATCCGTGTTCCCGTTGCCTCCTTTAAGGCCTTTTCAAGCTTCAATCTAACTACTAGCTCTCGGCCTGTGATTAAATTTCTGAGCTGCCTTTAGTCCCAAGAGCATTCAGTGCAGTAAAAAGAAATGTCTTCAGCTGCGGGCTTGTAACAAGTTAGGTATAAATGAAGAGAAGAAGTTTCCTCTGTCATTTGTAGAGGCACCGCCCTTAATGGAGGAGAGAAAGGAGAGGTAGTAAACAGAAAGTGAAATGACTGAAATGGGAGCAGTTAGATACTGAGGACTTCTGAAATAGCAGGCCATCATGTTTAGGCAAACATACAGGGTGGAAAGCCTTTTTTAAATCAGTATATCCAGACAACAACTTGAAGAAAAGCTTACTGGAACAGTTTTATTGATATTGTCAATTTTCTTGTAGTGTTGATAATAATGGGATATATTAATATGTGTGTGTATGTGGGTGTATATATATGTAGTATTACATTCCAATAATGTAATATAATATAATGTGTCTATGAAATCACATGATTTTGTAAGACTCGATTTCCATTTTTTAAAAAAATCAATCCAAAAATGTGTCTTAAACATGCAAGAGCTTAACAGTGCTGGAAGGCAAGTTAGAACTACTCACAACTTTTAAATGCTTGTGTTTGACAGTGTTGTGGATATGTTTATTTTCTGAATGTGCACTGGATAATATTATACCCATATTTATCACAGCTGGGTCATTTTCAACTACTCGATCTTTCTTGTTTGTTGATTGTAGCTTTGGTTCCAGCACTGAGGGCATTCAAACTGAATCCTCCTGTTTCTCCAAATTTTAAAGTTAATTACTCTTAAGCTTCCAGTGCACTTATGTTTGACTGAGGTATTATGTTAACAGTGCAAATACTAAATAATCATTTAAAAGCAAAAGGTGACTCTTGTAATTTTCCCAAAGGTCTTAATCCTCCCAAGGGATCATGTTGCAACACTTAACTAATATGCTGTAGTTAGCTTCAGAGGAGCTTCCTCCAGGAGCGAGATCTGAGACAAGCGTCCTTCAGGAGCACAGCCTTAAAAAGACAGGGATTTGATACTGATGGGTGGGTTTTTGTCAGGGCTTCATCACTAATGGTAGTTTGCAACAATATAAACTTCAAGGACTTTACGGTAAGACAAAAAGGAACCATAAAATATTGCTGGCATTGACTTGCTGAAAGACTGTACTCTGTGTTTATTTGCCATAAACAAGAAGAAATGTTTACTTAATTCCAGCATCTCAAAGGCTGATGCTGTTTCCTTGAGAGTTCAAATAGAGCCTCACCAGAGGCTACCTTGTTGAAGTCTGCTCAACCAACCTTTCTTTAAAAACACTGCTTACTGTAGCTCAGTTTCTGGCCTACCCTACAAAATTGCAGTCTCTGGTAAAGTTAAAAGGATGATTCATACACCTGGAGAAGGAATTGAATATTCAAGTCACTTGTCAGGCTGGCAGGTTTAAATTATATAACAGGAAGCTTTCTATTCATATGTAATGTAACTGAATCACCACTTCTTTATTGATAATTCATTATATGTTGCTGCTATCACTCTGCAGCTCTGAAATGCTTTTTGCTATAATGATTTTATACCATACTAGTATAATGGCCTTCTGACTGTGTCAATCAGCACTACTTGCGTGTACAATAATATTATTCTGCAATCTGTCTTGGGAGAATGCTTAAAAGCTTTCTCTCATTTTCTCCATTTAACTCATGTATTATCTGAGTTTTTACATTAAATGGCCATACTTAATATCCCATGACATGTCACCTATTTTCTAGGGAGGATACTGATACAGTACTTACCAATTCCAGAATCGATGCTAATCAAATTACACCTGCCCACTTCAGCCAAGAGCAGTTAGTTCAGTGCATCAGCATTTAATCTGTAGGAAGAACTTATGAGAAGGAACAAAAACAATGTGAACTGTAGTTGGCTAAATGCGGGCATGGGTTGATGCAATTTGTTTTGTGAAGAGGGATTAGAAGATATTGAAGTCAAGCTGAGCTACAGGGGTCAATTTATATACAGATTTACTGCCAGAACTCAGCCTACACTGGTAGCACGTTTATAAAGACAAGGCCTAATCCAGCAACTATTTATGCTATGTCTGATATGCGCTTTGTGGTAGGTACTTCTGCTGAATGAGACTTCTTGGCTGTAAAATTAAATGTGTGTGCAAAAGTAACAAACTCGGTCGGACTTTGCAGAGAGTTCAGTCCCAGCACAGATAACAATCATAGTTTTGCATTGAAAGACTGCCTGGAAGTCCCAAATAGTTACTCTAAACCCCTTCCACAGTCAGGTTAATGTACTGGAAATTTTAAGACTTGAAATGCCAGCTGCTGAACACAAAATTCTACACGGGAACCAGTGCCAAGGCATTTAATCTGTTTGTCATAGACCTTTTCCCTAAAAATACTGGATACACTTAAATCTTATTTGTTGTTTGATTCAGTCAATGCCATGGTGTAACTAACTTCTATATTAAAGAATAAAAGACTGTTTACCAAACAGTTCTGAAAATTTAATGTTTCAAGGGCAGCAGGTGTCTATTTACATTAACATTTGCTTATAATATAATCCCATCTACTCTGCATACGAGAACTTCAGGCAAAGTTAATGCAGCAAGTGTGCAGTCTCCAAGTACAGGCAGAATTAATTTGCTCAGCCACACAAGAAGAATGGCAAGGTGGAAAAGCAGTGGTTTAATTAGGCCACAGCCTTATTAACTCATAGGACGATAAATTGTACCGTTCACATTGTCATTCTTTCCTCTGTCTATTCTTAAGCCAGCTCTCCTTGGGAATTGGATATTCCTGCGTGGGCACTTGCAGCTGTAAACGGAGGAGACTTTCAGTTGCAGAGCTTGTACAAAGGTGCAGGAGAAGATCCTAAACTGTCAGGCAAGGATATAAGTATTTTTCTGACTTGTGAATGGGAATACGCATAATAATGTATAGGTAAATGGCTTTTCTTGCTTTTGCTGACAAAACAGCACCCACTTGGGCCTCTTCTAACTCCTGCCTGCACCAGCACATTGGCAAAAATCATAAGGAATTTCCTGTACTAGTGTACATTGGGCAGGAAAAAACCCATAGGCAAACTGTATGGTTCCGTGTTTAAAAGTTGAGAAGTTGTCATAGAAACCTCTCGTGGTTGGTAGTTTTTTTTTCTTTGCCATCATTTCCTCTGCTGTGTTAACCTGCCAGCCTTGCGTTTGTAGCCCCTCGCAGGCTTTTGGAAGCTCTCAGCACATAGGGCTGCCCGGGTGGCATAGGCATTGTCACATCACGGGTCCATACCCTGTCCTAGTCTGGGTTTCTGTTTTCACCTGAGCACAAAATTCAACCTAAATGATTTTGATTTCCTCCAGCAGTAGCGGTGACAACGCTGAGCAGAGACAGCACCCCCTCTACATTGCAGTCTCACGGTGTTTTGCAGAGGCAAGCAAGCAGTGTTACCCTGGAACCGGAGTAAATGATTTATACAGCCTCAGAAGGCCGTAGCAGCAGTGAGACCAAAGTGTAAAGTTTAGTGGACGTGGGCAGCCTGTCACGATGGGTGCCCCAACCCCATCTGCAGTGTTCAGCCCTCCTGTAGGCCACCGCTGGTCTTTGACCCCGCGCCTGAAGGCAGCAGGACCTGCCACCACCCTCCTCCCCGCGCTTCGCTCTAATCCTTGCAGCACGTTGTCTCCCAGAAATACAGCAAGTGTCTTTTTCTTCTAAAGTACACCGTAATTATTCATTTTACGGTTTTGTTGTACCACACAGTATGTGTGTGATTCCCTTGGTATTAGTATAACTAATAACCCAAAGAGGAAATAATGCTTACTTATGGACAAGTTAAATGTACAAATGTAAAATTAAAGGGATAAGGGACTCCGGGCAGAAAGTTCTTAGGAAAAAAATTATTGGTTTTCTTTGAATGTGTTTATTTTGTAATTCGATAGAAATAAACAGTTACTATGGCAACTGGCATATCACGGGCGACACACGGAGCAAGGAAGATACAGTATACTTACCAATTAGTGGAATGAGATTTAGTATTTTTAAAGAGACATTTTTCCTGCTAATGTGATGATACTTCTTAACTTGGCCTTCAAGGAAAGTTAGAGTTTGCTCCTGTACATCCTCTTGGCAGTTGCATTAGCTTTTGCTTCTTGATGCTGCACCCCTCTTTCTGGTGTCATCCTCTTTGAAGGTTCTCACTGCTCCTTGGGCAGCCAGCAGCTCACAGGGGCCGTCACGGGGAAGGCACCCCGTTCGCGGGGACAGCGTCCCAGGTCTGGCAGTCACAGCTCCCCAGAAGTTGGGGAGGAATAATAATTTACGCTCTTGTGACACCCGAGATGCTCAAAGCGCATTACTAGCGTTAATTAATCCTTGCAACAGTCTGATGAGGTAGCTAACCATTATTACCCTACGATTATCTTTTTTTTTTTTTTTTAGTTTTTACTATTTTTAATACATGAGGCAGCTGAAGCTTGTTTAAGTGTTTTCAAGGTCAGAGAGAAGTAGAAGTAAAGAGTCCCTAGTTTCCAGCCCTGCGTCCTGGCCACTATTCAACTCTCCCGGTTTTTGTTTGCTGAACCTCCTCTCATATCCATTATTATCA